>NC_088980.1:112032749-112346749 GCF_963932015.1 Anas acuta | reverse complement strand
GCCCCTTTCTTCCTCTCCCAGAATGCTGCTTTTACACCTTGTCTATTTATTTGACAGACTTTCTATATTTCTGCCTGACAACCTTAAGAAAAAAAAAATCAATTTTTTTTTTTAAACTATTTTTCCACTGACATTTTTACATTGGATGAGAATTTATGATCTCATTTTCCTTGTTTATATACAGTCTTCAACATTTTGAAGAATGAGGTTTTACCTTTCAAAGCACACCCTTGCCCTGCTCATCAATCACGTCATTTCTTTTCCTGTTCTTCCCTCTATTTTCTCTTGACTAGAAATTTATTCTGAAATTTAGGTAAATGTTTTTTGAAATAGCGTCCATCCAATGTGTATTTTAACACTTCTGGTTTCTGCTTTAAATTTGGAAAGATCAACTGAGCACCACAAAGAGCCCAGTTTACTACTTCTATCTAATATAGACAAATATCAGATGTATTTCTGATTAAATAGAAAAAAAACGGCTTTTGTAATTAAAATAAAAAAAAAATTACTCTGCTTTATAAAACCTGTTTAGTATCAGTTGGACTTTGCTGTCTTTACTGGTACTACTGCAGACAGAGGACTAGTCTGTGCTGGAACAGGGGCATTGGTGCTCAGCCTCCAGTAAGATTTTCAAGCAGCAGCAACATCCCTGAGCTTGTTTCCATCTTTCACACACAGACAGTGACCTACAGCAGCTCCTCTTTGTGTTCAGTTTAAACAGAAACACAGCAGAAAATACATCTTCAGGTAGTATTTCCCCACCTACAAAGCTGGTTTACGTCTTCTCCACAGAAAAAAATGAGGGGCTAGACTTTAATTATATGATTTTAACACATCTCACATACTGCACTTCCGTAACATCATAAAATCACATCTCTCAAATTCCAGTTAAAAAGTCACCATTATTCGCAGCTTACTTCTCTTTTTGCCACATTCTCGCATGAAATAAACATCCTGCATGTGCCTCACCACACAAACACACAGCAGAATTTAGTGAAAGGATACAATACACACCAACTTTTATGATTTCTGCTCAGGAAATCATAATAACAATACACTGAGCAAACTTCAGCTGAGCAGCATCAGAAGAGAAAGGAAACAACAGCTATTAAACTAACACGATACAAAATGGGTGCAAGGTGTTGGAAGCCGGAGCCTGAGCCATGGCAGCACCACAGAAGAACCCCCAGGGCCACCCCACTAACACTGCCAGCTGAGGGCACCTACCTGCACCCCCTCCTCAGAGCCAGCATGCCCTAACCCCAGAAACACTACACTATGAAACCCACAGTTTTCTACGAGGAAAAGACTACAGAAAAGACTGCACACAAACCTCCTCTCCTTCGAGGGCTGCTCAGGCAGACACCAAACCCACACCCGGGGGCTCTCCTCCTCCCGCCCTCAGAAGCTGACAGAGCTCCACCCGGTGCTGGAACCTTCTGTTGCAGCACCTCACCAGCATAACTCTTCCCTCCAACACCCCAATTCCTTTTTTTTTTTTTTTTTCTTCTTCATGTGAGGTGATGAAACAGCTGGGAGGAGAGGTTCACCATCACACGCACAGAGAGACACCATACCTCAGGCACATCCTAGCTCCTGATGTTATCGCTGGGCCAGTCGGTAAGTCTCCGAAAGTACAGCCTCGCCTGTACGGTGAGGGCATTTCATGGCATCCAGCCCTTATCTTCCCTCCCAACCAACCCAATGTTACAGCTGCCTACTGGACTTTTCAGGGATAGGGAAGGCAGTGTTGGCAAGACCAGGTTTTGCCCTAGGTTTCTCACATGTGATGGCCAAAGTAGCAAAAATTGCAGCCAAGTGTATAGACCTTTAAATAAGCAAAAATACCTTTTTGTAAATTTTTAAACATGTAAATTCATAATTAGATTTACGTCCATGCATTTTTAAGGCATTGCAGTGAAGGTGAAGGTTAGAAAAAGTAATTTAAAAATATGTATATCAATCCATGTTTACGGAGGATGGAATTGTTATGTCATAAACACATTCCTGGTAGTTGATGGCACTTGGGAGCGTGACTCTTTAAATTACTTGGATATACAATATATCTTTCCCTGTTATTTTCATATTTTTTTTCCTTCTTAAAGAGACTATAAAACATAGGGCTGGTTTGTAAACTGTAAAAACTTGCCCTGTTCTACAGAAGAAAAATGTTGATCTCTCAAGTGTCAACACCAGACATCAGGTTAACTGCTAGCAAGCAAAGGCCATTTTTCACGAGGATGGGAAAACCCACCGTTGATCTCTCCTTCCAGCACAGCTGCTCAAATTATGTAGGTTTTGCTGCTCCAGCTTGCTCCCATCTGTCTCAGTTCCTTGGAGTCTCTGAAAATTTTGGCAGTAGCCCATCTGTTGTGCATTTGTAACTTTACTGTCTTTGCATATTGCTAAATATTTTTTTTTTCTAAAAAAAAATGAGGGAGAAACAAGAAACTCAAAATTTTCTTCAGGCAAAAGCCAAGATAGTTTTCTGATGACAAAAGCTCACGCCTTTCTGTTGCTCAGGAGTCCTCCTTTGGCTAAATATTGTTAGTAAAATTTCAGCTACTTCAATACTTCTCAAATAAAAGGTTCTGAAATAATGGTATATAGTACCACTTATACAGGATCAATGCAGGCTTTGAATTGTTAACCAGTCAATTAAGACTATAGCAGCATTTGAATTGATTGTACCTAAAGAATCTCTAATCTTCATCTCTAAAGAACTTTATGTCATGAAAGGTTCATCTTTTCAAAAGATAAAGATAAATACAAGTTATGTTGTTGTTCTAAGGTAATGGAGAAAAACATAAAACCAGTCTTCTGGTTACTCAGGAATGTCTGGTCGAACTATGATCTTTGTCATCACTACTAAAGGTGATTGACCTTTACCTTGGAATAATTAACATTGGTTAGCTACCTTACTCTAAATTCCTACAGATGATTAAGGTACTCCTAGGCCCAGATGAGAGTCCTAAAGGTGACTGAATTTGCATAAATAAGGTCACATGAAAAACATATGCCTTACTTCTGCGGGATTTTATATCACAGTTGCTACTACCAGTGAAGTGCTTTCTGTAAGAAAGCTTCTGCAGGTGAGAAATACAGATGCAGCTTTTCTAGTTTTTCTTGTAACTATCCAGACTTCACTTTTTTCACAGATGTCTGATTTGGTGCCTTCCAATGGCCTACTCAAGTTTTGTGTTCACAGTAGTTGATTAATTAGTTTAATTAACGTTCATAAGAAAGAGGAGTTGTTGAGATAGCAAAAGCTATTCTGTTTTCCCTCTAGTGTTTTGAGTGCAGAAAATGTGCTGAATCTTCTTTGTATGTTATAGCAGCTGGCATAGGAAAATGAATTATTTATATTGAAAAGATATCTCTTTACTTCACAAGAGCTACAGATACATCAATTTAACACGATTGTTAATCTTAAAACATCCAAAAAACATTCAGAAATGACGCACAAACATTCATAACCCCTGCCCCCCCGTCCATCCGTCCCCCCCAACAAACAAATGAAAACAAAAACAAAAAATAAGAATGGTATTTAACTCTGTCAGAACTAGTTTTAGTATTTTTTAAAAATGCATGTAACACAGCTTAAATTTAAAAACAGTTAATTTCACAACAGCTTTATTTCTAATTCCTATTCTCACTAGAACTGTTCATAGTATTAGAGAGCTGACAGCTAACTACATCCTTTCCAAATACCATTATTCTTTGTTCCACATGCCGTTTTCTTGTGGCTGGCACAATCATGAAATCTGTAGCAGATCAACACTAAAGCCTTTCAAGCACCATGCAAATAACTGCTGTACAGAATAAAGAGAGCGAGTTGCTTTCAATTATTCCAGCTTTGTGTTGCCACTTGTCTGAGAATCCCGCTCCAGAAACAACTGAATTGCAATCCAAGCAATCCGTCATGTTAGTGCTAATGTACATAAGCCAGCCCATTTGTTGTCATCAAAAGCCAGTAAGGCAACATGAAAACCAGGCAGGCCAGCTAGAAACCAGTCAGGTAGCAATCTTACATCCATTCACCATCTGATTTGTTTTTCCCTTAGCTAGACTTCGGCTTGATGGGTGAGTAATGCCTTCTGCTCTGTTGTCATATTCTGTGGAGTGAGAAACACGGCTTAACTTAGCTAAAATTAATTGTCTGGTGTAGCACTAATGCAGCGCAAGAATGATCTCCTTGCCTCTGTAAGTGGAAAAATGGAAGTTGTTAGTAACAGGGTGTCACCTTATGGTGGCTAATGTGCTGTATAATTTAGGTGTACATGCAGGAATACCTATTACCTACAGAGAAGAGCTCAAAAGTACAGTAACTACCATGTAAAACTAGGGAAAAATTGTGAATTCTTCTCGCCCTGCAGAGAACCAGAGTGTCAATTCTTGTTGAGTGCATCGTTTTAGGTACAGTAGCAAGCTTATATTTCAGAGATACTTGGAGGACTTCTGTTGTTAAAACAACAGGGAAGTGTAAAGTGGAAGGCAGCCTGGGTTTGGTTAAACTCTAAAACCCGTGTCGATGAATAATATTCACGTGGAATTTGTTACAGAACAGCAACACGTCACGGTTGAGCTCAAGCTCAAGGCGCCTCTTGCTTTGGTCTCCTGCCTGACTCCCTCATCCCAGCTTTAGGCTTCGTGTCACCTGCTGGCCTCGGGGGAGGGAGTGGAAAAGGAGAAAGCCCAGGAGAAAAGGAGAAAGGCAGGGAGGCTGGGGGGCACCGAGGACGGTGTGTGTAGAAGGGGAACAAGCTGCTGAGGAAGTGGGGCCAGGCCCTGAGGGAGGCTGCCTCGCCCCTGCTGCCGCCTCGCGGCCCAAGTCTGAATTTCTCAGCTTCCTGACCACCGGAGTGGAGATGGTCTTATATTTATATATATGTATTTTTTCCTTTTTCCCATTTAAATCGTTACGTTCCGTGTCTTTTCCTTACAGAGAACGCCAGAGGAGGGGAAAGGAAGGTGGCAGGAGCAGGGCAACCCCGCCTGGCTTGTAAGCTGTACAGCCTGTCAGAAAAGGGACGGCTTGGGGAGCTACCAAAATACCACCATCCAGCCTGCTCCCTTATTTATTCGTGCTTCCTTAGATAAATATATGTGTATACATTTAGATTATAAAACCATTTCAGTCAGCTATGTAATATTTTTCACTTATTAAACGTTTCCTGGACCATTTTTTTCATGTGTACACCTTCAAAATTGGAAAGAACTTGGGTTTTCGTGTTGAATTTGGAACAGTTATTCAATACAAGTTTTTTATAATAACACCTTTTTTTATTTTTTCCTTATATAGGTCAATATTTTGGAGACCATCATATATGAAACCAGCTGAATAACAAAGACTTGTGTTATAACAGAAATGAATTAAGATTATTCTGGTAGCATACATGCTGGAATATACACTGCATGATTCCAGCTGTGAGTTGCTGTCAGCTGCTGGTGAGTAGAAAGAATGACTCAGCAAGACACAGTGAATTTGTAATCAGGAATGGTTGTGTTGTTATCAGCAAGTCTGGAGTGCACAAGTCTATGTTTCAAAGTTTTTTTTTCAGATGGGGAATTAGCTCAAATGGTAGAGCGCTCGCTTAGCATGCGAGAGGTAGCGGGATCGATGCCCGCATTCTCCAGGGAATGTTTTTGGTATTTATTCTTTGTGCAGTACTTAAAAATATGTCCTATTCATACCATTATACAAGAAAAACTAAGTGTAGAAAAAAAAAAGACTGAATTATAATCTAAAAAGATTCACATATTTTCAGTATTTTATTTTTGCTTTTCCAAATGATAAGTTTTTTCTTTTATGTACAGGAGGAAAAATATTCCTTACATAAAATAACAAAGCTTATTGACATTTCAATACAGTAATGAACAACACGAATAAATTACAGAGAAAAATAAATTAAAACTTTGGTTTATGATTGCATTATGTAGTTTATAATTTTATTATTATTATTATTATTATTATTTTTCGTAATGCAGTTTAGTGTATGATGTACATATTGTATTTGCCCTGTGAGGATTACTAATTTTTGTTGTTGTTGTGTAAGCTATTTATTAGAAGAAATGGGCTAGAATATTCTATATATTATTTCTCATAACAAGATTGTAGCTTGTGAAGCTTCACATCTGTGAAATACCATGGAAATTTTCTTTGTACAACTATGCTTACACATTTTAAGTTGTTGTGAGATAATTTTTTATTCTGATTTGATTTTCTTACTAGCTCATTCAGGTATTTAACTGCTTGCAATTCCAGCTTGAGGCAGCATGAAGAAACAGTGAAACTTTCCTATAAATACAGAGAATTTGTACAATCGGGATCTTGGAAGTATGCATCCTAAAATGAATGGAAATCAGGAAACAAAAATTATGAATTGGGTTTCAAGTTAATGAAGGGGGAAGTAGTGTGCTGCATGGATGTGCAAGAGATCCTCCTATGACATGATATGAAAGTTAACCTCTGGATGGATGAGATAGAAAGTGAATTTGCATATTTTTGTGATACTTGCCACATACAGGGGAGAAAAGATGCAACTGTAAGACTGCCAGGTAATTGCAGTTAAAATGAAGTCCACTTTTGAGAAGAGCATTGTAGCCTTCAGGAGCCCTCTCTATGGTCAGGTAATGATTTAAATGTCTGTTTGCTTAGAATAAGATTCTGTACTGGTTATCTATGTATTTTTTAAATTATTTCTTCTATGTTTTCTGTGTTCCTATTACTGCATAATACTTGATGCTTCCTCTGCTTTTAAAGAGGATGAGTAATGTTGCTCTTCTCAGCTAATCAGATGCAAGTTTGTGCAGATGAAATGAGAGAATTCAGTGGGGCAGGTGCAGTCTGCAGTCACTTGCAGAGCTACGGCTTCTGACTGTAAACTCTGGACTAATGAGTGCTCATTATATTTATGTGCAGCTCCCTATAGAGGAGCGCTGGTATCTGTTATGGCTTGTGAATGTACTGCGATATGAATAAAAGAGCTTTTTCTTATCCCATGTAGCATTGAATGTCTTCTTTTTAGATACACTGTCTTGTGAAGAATTTACTGGGCTGACAACAATAAGGGTCCAAGCTCCCAAAAGCAGTACCTGTGGGAGGAAATTACCAGATGATGGTGCAAGTAGTTTCCAGAGCCCGGTGTCCATTCCAGAGCAATGACTCCTCTGGCTCTATCTGGACTTTTTGAGTCAGTAGTTTCATAGATATATTATGTGCAAAGAAAAACAAGGTAATTCGGTGTGTTTTATTAGTATTATTATTGCCACTCTCAGAGGTCAAAAGCCTGTATCATATTTTGCTTAACCAGGTTACACAAGTTAATTATTCATTCTGTGAAAAACAGTGTTTGCACTAGAGGTGTATGATACAGTTATCGAATGCCTGGGTGTAGTGTAATCTGAGAAAGGGAGAAGAATTATTCCTCATTTATCTTCTCTCAAGACTTTATTCCAAATATCACCTGAAAAGGCCTTCCCCCAGCGACGGGCTGGAGCTTGGGGACCATTATGGAGGTTTGGGGACCAACTCTGGAGGCTGCGCTTTGCAGCAAGGGGGCTGGCTGGCTGTGCTTTAAAAACCTAAACTGTGTAGAAAACAATTTATTTAATAATTCACGTCACACACTTGTCAGTCACGCTGTGCCCTCCACCTGCTGCAGGACACTCCCCCCCCCCCCCCCCCCCCCCCACATATCCCCCCTCAGCCCGCGTGGCCCCGCCCCTCCCCCGTGGCCCCGCCCCCCTCCGGGCCGCGCGGGAAGTGACAGGAGGGGAGGGAGGGGTGGGGGGTGCGCGAGGCGGAAGTGACGCGCGCGCGGCGTGCAGGCCCGGCCGGGTGCTGGGGGGGGGCTCGGACAAGATGGCTGGCTCCACAGGTCGGTGAGGGGGGCGAGGCGAGGCGAGGCGCGGCCCGGGAGGCCTCACAGGCACCGGGGGGGCTCCTCTGCCGGGCGGGGAGGCAGGGAGGGAGGAGGGGCGAGATGGCGGCCGCGGGTTTGCTGACGGGGGAAAGGGGAAGCTGTGGGAGCGCCCGGCCTGGCTGCGCCTCTCCCCTCACACGCTGCAGGCGGGAGAGGCCGACCTGGCGCCGGGGGGCTGCCCGGGGTGGCAGTGGGGTGTGTAGGGGAGGAGGGGTGGCGGCAGGTTGCTAAAAACACCGGAGGAGAAAGGTTTGTGGCAGGGGTTTGGTGCTGGGTCTTGTGGTGTGGTCGTGTCCTGGGGGAAAGGCAGCTGGGTTGAGTGGTGGCTGCGGCGTGGTGGGGGTGAGGAGTGAGGGGAGCAGCGTGTTGTCTTTAGCTGGGTCTGCCGTGTGGGCAAACGGAAGGGCAAAGAGCTGTAGGTCATAAGCTGGCAGCAGGAGAGAGTGAATCCCATGCAGGTAGCTGGCGTGGCATCTGTTCAGCAAAGGAAAAGGCAACGAGCACTGCTTCAGGTCCTGAATCTCCACTCAGGTTTAAGAAGCACAGATGTACTGTCTTAGTTTTGTACCATGAGAGACTTAAAATAATAAGGCCTTTCCCCAATACAAAATCATGAAGGCTTCAGGGCCTTGTCCACTGTTTTTGTGTTTCTGAGGTTTTATAAGATGTAAACGGGACTGACAGAACTCAGCACATTGGAATGAATGTCTCAGTGCTTAGTCTGAGATGAACACTGGCCACATCCACTTATTTCTGTTCCCAGTCCTCTGGGTCATCAAGTGACTGAGACTATAGCAAAACAAAAAATATTTGTGAATGGAATTTGTCTTGGTACATTACTGCTGATGCTGTGAGGAGAGCCTTCTCCCCTTGGTAATGTGACTTTGGAGGTGTGGGATTTACAGAGTGGAGTTTGGGAAGATAACAGTAAATTGGGCACAACTCTTGCTCACAACTGCGCAGTGAAAGAGCAGTCCAGAAAGGTCTGTTATTGCCTATGATCAGCTGAGTTAGCATGGATAATATATTAGGGAAAGGTTAGTATTTACTTGGCTATGGGTAACGGCATTTTATTTTGTTAAAATACACTGGCATACTTCCTGGTGTCTGAGCGTAAAAAAAAAAATTAATAAATTGTACTGTACAGTAACTTCTAATGACTTTCGCTTGTGTCAGGTGTCAGACTTCCTGTACTGCACGGGAAGTCAAGCCTTAAAAAAGGCCATGTGTTTTGAGCGTTGCCATTTCCCATCTCAATTCATTGAGTCTGGCTCTTGTAGAAAATCAATTACTAAGAATTTGTCTATCAGAAAAGCTATTTTTTTTTCCTGCAGAGAATTTGACTACATAACAAACAATTTTTTAACAAAACTCTCATAGTTTTACTGCTATAGAAGTTAATCAGTCTTTCAAAGTAGTGGTATTTGAAAAGCTTCTATGCACACTTATTCAGTGCAGTTGTTTTCATCTTAGAAATATAGCCACACATAAAAAAAAGTGTACAAAATTATACATGTATCTGCCCCAAAGAAACTGAAATGTTAGTGGTACGTGCAAGCACTGTTAAAGAAATTAAGTCATTTTATTAAATGAAGGAAGCAGACAATCATTAACAACTGCTGGGAAAACTTAGTCAGGGCTTCTAAAGCAAAATGCTTATTCCTGTGGGGAAAATGCTGTTGGCTCTTTATAGGTATATGCATAGATTGGGGGTGGGGTGGTTTTGTTCTTTCCACATAGTGGGCAGAAATTCTTTGAGATTTCAGCCAGAAGAGCTCCTCTTACCTGGAAACTGCATTAAACTCATTTTTGGAGGAGAGAAGGGAATGATTTCTTATAAAGATAAGAATTAACTCTACCTATGTGAGTTCCTGCTCTTGTTATGAAGTTCAACTTAATCCTTATTTATTTCAGAAAAATGAAAATTTTGGTTGCATGAAGTCCAGGAATGAAAGTCTAGCTTCAAGGATCTCAACAACAAAACTCTTTCCAAGGTCAACTGTCTCAGTTCTATTGCAGATATTCCTTTAATGAGATCACTAGTTCTTTGAACAATCATATTAAAAAAAAAAAAAAGCCTTTAAAAGCAAATAATTTAGTTTGAAAATAGCTGTTCTTCAGTGTGTGCTACAGGAACTGACAGCATTCTATAGCTAGGGAATAAGTCTCATGTCTCACCTGCTTTTTAAAATGACCTATATTGACTAATTTTACATGCAGATATATCACTTCTTGGAAACACATTTGTAAGATGCATTTTGGTTATTCTTCCAATATTCCAACTCCTCCTGCTTGCAGCTGAATGTAGGCTGTATGGGTACTGATGGAGATCTGGGGAAAAACAAATCATATTTTTAAAGAAGTGAACAGCTATTGTTGATACAGTTTGCCAGTTTCACATGTGTTAGCTGGAGACTCATTTTACGATGTTTCTGAAAATGTAGAGCACAAGATGTGATTAAACATAGTTCCAGATTAAAAGACATAATTTATCAAAGCATTTAAAACCTCCTATGTAACTTGAGAAAAAGCAACTGAAAAAGAACATCATTTAAAGGAATTAATTCAGGAATTAATTACATTTCTGCATTTCAAGATGAAATCAACACTGCAGTGTCTAATACCATTCTCTGTCTTTTGGTTGCTAAAGGCTTTCATCTCCTGCCTCTTCAACTGAGAACTTCAATAGCTCGGGTTAGAAAAGGGCTAAGTTAGTTAAAATTCACTTTGGTTTGCTGGAATTGCACTCAGGTTTAAAAAAAAAAATAAACACACACAAAAAAACAACACAGATGATCTATAGTCAGAAATTGTAAATAAGATTCCCAGTTTACTTCTAATATGTAGTCACAAGCAACCTCTTTTGAAAGTGTGTTTAATGGCTTTCAAAGGAGTACAGCTACATCCCAAATAAATACTAATAGAACTATTAAGGTTGGAAAAAGCCTTCCAAGATCATCTGGCCCAACCATGCCCCTACCACCAATGTCACCCAGTAAACCATGTCCCTAAGCACCACATCCAACCATTCCTTGAACACCCCCAGGGACGGTGACTCCACCACCTCCCTGGGCAACCCGTCCCAATGCCTGACTGCTCTTCCTGAGAAGAAATGTCTCCTCATTTCCGACCTGAACCTCCACTGGCGAGGGGGGTTTTGTTTCTGCAAAATCCACGCTTCTCCAAATACTCCAGATGAGTCGGCTACTTTGTGTGACTTCTGTTGCCCACCTGAAGATAGCTTTCTCTTTAAACTTACATATGATTGATTCTTTGAATATGAGTGGCACAGTGCTCAATGTCAGTGCCTTGTTTTCTTAGGTTTGGTGTTTACCTCTCTTTGTAAACATCTAGAGGTGGTGAAAGCAGTTCTAAGTGTGTATGGCTGCAGCTGTTACGAAGCTGATATTAAAAATGACAGCCTGGGAAGGTCTTCAGGGCCATTTGGTCTGATTACCTGAGCTGTAGAGCGAGAACTGACAGCATCTTTTCTGGTGATTTGATAGTGTTTTTTTATTAATATCATTTTTTGTTTGTAAAGCTTTTTTTTTTTCCCTTAAAAACCTCCACTGAAGAAGATTTTGTAGTGTGAGACAAGATCTCATACTACTTTCCCTTCGATGTCTTACATCGCTTCTCCATTAAAGATCAGCCTGATGTCTGTCTGTTCTGTGCTTAGCGGGATAGAGATTGGTGGATTATCATACCTCGTTTGGAGACTCCTAGGTATTAAGAGCCCTTCAAAGGAATAATGAAGGAGTTTATTCATAAGTAAGATGGAGAAGTAATATTTTCAAGGCTAGTTTTGCATGTAAGGAATGGTCTTCCTTCTATGTTTTTCCTTTGAGGGTATCTTGCTCCCTCTCCCATTCTCTGTTATGCCCAGTGACATTGTTAATCACTTACCTAGAATCCATTCAAGAAGTGAATGGAAAAGCTGTTTAGAATTTTACAGTCCTGTAAGTTGCTTTTTTCTCTGCGTTTATAATTTTAGCTCTAAGCACAGGCTTCTTGAAGCTGTAAGTAATCAGGGAAAACAAAAGAAGTAGAATACTGTACGCTGTGAGGCAGCCCTCTGTGGGGGGTATTTTTCCATCCTGTCCTATGCACGAGGAATTGTAACTGGGATTGTTCTGCCTACTTAAAACATCATGGCAAGCCACAAATAATTTAGATGTGCTTCAGCTGGGTTGAAAACAATCTTGCTTATAAATTACTTTTAAACTATATATAGACTGTTCATTCTTTCTGACTGTGTGGCATATATAGGCAAGATACTCTTTCTTCTCAGCTTGGCCTGTAACATTTTCCTGTCTTTGTTGCTGGTATTTTACAGCTCTGTCTTACAGAGCTTCAACTTACATCTTTGTGCCACAATATGTAAGGGTAGGCTCCCAGGCTAAATGCCTTATTTAGAGGTTTACAAAGCAGGCCATTTACAGAACAATTTGTTTGAAATTCAGGGATGATATCAGGTACAGTATGGAAGCTCATTACCTAAACTATTCTATACAGTCCTGGAAAATACTAGCCTGCCTGAAGATGCAGCACACACAATTTCAGGAAGATCTGCCTTTCAGTATTTGGAGGCAGGTTGTCCATGTTATAAATCCCAGCACAAATGAGAAGGCTTCTCCTGTGTGAGATTTAGATTGCCAAATCTTATGAGTAGTTAGTGGAGCTGAGTTCCAAATACACATTCATTACTTTGCACATCTTGCCTTACAGAAGATTTTGTCCAAAAGCAGTGTAAGTACACACTGTGAAACTTCAGTCTCATTTTGTTGACAGTCTTCCTCCTCTCTCTCCAACTACTCTTGAATGCTTTTTTCTAGACAACAGCTTGCACTTCATCCTGACCAAAACTTTATCTCAGGCCCCAGATCAGCTTCAGCTGCTCATGTCACTCAGGTTTTGTTGCCTTGCTGTCTCAAGTAGCTTGTGGGAGCCTCAGCACGGGATGTGTAAAGACCAGAAGATGCTGTTGAGAAAGCATTCAAAATAGTCTGGATTTAAGCTGCACTCAGAAGGGTTTTGCTGTATGCTGCTATGTTTGGCATTTGGAATGCACTAATGAGATGTAATGCAAGCAATATTTTTGAATAAAATCAGTACGAAAAACTAAGAATGTGAAGCTGTCAGGCTGGTTTTGAATAAGATGAGCTGCTGCTTTACAGCCTTTGCAAATATATATGGTGCCTCAAGTACGTGGTTGTTAATCAGTTGTAGTTAACATTTGGAAACAAACGGAACCTGCAGTAGAAACTTAAAACTTTGGAGCTTTGCATTAATCCTTTATTTCATCAGGATCAGTAGCTTCAACTAGACTGAAAAAAAGTCAGAAAAATAGCTTCTAACATACAGACAGACTCAGGATACCCTTCTTAGAAGATATGTTGCATTACACATATAAACTACATGAAGGAAAAAAAAAATCACCTCCTTTCATTGCATTTGTGGCTGTTCATAACCGATGAGTCAGGTAAATTTGAAATTCACTTGAGTAAATTAAAAACATTTTTCACAGTTCATGGCAAAACAGCGTGCTTTATTCAGGATGCCAGCATAGCCTTAGTGAAGTGTCCGGTTTTATTCGTATCACTTCGAACTTTTTGAAGGAAAAAAGTGTATGCTTTTTTCCTGCTCATGCAAGTGGAGTATGTGGTCATGTAAAGATCAAATGATTTTAACCTTTGAAACGTGGTTTATGGGAAATGGCAGACTGAAACGTGACTATCACAAAAATAACACAGGGAAATAATTTGACAGTTCTTGCTACTAAATACGTGGTGAGTGGTTCTTGCTGATTGTGTCCTGAAGTGTTTGCTTAGGTGAACAACTGAAAAAATAACCCTGGCTCAGACTGTCATACAGATAAAAGATCTTTGTTTTGGGCTGTGGGTGGGTGCTGAGTCATGTCGTGAGGACCTTAGAAAAAGTGTTTGCTAATCAATGACTTGTAACCCGTTTTAGACAGCTTTACAGCTTTGCTAAACTAAATCCTTGATGCCACTCTTGTTATCTGGGTCACACATTGTGTTCTTGCTATTAAAGCAGACCCTGTGAAAGTCATTTCATGGGAAGAGGTTTTGGCCTCTGCTGGGTTCCTCTACTCTCCCGCTTCTGACCCTTTATCTGTAACTTTTTAAATGTCATGTTACCCTTAAAAGATAGCTTTAGAAGTATGTGTTTGAAATCCTTTTTCCTCTCTGCCAACATAATATTGGTTTTAAAATGAAAGCTTCAAAAATTGAGCCTATTTGCCATTATACCTTTCTTTTAGCCTTTCGTGCCTTTATATAGCTTTGGTTTTAAGAGTGGGCTTACTTTGTACTAAACATTTCGTGTTTGTGTGTTTCCGAGGAGATAAATTGGAAAGATTTCTTTGATAAAATAGTCATCCCTTAGGCTAATTAAATAAGAATTAATATTGCTGGTGTATTTTGAAGTGACAGGTGTAGTTCCTAAACCCTCTTTCCTGGCTTCCTGCCTTGCATTGTTTTTTACAAAATGGCAATAGCAGTAAGAATCTCAATTTGATAAGCATCACGATGTCTCATTTTTCATAATCTTCCATATCATACCCTGAAACACATGGGAGGCTCATTGAATAATTTAGTATCTCTTCTGTGTTTCCTTCAGTAGTTGCCTACAAAGCGTTAAATTTTAAATCATAACCAGCCTCTGCATTTCCACCTTTCACCAAAACAAGCCTGGATTGTAGCCACGGATGAGCTCCTTCTGTGAGTTAATTGTTGCATTCCTGTGTGTTTTTCCTTATGGCTAGGCACAAGCAGACGTGTGGTGTCTGATGGAACGAAGCTCTCAGTTAGCAGTGGTCTTGCTGTTAAAGCTTGCATTTAGATTCTAAACTGATCATTTATACTACTATTATCAATGCACGTTTGTAAAATTAATGAGTTTTAAGCAACTTACGCTAGTTTCCATTTAGAACTTCAATGTAGTTTAGCATCCTATTGTTGTGATAACTTTTTTTTGGATGAGGTATTTTAATTACTTAAAATCTGTTGTGAGAGCTACTCAAGGTTGTGTTTTATTATTAGTTTTACACCAAGAGCATGTTTGTGCCCTGTTTTATAGTCTAATAAGATACGTATCTGTGGTGGAGTAAGCCTCTCATTACAGTATATATGTGAGCACCATTAGTAATTCCATTCCAGCAACCGTATCTTTGCATTTTCATACTAATGTGATCACCTTAAATAGACTGAAACAAACTCTTCCATCTTTGCTAACAAATTTGAGTCTCCTTGGAGTTTCTCTTGGATCCAGATGACATTCAGCTTTAGGACACATTTGTTGCCGCATAAAAAATCAGGAGATTGAAGAGCACATTTTGAGGTTGGACTGCAGGAGATGGGGAACAGAGGTTTTCAGTGGGGAGTGAACCTTATTAAGGAGAAATGGTGCAAAATGGAAAAAATTACTGGGATTTGTAAGAAATGGCTTCTCCCCAGATACTGGTCAGAGGGTGAAGTTGCTCCAACAAATCAGGTGGTTAATGGCAGCCTTGTCTCCCTCTGTCTGCTGCCCTTCTGAGAAAGGTGAGTAAGGGCAGAGGGGTGGCTGTGGGGAGCAGAAGAGGAGAGAGGAACAGACATCATAGTATATTTTCCTGGAGGACACTGACCATCACAAGCCTTCAGTAAATAACCTGATGAATTATTGAACGGAATAGGCAGAACTCAAAATTTAGGAGCAGTTAGTTTGCTTCCTTCTGGTTACCTAAGAGGTAGGAGGAGAGGAAAGTAGGGAGGGTTTCTGAGGTGAAGATGCTTTGATAATGGAGCTATTTGTTCTGCTAGTGATTTCTCATACTTAAAGCCATAAATATTAAACCTAAAGTTGCACTGGATTTTGTTGTTTATTTATGCATTTATAACATTTACTGTGCTGGAGAAGTCAAGTTCAAGGTCTCATCATTCTTATTGTGAAACCAGCAGCAACTGAAACGCGTTGAATAAACTGATGCTGCTTTTGCAGCTCTGATCTACTAAGATCTCTTACTCCAGCATAAAAATTTGTGGTTTAAACTGTTATAATGTGTATTTGTTAATCAAATATGTTTATGACGTCCCAAGTACTAGTGCCCATAGAAGTAAGACTTAATTTCTTCCCTTCTGTTCCCCAGCACTAAATAAACTTTAATATTGTTCATAGTTTAAAAGCTTTTTTTTTTTTTTTTAATGATTTTCATGTCTAAAACCAACTTCTTTTGCAATGAAATTAAGTTTGGGCCCAGTAAGGCAAACTGGTATTACCACCTCTCCTTTCTTGTGAGGCTGTCCATCACTGTTCTTGGTGTACAGTGTGTTCTGGATTTTGTGAGTGTAGCTGAGAAAATGTGTATGAAAGTAAATAATATGAATAAATGAATGTAAATAATATAAAAAGTAAAATAGAGAATTGGATACCACCAAATGTGAGGTGGGCTCAGCCTTGAAAGTGTGAGCTGATACCCAGAAGCCCATACTTCTGTTTGCAGCCTTTCCTCCCTTAGCAGTCTGCCTGCCCCTAAACGTGCAAGTATGAAGTAAGTTCTGTTTTCTTTGAAGACCTGTTTTACTTTATTTTGCAGCTGAAAAGTTTTGCTAAATGTAAATTTTAACACAGCTCAGCTGGAATTACCGCTAGATAACCAACCAACCAAAAAAGGCCAACGTGCATATACCATTTAGAAATTACCGCTTTCAGTGTTTATTATTAGCAGATAACTAACAGTGTCTTAATGTTATGAGTATGCATAATGAAACTGGAAGTGAAAAAATCTGCTTCTGTGCATCTATGTTTTTTCTTTAGTGGTTACTGTTTTTTCTAAACACTAGTGTTTGTGCCCTGCCCTCAAGATAAAAATACCTCCACACCTCTCCAGACCTTTTCCTCTCACCCAAGATATACATGCTTTGTTATATCGAATGAGGCTTCTGCCGTATGAACATGGTTTCTCATTAACTGCCTTTTTAATATAAACTGTATATAGAATATTTGTGGCTGTAACTAGATTCATATATAAAGGAAATTCTGTGCAGCTGAGCTTTAGTTCTGAACTATCAACATCTAAGGCATCAACATTGTAAAATTTTGCATAAGTAAATACATAAATAGTGTAGCTAATGTAATTCGGGAAATAAATAGATAGCTTTGACCAAAAGATTTTGAGGTGAAGGCTTATAGCTTTCACACTTCTGTGACCATTTATTGGCTCCTGCTGTGAAGTTTTGTATGGCAAATGAAGCCTCTACATTAGGAGGAAAACCAAAGCAACTGATGATATGCACGCTTTAATCTCTTTAAAAAAAACCACACACACACAAAAAAAAAACAAAAAAAAAAACAAGCAACTTCAGTGTAGTTCCTAGAATTGTATCTTCTCCTTGAAGTCTTCTATGTTTTTTCAAATTTTCAATTTTCTTCAGATTTTAGTTACAGTAAAATGCCAAAAAAAAAAAAAAAAGTTAACTGGTCACAAAGTTCCTATCTAGTCATAGTCAAATGTATCATGATATTTTTCTCCATCTAATTTGTCCTGTAAAGAAACTGAATAGTCCATTCAGTACACGTCAGCTATGCTGGGTACAGACAATTTCTGTAAATAATGCTTGTGAGACAGCAGTTTTCTCATCTTTAGGATTATAGCAAAAGTGGCTCTGAATTATGAAAAGCATTGAACACACAAAATAAATGCTCATTTATGCTGCACGTCAGCTAGTGTACATCTGCTTACTTGAGCTGTGCAAACTTACCTGCTACACGTCTCTTTTCGTATTAATTCCTAAAGTTAGTAGTCTTTTTTTTTTGTTTTATCTGGGATGAAGAGTTACAATTTATACGGAAGTGGATTTTTATCTGATTACATCAGACTTGTTTTTCTTAGTCTGCATGTTTCTAGAAGTTTTCCACAGGTAAGCTCAAATGGGTTAGTCTTCATGCGTCTGCAGATCTAAATGGCCATTTACAGCCTTTCTAATAGCAGATAGTAATGGCTAGTCACTGATAAAGTTACCTATTAAAGTGCATTTTTAGATGCTAGCACAGTGGAGAAGCAGCAGTCAGGATCCCTGTTGTTTTTTAGGGGTTGTCCGTGATGAATTTTGGATGCACAAGGTACTTGGTGTGTTATCTGTTGTGTTTTTGTCATCTACATTGTGTGACTTTTAATAAGTCCTTTTGTTATTCCATCACTATTGATAGGAAGGCATCTATTTGCCTGCAGACAAATGACAAAATCAGTGATGACTGGAATCTTCTGGTGGAATGCATTGTACTGGTACTATATGGATGTTTCATCCATACGTGCTGGAATCACTCAGTACCTTATTCACTACCCTCATCAGTACGTATCATCCATGTGTTGTTACTGAATTTAAGATAATGTAGTACTTCTGATAAAAGTCAAATTGTTAGTGCAGAATATTCTGTTGTTTGAATTCCATTGCTTTGGGACATACTAGCTAAAGGGAAATAGAGAAAAATAAAATATGGTAAGTGTAGCTTTATGAACAGTACAGACATACAGGATTTTGAATTTGAAGTGTTTCAAAACTTGGTTGGAAGGCAGTTCAAAGAAATGGGGTGTACCCATAATTCTAAGAAAGCAGACATTTAATTGAACAAAAATAAAAAGATATATCAAACTCATTTATTGAAATTATTTTTCTCATTTCATTTCGTTGTATTATTGTGTTGGTTCATAGACTGAGTTCTACAGCAGCCGCTGGGGGCTTTCTTAGGCCCTGGAGAAAATGTGTTGCTTTTCACTGAGAAAGATGATTTTCATTGTAGTAACTGGTGCATTCCTCCGCTAGTGGTAGTGATGGAGATCTTCTGTCCACAGAACTCCCATGTCCAACTCCATTCATGTGCATGTTATTAGAAATACTTCTGTTTTTTTGGAGCCAGGTTACTGTGATCAACTTGAGGTAATAATTACAAAGTAATTACAGTAAGCCTGGTAATACTTTTTGATACTGGGTTCTTAATAGCAAGTCAGCCACTGTTGCTCTGTGCATACACAGAATATTTTACTGGGCAAAAGTGCGTGATGTGAGTGGGATAACTGGCAAACAAAATCCTAGATGGTGTTTTTTAAAAAGAGCTTTTTCAGAGAAGAGTACATCTTACAGAAATGCATTTGCACAAGACTGTCTTTTGTAGCCCAAATAGGATGTTAGTATTTGACATACACACAGCCCTCTTTCCCTCTTTTTTTTGTTTTTACATCATCCATTGCAGGACCTACGTAAGGCTATGGTTGTTGTATATTCTGTTTATATATATTTTTTTTATTTTGTTGGTAGAGTGTATTTCAGCTTCTATCTTTATTTTCTCCAGAGCAAGACTCCTTATGAATTGCTCAGGCTAAAAGGCACCTGTAATTTTCTGTGTGTTTCTCTTTTGAATTTATTTCTTCTCCATACACCAGGATAAATTGCATTATCACTCAGAATTTGCAAAGCTGACATCTTTCCCCTCTTTCTTGTCATCAAAAAATACTTACTTTTCTGCCAGCCTGAATCTGTTTAATGGTATTTGAGAGTTTTTCTTCTTTTTTTTTTTTTTTGTTACCAAGCTGTATGTATTTTGCAGTTTTTGTTAGCTGGAAGTCATCGTGCATAAGCTAATCCATACATTCAAAATGGTTAATGCTGCAGGATTTTCCTGACAGAGCTATCTCAGAAAGAATAACACCGCTGACAGTATCCTGGCTGTGTTAATGTGTAATGCCCTGATACAGCTTGTTCCTGGGTCAGCATAAAGGTTTGTTTGTGTAGCTGCTCGGTGCATGTGCTGTCGGTGTGGGGTGTGCTGCAATGGCTGTGGTAAGAGGCTCCTAGGATGGATCTGGCTGCAAGGTGTGATTGAAGCCAAGAGCTGAGGAGGGTTGTAAGGAAAACTGCTGATACAGATATCGTAATACACACTTGTAAAAATAGTTTTGGGTACAACATAAACCCTCACGCTTAAGGCTTTGAGTCAATCTGTGAAAAATTAGGATTATGCCCTTTTTTAAGCTTCAGGGAGAAGAGATGTAGATCATTGCACTCCTGCCTGGTACGTGGCTGTTCTTAGGAATCGATTCATGTGCAAGGAGTTGAGACTACTGAGTGTTATGGAATATTCTAGGTTTAATTTTTCAGTTTTGTGTTTGCCACTTCATTAAGTCCTGCTAGTTCCATAATCTAGAGTATTTTGTATTCAATTTTTTGTATCACTTTTGTTGCTTTAGTCTGGGCTCTCCAAATTACTTCTGTTTGGCCTGGAATAGCACCAATGCATAATTTACCTCCAGCTGCAGACGGGTACAGGTAATAGCTGCACAGTGAGATCAAGAAAATACTTGTTCTTGCATTGCTTAATTTCATGAATATTAAAATTGAAATTACACAAAAATGTAAACACCTGTTGTCGTATTCCATATTTTACGATGTTAAACCAAGCTGTTGAAGTAAACCAGCTTTAATTCATTTTAAAGCAATGGATGCACATACCTGTATTGGCAGTTAAATCAGCGTAGGTCACTTAAGTTTAATCAGATTTATATGACCAGAGAAGGAGTCTGTCAGTGTGAGTTCTTCAGAAATGTGGCTTAGCGTCGCCAGTCTGCTCTGTCAAATTTGATATAAGTGCAGCTGTGTGTCTTCTTGGTGCTGATTAAATCTGTACCAGCAGGTGATCCGGTGCTACGAGCTGTGGACCTGTGTCTTGGCACACTAACCAAGAACAGGTCGCTCCAGAAAATGTCTCAGCCACTTCTCCTGTATTGTTGCAGAAAAAGTTACCGGTCCTGTTAAAGAATACTGATGAATCCTTTCTTATTTTCCTGATTTTTTCATGATTAAGCTTCTGTTAAATTGAAAATGATTGGTATATATGAGCATGATGAGTGCAGCGTTTACTTCAGCTGTGTGGAAAACTTGGTAAATGCTGTTTGACAGTAGTGATCCCATCAGCAGGAGGAACTGGGAACAGCAATTCCTGGCTGTCCCATGCTGGTGGAAATCTAGCGGCATCTCTCTCTCTCCAGTTGCTGCTCCTTATTCCAGGAGAGGCACTGGGGAGCTACTAGCTGAAGAACAAGGGCAGCTGCTGTTGCTGAGGAGCTGCACAGTTGGCAGACTTGAGCAGAGGATGTTTTGTTGCCCAGATTCTGGAAATGAAATATTGATCCTTACTCTGTTTCCTTCAAGGAGTACTTCAAAGTCCTTAACAAATATTTGATGATCTGTTTTGTCTGGATTAGAGACAAAACTGTATGTTGCATATGCCTTATTAATATATAATGCAGATTGTGCCCTATGTGAAATAGTGAGACAAGAATTCTTTTCCTATATGCAAGCTTAATAGCAGAAAGATCCAGGCCATCATTACCTAATTTTCTAAATAGAAGTTCTTGCTGTTGTTTTACTGGAAAGAGGGTTCAATGTCACATGTATATCCTGTTCTTCCAGCTACCTAGATTTATTTTAAGGAGTATAGCCTGTGTGGGTGCATGAGTGGACTTCGAATGGAAGTAGCATTTAATTCCAGTTCAGTTTGCTGGTAGTTCTTAAGACTGTCATTATAAAGGTAAGGTGGTTGGTGGTGGCTTTTTTTTAATCCATTGTGTTCATTTTTAGAGTATTCTGGGTCGCTTTTAAGAAATCTATCAACAGTGGTTTTCTAATAAAATACTGAGTAGTGATGTCAGTAGAAATTTGCACCACAGGGGGACAAACCACTAATCATATATGAAAGGAAGAAAAAAAAAGCAGTTTAGTGGCTTTTTTTTTTTTTTGCAAGCCAGGAATAGTGACCTGTTAATCTGTTGTTGTAAAAATCTCTGGTAGATGTCCATAATGAAGCTGTGCACAGGGTGGAAATATGGGGAAGGGGTTGATTTTTGAATCTTAAATATAAGATTGCATGAGGTGAAATATTTTGTGCGTATATGATGAATGTGTAAATAAAGGACTAAAATAAGTCTGCAAAATTGAATGAAGTGGCTTAAATATGGGAATGTTCTTAGGAAATAGCGGCTTCATTTTACACAATTTTTTATACAGTCCTTTCTGGCATCTCCAACCCAAATGTTGTAGGACTGCATAACTTTCTGAAAGGGAATGTGTTTGAGTGACTCCTTGGTCCAGTTTTAGTTAAGAATTTGTAATGTGTTTTTTTGGGAGGGGCATTAATGGTTTTGAATCTCAATAGGTGTGTAGTTGCATAAAAGTAGGTATTTTGACTTATTTTTAATCCAGAGCGATGTTTTGCTCCCTAGCCCTAGCACCGAGAGGAACGTTAGTGTGGGGAGCCTGGTACTTGCTGTTTAGATCCTTTCATCTTTTTTTCAGAGCGGATCTGAATTATTTACTGGAAGTAAAAAAAATTCTGGGAGTTTTCCCAAGTCCTTCACTGCTCCCTGTGGGCAGTTAGGGGAACTGGTGAGCACAGACAACGTAGTGGAAAAAATCGTGATGGCCATGGGACAGTTAGTCATAGCGGGTTTTTATTTTCTAGTAACTGTCATCTCCCACAGATACTGGTCTGTTGAGTGCAATTTTATGCTACAATTGAGCCAGTCCAGTGGCTTTTTGCACCAAAAGTTCCCTCATTTCCACAGTCAGGGTTTTGCAGAGGCAGGCACTGGAAGACGCAGCAGTCAGCGTTGGCCTCTGTTGATCCTGCTTCTGGAGTCAATTCAGTTGAGTACCTGGGTGGATGTGATTTTACTTCAAGGAGGAAGAGCTTTTTGCTAAATGAGGCTGCCGGTTGGGCTGATTGAGGAGCCCAGATAGCTCAGGAGCACCTGAGGTTGGGGTGAGCGCTGATAGCAAGTGCTTGGAAATAAACCCAGGGCCTGTCTGCCACTTTCTGCTACGTGCTGCTGCAGGAGGCGAGCCATAAAGCACGTGTTTGGCAGTCAGAGCAAGGCTTCTGAGGAGAACTGGAAAAGTGTGGGATGATGATCAGATGCTGAAGTATGTGGTTGTGTCTGGGGGAAGGAGGAGTGGGGCACAGGGCTTGGGTTTGGGAGGCTCTGTGTGTCCATCAAAAACTCTTTAGCTGTGTGCTGCAAAGCATAAGTCTAGTATAAGTTTACCCTGCTGTCTGTTTTTATTGTATTTTTTTAAAAGGTTAGCATAAACCTTTTACTGGCAGACTGCAGTCCAGAGCATATAGGAATCAGCAGCAAAAATAAAACCTTTGTATCCTTTTTAACGTAACAGAAGTGTGATTGTCTGTGCTCATACCTAGTCTGAATTAGACAGGTAGATGCACAGATCTAATGTTAGTAAGTCAGGATGGGCCAGAGGAATGAACAGATGCATTTCAATGAAGCTTGTCTAAAAGGATCTATGCTGAAGTATAAATGATCTGCTCCTTGATCCCTGTTGTGTTAGTACTTTCAGGTAATTGTATGTGAACTCTGTGAAAATAAGTTTCCAGAGTAGTTGAACTTGCTTAAAATGTTGTTTTACGTCTTGAGTTTTTGCTGCCGTGGCCTCACACATGCTGGTACTTGTCTGAGCTCTCTGTGAGCTGGGTCATTTTGTCAAGCTGTCAGGAGCTGAACCGAAATGTGGAATTTTCTGCTCGGTTAGCAAGCTGACGTAGCTCCTAATGGGTTTAGGTGAGTGGTACTAGCAAAGACAGAAGGGAGGTGAGGCCATACATGAGTGACTTAAATTCCTTACACTGTTCTGATGCTGTACTCGTAATGACTTCTCCTGGGCATTTGGAGAACTTGGATATTTGTTGCTGTCATTTTTAGGAGACTCTCCCTGGTCTGTGCGTAGAAAAAAGTTATGCAAAATAAGCTATTTGGGTAGTTGCTGAAGGATATGTTTGTCTATGCTGGTCCCTATGTGTACATATTGACTAAATGAACATATTGTATACTTTTGGTCTTAATTTTTTGGATAGGCCACTTGGAATACGGACTAAGATTAGTGTCAAACCTGAAATCCCAGCAACTAAATAACTGATGTGCAGAAGAATTGCCTTTGCTCCCCCCGTCTTTTTCAGACTAATGTAGAATGTATTCCTTACTAAGAACTTTGTCTGTACCTAGTCTCAAAAGTTTTATTTCTATGAAGGACCTGGTTTCTTCCAGTACAAAACAAGCTCTCTATTAAAAAAACAAAACAACAACAGAAAAAACACAATAGCATTGGAAGCACTATAGCTATAAGTAGTTATTAGAAGATCAATAATAATTCATAACTTTTTTTCGTATAGAAAGAAGGTTGAAGATTTATTGTACTATTGCTACTACATTCTGTGTGTTTGAAAATAAAAGCATGCCATGACTGCAAGCACTAGTGTTAATTAGCTTCGTTCAGTACATGAGTGCTGAAATATCATTTTAGCTTCAGTGATGTAAAGCAATTAAACTTCTACTTGTTTAATATCTAGCAATATCTGTCAGTCCTCAAGTATAATCATCAAAATCCAGTAATTATAGTTCCATAAGTGAATATTACTTGGCTGTCTTTAGAGGCAGTACATCTTCATATTCTGTTGTGAATATGTCATTATCTCTCTCTCTAACAACTTAATCAGTGTTTCTGTGCTTCTTATCTTTTTTTTATCTGTTAAGTTGGAATAATAATCACCAGATTAAATGAGACTCGATTTCTAGTTTGTTTTCAGATATTGAAGTCTGCTTCATTGATTTTTTAATCAGAAAAGGACTGAAAAAAGTCACCTGATTTTACAGTTTACATTTCTTAATATAATTTGTGTTAAATATTGCATTCTTTAATTATTTTTATAGGGAATTTGCAGTATTGATTTAATTTGTATTCTACTTGAGTAGAACATGACAATGAATTGATTTTGAAATGTTTTGACTCTAAATAGTACCGTACTTGGGGAAGAGGAGTATCTGAATTGAGAGACCTCTGTTTAGTTTGATGGCTTATTTTCTCTTTGATAATTTGTATTTATATCAATTGGGTAGGAACGAGCTTTCAAGAGAAGTGGCTAGTTGCTTCAAAACAATTTGCTAAATAAATTTAGACAGGGAGTGTTTTGTTAAACTTTGAAAATGCATTCAACAATTGCTAATGCATACTATATAAAAGCAGTGAAATTGTTTGGCTTCTTCTAAAGTATTAATTTCATTCTTTCATTTTTTCTCCAGTTAAAGTACCTCGTAATTTTCGCTTGTTGGAAGAACTTGAAGAAGGGCAGAAAGGAGTAGGTGATGGTACAGTAAGCTGGGGCCTTGAAGATGATGAAGATATGACACTCACCAGATGGACAGGCATGATTATTGGGCCACCAAGGGTAAGTGTACCAAAGTAAAACATTGTAGGCAATACAAAATGAGGAGAAAAAAAGTTACTTTGCTACAATGTAAAGAAATTAGTTAAAATTTACTGTAGTATGTGTAAAATTCACTCTAGTATGTGTTTCTGCAACTCTCTAAGCCAGTTCTGATGTGAAATTTACAGATGACTGAATATATTCCTCACTAATATTTCCATCATTACTGCACATCAGTGTATAGTAATAGTCCAGTAAACAGGAGAGCTGTCTTTCCCCAGTTTATCATATGTGCCTGGTAATTTAAATTCTGTGGCAAAGTGGCTATATTTTTAACTTTCACAAGTTTTCACAGATAATTTATAAGTATAGCAATTTATGTAATCTGATTGAATCAGTCCTAAAGACCAAGCAGTTACTAGTTACCTGTAAAATATATAAATAATTAATAAAAAAGGGTAAAATATATAAATAATAATAAAAAGGTCAAATCCTTCTGACCTTTTAAGTTCTATAGAATGTCATCTACACTGAAATCCTTTAAGAGAAGTGATAATCCCTGTTCTGAGTATCAGCCTAGCCAGATCTGAATGGGCACGTATTAACTTCATGTGCAATTTTTGTGAAAGCTTTTTAATGAGTTAATATGATACAAAAGATCACTGTGTAAACAAAGACTTCAAATGAGTATACTTCAAGTAGCTCTAAGTTAGCACACGTCTTTCACTGCTAACATGAGGTTACTGTTTTATGTGTCCTTTGGTGCCAGAAGGCTTACTGGGTTTATCCAAAACAAGAACTGAGATCAGAAATTGGCCTCTGAGGATGGTCTTCCAGAGAAACAGAGTTCTAGTTAAATTCAGTGTAATTTAAGCTGCTTCTGGAAGTCAGTTGTAACATGCAGCAGACTGTTCTGACTATCTGCATAATTGTGCTGGGCTTCTGAGATTTGAATGCATTTGAGAGAGAGCCAATTTAACATACAAATATAATGACAGGATGCCTTGGATACTTCCGTGTAGTCACAGTGTTCAAATACATTTTGAAGAAAGTTTGTATTCTTAGGGATTTTTTGAGAAGATCTTACAAATGTGGGTTAACAAAAGTAATGTCATCCTGACTCTCTAAACATCCTCCAGAACTGCCAGTTACTGATTTTTGGTCCACCTAAAGCAGATGCATAACACATTTCTGAAGAGAGTGATTGCTGTGTAGGAGTCCAAATGTTTTTGTTTTAAATAAAAATTAAAAAATGCTGTCATGCAGTTTTAATTCTAGTCAATTTATATATATATAATTTATTTTTCTGAAAGAGTGCAAGCAAATAAGTGTAATTCTGGGTCATTTTGGGGACATGCAGTCTTGTGTACAGCAGAATGACTTGCATCATGTAGTAACTGCAGAAAGTGAAAGCCACTAGTTCTCAAGCCAGTGGGTAATACCTCGATGAGATTTTCATGTCCAGTTTCAGGGTTTGTAGAAAATGAATGCTTTTGGAATTGGTTATGTAGACAGCGTGCAGCTTGGCAGAACGCACAGAAAATTGCTAATGCTCTCCATAGCATGAAGTTCTTCACATTTGTGGCTTCTCTAGAGCAGTGCAAACAATTGCTTATCGTTTTTTCTTACTTGATTTGCAGGGTGAACCAACATGGAGGGGGAAGGAGAGGTTTGTTTTGGATTAAAGGAAGCCTTTTTCTCACCCTGAAAAATGCTTTTTAGGGCTTTTTGGGGAGCTGGTCAGGGATACTTGACTTACAGTAAAATGGTGATTGGAGGAACTCAGCAAAATTGAGAAGCCACCTGGATAGGAATAAGAGAATGTGAGTGCCATTCTCAGGATTTTTCAGAGTTGTGAGCAGTGTATATACATTTTGGCCTATTTCCACTCTAAATGACAGCATCCCTCTCTGGGAAATAAATTGCTTTGTCTGAGTGAATAATGAGATTTTTTTTGTTACTGTATTTTTTTGCTGTAGTAGCAGCTATATTATCTAGGGAAGGACGAGATTACCTTTCCTGGCCCTTCAGCTTTTAGAGGTTAATAATAGTAGAAAACCTTTTTGCTTAAAAAAGGGTATCTTGCTTACCTTTGTTTCTTTCTGACCCAGTTGCTGCACAGTCTTTGTGGCTTCTTGAAATTATAGGTCATAGCTAGGATGCTTCAGTAGCCTGGTTTCCACACTGCCATTTGATTGACTGCAGAGTGGAGAGCCATTTGATAATTTGACTGTGTGGTTGATTCGTCTACTTGGAAAGAGTGACAGCTGGCTGATGAACAGCTTAGAATAGACATTTGGAAGCCTTGAGGCATCTGTCTGCTCTGGGTTCATGTTAGCTGTATGTGCTCTGCCAATGGAAAGGCAGGTGTAGAAGCTGGGTTTATATTCCTTTTGGAGCACAGAGGCATCAGTGAGTAGCAGTCACTGATACTTTCAATCATTCACGTCCTACTTGACAAGATTTTAAAAAACAAAGAAACACGCCTGTATTCATTTCTAATTGGACTTTCTCAAGATATATTTGCACTTAGAAACAGGTAAAAATAATCTACTAACTAGCTGTCACTTAACTGTACTGTCCAAATTCATAAAGGCTTTGGATAACTGTTAAATGATTGCTCTCTTTACTACCTCCTTGCTTAATAATCCTCAGCAATGGAAGTCTTGCATGTCTTCTGAAGTGGATTGTTAAATTACTCCTTTAATATGTTTTTACAGAACTGTTTTAATTTTGTTCTTGTTTGGTTTACTTGCTTCTTTGTCTTTCTGTTTCCTTTTTTTTTGGGTGTATGTTAGATATTTTTTTGTGGGCAGTGAGGTAATTTTCCTGAAGATTATTGTCAGCCCCCTACTGTGCCAAAAGTGACTTGTGAATGCGGATGGCTAGGAGGATAAGAGAAAATGTGAATTTTTAAAAAATGTATTCTGTTAAGAACATTTGTATGGACTGTCAATTAGTAGTGTAATTTATACATATTCCTCAGGTAATGAGTATAACCAAAACAGTCTGTCAGAAATCCAAGACCATCAACTGGTACATAATATTAACAGACTTATCATTTCATATTTTTTCATCTTTAATCCTCTTGCGTTTGCTTTGTGTTAATTTTTAATACTCAGTTTTCAGAGAGATGCATTAGTCTGTCTTTTTGCTTTCTAGACAAACTATGAAAACAGAATATACAGTCTGAAAGTAGAGTGTGGACCTAAATATCCAGAAGCACCTCCTACAGTTAGATTTGTAACTAAAATTAATATGAATGGAATAAATAATTCCAATGGAATGGTAAGTTGAAATGGTAAGACCAACCATATTGTTAATCTGTAATATAAACTATTTCAATGAAAAACAAAGGTGAGGAATATACAGTGTTGAACAGAGATCTCATATTTAAATTTTACAACGTAAAGTTCTTGGTTTACATCAAAATTGTTTGCCTACTTCACACATTCAAATCTTTTGGTATTTACAATATGTTAGTGGCTCTCAGTGGCTTAGCAATGAGACAACCATTATTTATAGTATTGAAACAGCCATGTCTTTTAAATAAAATTAAAGATTTAAGTTTTGCACAGGAAAAAAATAAATGTTTAAGCCATGTGTAGATATTTTCCATGTATTACTCTTACAAAACAAGGGCATTAGATTCATATCCTAACCAGAGTACTATTTTGCTTAAGACCATTATTTATTTAGTCGTTAAAGTTTGTTTCATTATTCCAACTTTATCTGGTGTTTCCATTAATTAAAATGGAAATTATTCTGCCTGAGACTCAGTCTGGATGTAGGAATTCCCTTGTAATGAACGGATGTATTTATACTCCTGTTTTGTTTGTACTGGATTTATTCAAATCTGAGATGATTTTAAGCTTCAGTTTTAAGGTCTTTTAATGTAGATGGTAATCACTTTCATAGTAAAGATCCATTTGCAATGAATTACATTCTTTGGGATGTGTTTGAGCTGTTGTAAGTGTTAAGATGGTATACTGATAGGTTATCTAAAGCCACTAGACCAACAACTCAGAAATAGTTTAAAATTGATTTGAAAGTATTTCTTGCATAGCCAACAAATTCTCTCTACCTGGAGATCTTATTAAACTTGCTATCTACAAACCAGCTGATGCTGTTTATTCCAGCTGTAGTTTGTAGTCTGAGTATCTTTGTTTATTAAGAGATTGTGATCAGTCAATGCTGCTAATCTGGAATGCAGTAGAGTTTTTGGTATATTTATAATATTATTTTTGTATGTTCCTCTAGTAACATGTATTACTCTGTATCAGTGAAGAAGTGTGCTGTCATTAATTCATCTGTGCATGCTTGAGAATATACATGTAGATGCTGCTTTCCAGAAGCAAAAATCTCAGACATTACAAAGGCTGAAAGCTTATGCTTACTGAGTCAGTCTGCTTGGAGCTTGTGTTTGGAGAAGTCTTGACTCCCTCAGCCTGCTGGGGAATGGGCTGAACACTGTGACTGGAAATTCAGCTGGTGGTTATAAAAGCGCTGTTAGAATTCAGCCATTGGTACAGAAAAATTTGATTCTAATATATTTTTAAGCTTACACCAAAACTTCATTCAAATTTACCCCAATAGTTTTATAAACTACTGTAACTTAGGAAGGATTTGCTATGCAAATGCATAACTCTACCTATTTTAGCATTTCAGTTAGAACTAAGTTGCAATGTTTAATGAAAATATTTTTCAGCATTAATGAACTTAAAACTCATTCATTATGTAATTTTTAATGTACCACTTATCCTGGTTTCTTGCGTTTTAGTGTATTTTGCTGTTGTGCTCACTCGAGTTATGCCAAACCTGTTTGTCGGATAAATTGGGGATACATTTTACAGATGAGAGTTTTTGTCTTCGCTCAGTGCACTTTTTTTATTTTTGGATGAGTGACTTATCTGTGGCTTCTGTGTGGATAGAAAAGAGAAGTCTGATTTCCAGATACGTTATACATAATACATATATGAGAGATAGTCACCTTGTGCAGAACATATTAAGAGTAAGAATAAAAAGTTCTGTCTAAACATCAGGAAGCGTTTCACTGTGTGAGTGATGGAGCAGTGGCACCAGAGAGGTTGTAAAGACTCCCTCCTTGTGGAGATCTTCAAAAGCTGCCTGGGCAGCCTGCTCTGGGTGGCCTTGCTGGAGTAGGGAGCTTGGACCACATGGCCTTCAGGGGTCCCTTCCAGCCTTAACCATTTTGTGATTCTGTGTAAACTAGGGGCAGAAATGTGCACTCTTAGAATTACCTGTATACAGATGCAGTATGCAGTCCTCCACACGAGGTGTTTCGTAAACATGACTGTATTTTACTTTAACTGAAACTAAAGGCACTAATAGAAGTGTGCAACCTGCTTTAGAGTCACCAGTTTAATAAACACTATCTAATGATTAAATTCACATGCAGAATTAGTGCAATAAAATATGAATGTATTTTACGTAGCAAGAGAATTAGTCTTTGTTTTTAGAGGTCGTAAGAATGACCAGCACTCAGTTTTAAAGAGAAAACCCTAGTGTTTTTTTTTCTGTTTTGTTTGTTTATTTGAACACTGTTTGTGAATGACTGCTTTGAGTCAGATACTTTATTTTCTTCATCTACTTTCTTGAATTTGAAACTAAATACAGTTTTCATTTTCAATCGTCTATTTAAAACTAGGGATTTAGGTAAAAACTTTTATTTATAGTGCAAGTATTGATGATAGTGCATGCCTGCTATTTGAACAGTTTTTCTTAAAAGCTTCTTTTTAAACATAACTTTAGGGAAAGATTTCTTCAAAACTAGATGTAATTTACAAACCCTAAAGCAATTCTGATCAAAACTGAGGCCTATTTGCAGTAGGTTTTTGCACGTGTGATGTCTAGATGTGCTGCAAGGTGCTGGAAAGCAGAACAGATACTTAATGGGTGAAAACACTGGAAGACAAAATAACTTGACCCATACCTCTGAAGAAGTCTGTTAAAATCAGAACTTGAACTCATCTCTTGTGAGACTTACTCTGTTGTCTGAGCCATAAGCTAAGATTCTTTTTTTTTTTTTTTTTTTTTTTTTTCTCCTAAAACATTCCTCAGCTTCTCTGGAACAGTTCATGTTTCTGCTCCCTGTTTTATTTCCTTGTTTCTTTGAAGCTGCACCCTCAGTCATTCTTCCATATAATAGATCATAAGCGGTTTGCTGCATTCTGTGAATGATTGGAAATGGCAGTGTTTATCTTCAGACAAGCTCTGCTGTCCGTGCTTCTGCAGCCTGTTTTTTTCACACATGGCCAGCTTTTGATCATGTTGCTTATAGATATCATGAAAAATATTGGCAACATGCTGAAAAGAAACATGAGATAAACAGCAACAGAAATTCTGCTGGAGCGGTATTATAGTGCTACTCAAAATATTTGTAACGTTGTGAGGGAGTACTTTACAAAAGATGCGTGCCAGTTAATGCCTGAGGGAGAGTAAAGCCCCCAGCATGAGCTTAGAGGGTAATGATTTGTTTTGAGTTGGGGTGTGAACAGTGGAGGGGAGAGATGGATATGTGCTGGAGTTAACTTCAGCCTTAAACTGTTTTTACATATTGCATGAAAAGTGCAGGTATCTGTAATGAGTTTATTCTTACAGACAATTACAAGTTTATTGACTTCTTTTTGATTATTTTGAGAGGGGAGTTTTGCTTGCAAGTAAATTTTCCATCAGCAGCATGGATCCTGGGGACTGCTGTCTGATACATTTAGAGCAGAAGAGGAGAGGGGTAGTTTACAAGTATTTTGTATCAAAAGACTAAACCTAGGTTCTTTGAATCACCCTGGTAAATTTCATTTCTTATCTGCAAGTTAGTCTTTGTGATTTTCTTCTTTTCAATTTGTGTATGGGAGCTACTGTGTTTGTATACAGAATTGAGTTACCAAGTTCAGAAAAGCTAGCCCCGTGTACTGGTGTAGGGCTGGACAAAACGCTTTTCTGTGTTAATGGTATCACTGTTGTAAAATTGTATTTAAATTACTATTCATAATGCTGTGGGGTCTTTTCTCTTGGAAACTTCCATATTCTGTACTAACGAAACACAGGTTGCGTTCTGGCATGATACTTATTTTCCCATAGTCTTTTGAGGATATCTAATTTTTGAATCTGTGAGAGTGTTCTGTAACAGTCTGTCCTCCAGTATTTGCAGTCACCTCTGTTCATTTAAGTGCCATTCACAGCTGGAAATACTTGTTTCTTTTAAATTCACTTAGTCCTATGTCAACTATAATTCTGTAAACTGTTGTCCAGTTACTGCTTTGAGTGTGTTTATTGTAAATAAAGCAGTTTGTTACCTCTTAAAGTTATCTTAGATGCTGGGAACATTGTGAACACCCAGTATTGTGCAACATTTTGCAGAATTACTTGGCTTGATTTCAAAAGTTTAGAAAAAAATAATATATGTAGTTACTCTTGCTTTTGTTTAAGGATGTGTATATAATTGTGTATTCCCAGAATAAGACAGTCCTCAGGTTGCAGTTTTCAGCTTTATTAGCTTTTATGTGATCTTGAATTTTCTTCCTCAACGTATCAGGAGGCACACTTGAATATTACCTAGGTGCTTTTGTGTGATTTGAACGTTAACATAGTTTGTGTCATCCTTCCAAATACCTTAGTGTTGTTCTTCATAAAGTGAATTTATTGTGCACTGCCTAAATTGGAAATAAATTCTGCAATGCAGAAAAGAGAACCTGAGCCAAAATCTTCGCTGCTGCAAGATGTTGTCAAAAAAGTTGGTGACTTGCGAGAAGAGACTTGAGATAAACAGCAACAAAATGCTATGGTGTGGCAGTCTTTGCTCAGAAAACACTCATAACTTTGTTAAAATAGAATTTACGGTCCGTGAGTTTGACATTACAAATTCCTAGCCAAAAAAAAAGAGAAAAGTTGGTAGAGCTTACTTCAAAGTGATCAGCTCTCATATTCCAACACAGCCAGCTTATGTAGAATTGTATTGTTCAAACATTGCTGGTGACTGACCACCACGTGCTGTAACTGAGGCTGATCTCCAAACCTGAGAGAGGCTACAAAAGCAAAGTTGAGGAGAAGCAAGGAAAAGGAAGGTGGTATGGAAGCAGAATTGCAAGACTGAAGAAAGACATTCACTGGAGGATGCAACTGCCTTTCCAGCTATTTTTTGCTAACCCAGTCTATCTGAACAGATAATTAGATTAGTTTTCTTTCTCAAACCTACTGAAGTCTTAAACCTATCTTTTTCTTCTTACTCATGACTGTTTACTGATTGTCTTCAGTTTGGGGTGTGCATCCCCAAAGGGCACCTTTCTCCTGGCTCTGAACCTTCTGTTGTTGCTGTAGCCTGGTCCTTGGCCTCCTGTACTGTAGCTTCTTTTCCCCTTACTTTCTTTGGGGAGACTACTGCTGTTCTGGTGGGTCAGTGGCATGATCTCTCCTCAGCTACTTCGGTAGAAGGTGCTGTGCTTCAGACCAACATGGAAGGTGTTTAAATTACCAGTCTGCCAAATTGCTGGCTTACAGCAAAGTAGTTGGGGAGTACTCATGCTTTGTTCCGTTTTGCTAAGTAGAAGAAGATGGTAGGTTAGCTGCAGAGAAGCATTAGCAAGCGTTAGTGGGGAATAACTTCTTAAACATCTGCAACTATATGCAAAGTGAACATATGATCTAAGCACTTGATTCCTCTAATAACAGGTTACTTCACCACCATGGTGCTGTTTTCGTTCTGGAGAACCTCTATTTTTATTCAAAAATGGTGGTCTGGTGCTTTTCTCACTGCATTCTCTGTGTGGAGAATTGTTTTGAATAGTGTGAGATCTACCATTCTAACTTTTCAAATGAATTAATGTTGTTCCTTGTTCACCGGGTCCAGCTGTTTGGACAGAAACTCTGGTGAGTTCTGCTTTAATCTTATCTAGAAGGATTGCAGAGGAGATCTGTAGGATCTTGGTACTTCACAACAGTGATTCAGGCTACACGAGGCCTTACTTGAGCTGCTGCTTGGTAACACAGGTGACCTGTTATCAGAGTTTCCCTTTGCGTTTTTTTACCTATTGTGTTTTTATCTATTACCCTGCCTTTGAAGAAAATAGAAACTGTTTTCCAGTTAAAGTTTTTTTGTTTTTTTTTCCTCTGATCTTTTATCTACCACATTAAACCAAATACCCGCGTTGAAAAAGAGGAGGAAGTAGTCCAGGAATAACAGTGGCAGTCTGACTAGTGTTACTTTTAGAACCTTTCTGTGCAAGCTCATACACTCATTGCTTATTTTAAACTGGTGTGATCTTGATGAATAAGATAATTTCCTTTTGATGCTCTTTCTTTCCTAGCTTATTAATGTTTGCAATAATTATTAAGTGCCTTACTGCCTTTATGCTGTGGTTTGATGCTACGCAGTTGTTGGCAGCTTAAAGGAGTTCTGACTCTAGGCAGAACATTATTTGTGTGAAGAGAAGAGCTGAGCTGTTTGTCTAAATTGTCCCACAGGTTTTATAAATGAAATGTCCCTTCCTTTCAGTTCAAATTGGTGAGTACAGTGGTCTTGACAGCTCCATGAGACGATGCTCTATAATAAGAAGGCAAAGAACTAAGAGATGTGTAAATGTTATATATAAAATATTTCAGTTTTTCGAACTATTTCTTAGCATATGTAGTGACTCTTGGTATATCAGAAGCACCACATAATACTGATGGGGAATAAATCACAAACTGAAACTTGCAGCAAGGGAAATTTTCCTTTAGAGAGGTATTCTACAAATTCCTGTGTCTTTTTTAAGAGCTGAGAAGAATCCGACTGTATATAATAGCTTAATGAAGGTGATTTTTTTTTTTGAGTAACTTGAAACAAATTGATGAAACTGAATTTTATAAGATATGGCTCCAGTTCAGCAGTGAACTGTTTACTGTTTTCCTCTCCCCTCTCAACCTATCCCTTTCCTTCTCGCTAACGTTCATATTAGCACAGGTGGGGGGGGGGGTCCACCTGCATGTATGTCATTGTAGAATGTGTATCCGTGTGCAAATGTTTTCCTAAAAACGTTTTATGAACATAAGGACACATGGCATGAATGTCATAGAGAAAGTGTCAGGGAATGTTTCGACTCTTTTTTTTAGCATGGTTGGTTCATTAGCAGTTAGTTACATAGAAATCTTTTAATTTCATTGTAACTTACAACTCCCTCTTCTTTTTCCAGGTGGATGCACGGAGCATACCAGTGTTAGCAAAATGGCAAAATTCTTATAGCATTAAAGTTGTACTTCAAGAGCTAAGACGTCTAATGATGTCCAAAGAAAATATGAAGCTTCCACAACCTCCAGAAGGACAAACTTACAACAATTAATTTTAGCTGATTCTCAAACTTCTGTCTTAAAACAACAACCTTCTACTCATGTTAATGTCTTGATTAAATCTCACAATGCAAACACCCACACATTAAAAGAATTTCAGCTGGTATACATGACCTGGACATTTGTAAGAATATATATAATATATGTATGCCCAATATGTTTTCAGGCACTATGGGAGAAAAAGGCAGCACAATTATTTTTTTCTCTTATCAAGGCACTGTCATTTAAGCATAAGCCTGAAATAGCCTAAAATTGGAATTCAGGTTTTACAAGATGAAAGCATGACAGAAAGTGTCAGATTGCTGTGGAATAATATATGTTTCTGAAAATAATCTCTTGAGAAGGCAAAATATAAATGGCATGCTTTATCCATCTTGCTTAGTAAAAGAGCTGCAGTTAAAATTTGTTTTAAAGTAGCAGGTACAGTGAATACCGTTGCTCATCTTGTTTAATTTTGCAAGGGTGTGGGTGCCGACTACTAGTAGTGTCACAAAGTATGTTCAGGATTGTTTTGATACCTGTATTTATAAAAAGGGGGGATTAATTTCTGTTAAGCAGCTCCTGTGTGTTACATGTATCGGACATGGCAAATATTTGTTTACAGTCTTTGTTCTAATAAACCATGCATTTAAGTTTTAGTGAAACAAAGGAAATGTATGGATATGTGATTGAGATTAAAGTTAGTCTTAAAATGTAAATAAAATGTGGAAAGTGTCTGAGGCTGTGCCATTTCTATAATAGTGATGTAATATATGTACAGTAACTTGCAGAAGTAGTGGAAAGACAAACATAATATTGCTGCTGGTTTTACGTGCACCTTTTATTCTTACCACTTTTGTATGCTTAGTTTACTTTAGAGGTCAAAGTATTTCTTTTGCTGCAGAGGACTAAGTTCTGTCATCTGTAGTACCACTTCTTTAGACAAACTTGCACTGTGTCTTTAAAAACAAACAACCCCCGACCCCAAAACAAAACCAAAAAACTCATCTAACCTTTCCTTCTTTGCCTCCCCTCCAGATTCTTTGGAGAAATGAGCACAACTTTCACTTGGCTTATTTGACCTCTGGGTGGTTTTCAGACCACATTGCTGAAATCTTACTTAGTTCTCTGTCTTGCTTTGGTGGTTGCTGCGTTGTGTCATGCGTTCTTGCATCTTTTTCTCCTTTACGTTTCTTTATTTTTTTCTTGTCTGTTCTACATTTGCCTCTTCTTTGGGGGAAAAAAATAAATCAATCTTCTGGAAGCTTTAATAAAAATTACATGTGTAGTACAGATCATGGTATTTCCATCTGCATTTCATCTGTCACCTGCCATTACCCCGCTGTCCCCTTAGCTTGTTGCCTCTCTTGCAACTCCTGGTCTGTTTTTTCAATGTACTCTGTCTGGCGGGAACTTGGGTTTTAGTTCTCATGGTTGCTCATAAGAAAGTAAGCTAATGCTATTCTTTTGGAAATAAGACCTCTCTTTTTCTCCTCTTGGAAAATGCAAGCGTTTGTTCATTGCAGTGAGAACATGTAACATTGGGAGCAAGTCGACTATTTGCATTCAAGATTTTATTAGTAGTTCTTTTGAAAAATGAATTTAATCAAAAACCATCAAGTCAGGTAATTTTGTTTGACATGCCTTTGCTTATTTCTCATGTAAAGAACCTCTAAAAGCAATAAACTAGGTGTTTTTGTTTTTTTTTTTCCAGTTGAGAGATTTAATTAATATTTGTCAGTTTATGCCTCTTTTTGACAAATTTGGCACTTCTAGAACTGGTGGAACTGTAGCTGCCAGCTACCTCTTGTCTGTATTTATATGACATATCATTTGTGACGGTATGGCTGAAGTGCATTGCAACATTTTCGTGATTTTTTCATTTGAAATATCTTGATGCCATTAAGTCTTTCTTACATTACCATTGCTAATCTATATTTAATTAAAATAATGGAACCACGCAGTTCTGAGATGTGAATTTTTTGGAAAATAACATAAACGTGAGGGAACGAGAAGCACTTGTGGACTATTACATGCCTGGTAACGTAATTCACAGAGTGTGAAAAGGGGCTGGTTGTTTGCTCGGTCATGTGTGGTACGAGATGATCCCACAACAGTTGTCCACCTTTGTCTGTACTCTGCCTGTTTGTTCACATCTGCATATCCAAGTGTAAACAGGTGCATTTCGCATACATAAGTCAAAGTAATGGTGGTGAGAGTTAACCTGTCAGCTGAGCTGACACCAGGGTGTGTAATACAAAGGTTGACTGTAAAAAAATATTTCTGCAGCCATTTTAAGTCTTTCTTTTTTTTTCCATTTTGCTCACACTGGTAAAAGACTATATGTATGATTGTGGACTTTCAAAATGTCTTTGGCTACTGCATAAAACTGAGAGCCTCCCCCAAACTGTTTCATTACTTGTATTTTAAAGCAGAACTGCTTCCTCTCCTCCGGAAAGGTTGAATCGTTTTACAAGTATCCATGTCTGATCGGCATCTGCGCAGCAATTGTTTTATCATGTTATATTTCTTCTTGGTAATTTGATTTACATACCAGAATTATAAATTTCCTCTCCTTAATTTGTGTTCTTTGGTCAGGGTTTATATTTGCTGTTGTTAGGAAATGCCTGTGGGATTTTTTATTTGTTTAATCAAAATTGTATTTGTATGTCTTACAAAGTAGAGCACTGTATTAAGCCAGTTTTCTGAGGAACAAAGCTCAAAAGTTTCAAATACAGGGTATGTTCTTCAAAATGAATTTGAAGATTCATATCGTGCCAGTAGTCATGAACTAACTGGGATTTCAACTAGCTTTGTGCTTTGAAGCATTGCTGAAGTTCTTGTGTTTTAGTTGTTCAAGGGGGGAATAAAGTTCACTGTGAAACAGAGGGGAAAAGTAAATCCAAAAGATGGATTCATGCTTTGTAAACCTTAAGGTATAATGAGCAATCCAATGGAAATATCCACATTAGCAGTAATGTGCCTTACCTTGTTCTTATGAAGTGCATAAAATGTTTTAAGGTGTACACCTACCAGATGCCTTGATTGCACTGATCTTCCTGACAGCAAGATGAGAATACCGGACACCCAGCAGGACCAAGTCAGGAATTCATCTCCTCAGCTATTCTGGAATAAGTGCATAATTCGTGCTGCTCCTAAATGTTTGGAACTGTGTAGTGGATACCTAAAGGAAAATGTTGGTGTGTCCTATCAGAGTTGATCAACCGTAACGGCAAACTGTGTAATTTTAAAACTCACTTTTTTTTTTTTTTTTTTTTTTCCTAAGTAACATATTCAAAATTTGTGTTTGGTAAAATTTACAAAGATTTTCGAGGTGGGGGTGTTATTTCACACTTGGTGGAACAGGAAGAGTGCCTGTGGTCTTTCATTAATTAAAAAATAAATAAATAAAAAAAGGGAAAAGCTTTAAAACTGTTGTTAATGCATCTGTGGTAACCACATAATGAAAGACTCATGGGAGAAGGATTTTTTTTTTTTTTTTAACCTGTTCTGGTGTTTGTATTATTCCCTGAAACAGTGTGTTATCCTTTTCAGTTGCCTTAAAAATACCTTTAAAAAGTACAAAAGAACAGGTTTCAATAGCTGATCTTAGCTTCCACGGCACTTGAGTGCTCCATTGAATGGTTAAAACAGCAACTTTCTCCATGGCCTTAGTGTCAGTGCTGTTTACAACAATTTTTACTAAAAGGATCTGTACCTCTGCTCAACTGATAAATGGTTGTAAATAAATGTACAGTAAATTTCATTCCATGAAATGCGTAGTGTATGCCAACTCTCAAGTCGCAGTCTCATACCTCAAATAGGTTGATGAATTTTTTCAGTCTTTACCATTTTAAAATAGTGATAAATGTAAAAAGTCTTTTATTATTTATGTGCTTTGGCATTAATGTAAATGGGTAACTTAATGGATGGTATTAAGGTAATGCATAAATAACCAGTGCTTGGGATAGCTTGTTATAATGCATGTTTTTGATACTAAATTTATGACTTTTCACTATTTCTTATGGAAATCAACCCAACCTGCTTTTATTATATACAGTAAGGACAACATGTAAACATGGTGTTAAAATGTATAAACTTTGCAGTTCAGGGTTAAAATAAAGTTTTCATCAGCTCCTTTGTGCTTGTTCCCACTCTGCTCCCAGTGGTTATTGCAGATGTACAGATACGCTGATTTTCCTTATGCAGTATTATTGCTGTTAACTTTATTAAACATGCAAGAGTGTTAAAAAGGCGCGGAAAAAAATCTGTTTTTCTTCTGTAATTTCAACTAAAAATTGTCAAGAAAACAGAAACTTGTCAGAAATAAACGTGGACTGTGTGTAGTTTTTTTATTATTATTTATTTTTAATGGACTGTGGAAAAAAATACCTAGTTTTATTTTGTTTTAGTTGTTACAGGCATAAAAGCTGTTACAGTTAGGATACGAATAGCTCAAACAGTAGAAATGTGAAATTATTATGGAGGTGTGAAGGAGTTTTTTTCTAGCCAATCTTTCCAGTGTCATGAAAATTGTTGTGTTAATAGGGGAGAGAGAGTTCAGACCTGCAGAATCACTTTGGGATATGAGCTATTACTTCTTAACTCCTTAAATTCAGCCTGGGGCAACTGAACCCTGTTCTGTTCCTCTCCTTTGCTCTTATGAGATAATAGTCTTGCACTTGAAACTGCTAAATGCTGTGCTGAAGTCCAACAGGTTGAGATGACTGTTTCTTTTAGGTTTTGATCTGTAAAACTTGCCACCAGGAGGAACTGTGTAAACTAAGACCTTGAAATTATGTGATGCTGGTGGCTGTGTGCTTAGTTTTTAGGTTACTCTAAGTGGCTGGTGATCAGTGGTACGAAGTTTATATGTGTAATTAATAAAGTCAATACTATTAATGAGAAAAATTGGTCTTAAAGCCTCCCTGTGTTTGTCACAATATCAGGTGAATTGTTGTAGCCCAGACCCCTGCCCTTTCTGGCCTACGTTTTTTTCAGCTTTTTATTATTTGCTGGACTGAAGCTCCAGGAGAGCACATGATTTGAGATGTGGGTGGTGTGTTGTACAACTATGGGACCTTGTACTTTTGAGAAATCTCCAAAATAACTCCTTGCCACAACATCACAGTTTCAGGATTCACAGAGGCAGGCACAGTCATCTTGGTTTGTGTTTTCTTAAACTGTTTCCTGGCTTGTGTATTTTTTTTTCCTGTGTAAAGGTCCACAGTTTAAATTTATGATCGTACATAGTATTATTAATCTGTAATGATATATTAGATTTGTTACAGCCATTTCTGAAAGTGTTTCAAACTTTTGAAACCTTGCAGTCCACGTCAAATGTATGAGTTGTATTTACAGCAAACTTCTCATGCTAAGTTAGCACTATATTATCAGTTCTTAAGTGCTGTAACTTGCAGTATTGAAACAATGTGAAATGAAAATTACCTGTCATGTTTCTGGTTAGCAATATTTTTATTACTGCTACTCAGTCACTGTGATTGCTGTTTGCTTCCTTGCGCTGTCATTCAAATTGTCTATTAAACACGTATTATTTAAAGCCTTTGACTGTCACTTCAATTAGTAGTGTTATAGTTCTGATTTTTACAGTGGGATGCTTTGAATGGAGTATGGCTTCTGAAGCTCCTCATTCCACTGTCCTGCTTTCAAGCTGATAAAATAATAAAATCTGAACTGTTTTCCTTCAAGTAGTAACTATTCCTGGCGTTTAAAATTCACATTTACCTTCACATGGAATTTTTGTGCTATTCAGTGTAACAATGTCAGTGATCAATCTGTAGTGCTTTACGGTATTTTTGTGACTTTATGATTTTTCTAATATCTGTATAATAATTAGTATTGAAACAGAAGCCAACAACTATCTGCTGCTTTACTTGACAGCTGCACGACTTGCATACCCTGCGCTAACAAGCCTGCAGCTGAAGAAAAGGGAGTAGTGGAGAGTGAAGGAATTCATTTAATTTAAATGCACACAATTCCGTCTGCTGTTCAAAAATACATTGTTCTCTGTCACAGAAAATGGAGGTGCCAGATAAGTATTTGCTTGGTTTTCATATGCCTGCTTCTATGCAGCGAAAATTGCATTGTGCAGTCATTTAGATGCAGGGGTGATGGGTCATTTCTTCTTAGGCAGGAGTGTTTCGGTGTAATCAATCGTATCATGAGTTGTTGTAGCTGCTTTCATGTGTAATAGTTGGAATCTGCTTGATGTCTGTGCTATTTAAAGACAAGTGGCAAAATGTTTTGGGTATTAAATTCATGCTGTATTGCTAATGCTGTTTGGAGGGTAGTTCTTATTTGCTGTGGCTTGTGTATGTAGCGATAGGTATTTTGTATTCCACCGTGCACTCCTAAAAGATAAAGGATGCGTGCCTGTGCATACACATACTCTCACACTTCAAGACCTGCGACAGCATTTAGGTAAATAAAATTATGTTGCCCTATTTCCCCAGTTATTTGGGAGAGAAATTAGCTGGGCAGTGGCCAGCTAGTGGCAATCATAGCCATATCTCTTCTGTTCACCACCACTTACTTGCGATTCAGGTATCAAGCAGCAGTAGGCCAGTCACTCACTGGTCTAATTGCCAGGGAGCTATTTTCCTGGTCCTGGCTAGAGGTAGCCTAGTTCAGTCTACCTCTGCTTACTGAAGACATCTACCCACCCTTGCTCCTGGTCCTGTGGTCATTGTGGAAGCTGCCTGGGCATGGAACTAGGAGCTCTGGGGCTCTCAAACAGTGTTTTAGCAGCTCGAAGCTGGCTCTTTCCCCACTGTGGTATTTCAGAGCTGTCTCCCAGTTGAGTCAAATTCAATATAGAATTTGAGTCCTCTGAGCATTTTATAAAAGAAGCATGTAGCTGCTAGTGTTCTGCAGTGGTAAATAAAGCATACAGACTCCTTTCCTTCCTGCTCTCCAGAGTAGCGGTTTCTAAGTAGATTATGGCCCCTCTGAGGTAAAATCACAAGGCTGAAGCCTTGCAGAAGCAGGAACCAATATTGGAAATGAGTAGAAAACCTGGGAAGTGGCCACAGCCTGAATTCTCAGTTCTTGTGTTGGGGCATTTATCTTCCAGCACTGAAAAGTATACCATCCTCAGGGCCTGTAGCCAAGGTAAAATCTGAGCTATTGCATCTTGTAGTTAAGCAGGAAGATCCCTGTGTGGTGTTTGGAGATGAAAATTTATTGTAGAAAGCATTATGATCCTTGTGCAGACTTGACGGGCCAGCTAATACACCTTCCAAGATGCTTTGCAGGAGAAAGATGAAAGCTTGTGTTCAGCAGCAATGTGTTAACCGTGCTCCCCCATGCACACAAGGACAGCCAAAATGCATAGTTTCAGGCTCCAATTGGGATGGGGGCAATTAAGCAATATGTATTAACAGCACAGGAATTTCTGGTATAGGATGCATTTACGGCCCTAGTAACAATCTGGATTGGCTGCCTTTAAGTATTCTGAAAATAGCTATTTTCGGTTTCAAGGTAGAATAGATCTTCGAGTTTCTTTGTAAAACAGTAAATTAATGTCCTGTGAATACATGTGCTTGTATTTTACAAGGCCTTGTCTTCCTCTAGAAGTGTGTCCACTCCTTCACTCAGGGATGCAGATGTGCCCTCCTGCAGCCTCAAATCTCTGCTTTCTGGCTGTTTGTTTTTGGACCCTGGCCATTTGTGCGCTGCTTCACAGAGCATCATGAAATGTATTTCAAATAAGCAAGCGTACTGGTGGATTTAAGCTAACTAGAGAGGAAAACACGGGGGAAAGAAATTAGGGGTTGGCATTTGAAAAGCCATTCTCAGTCTGTTTTGTTTTTTAAAGTTTGAAAGCACAAGCGGGTGCCTGTGAAAATTGGCAGTACAGCTGAGTAGCTGCTGTAGAGATCAGGATGGATTAACGTCTGATGGAAATGCAGTCGTCAGCTTCCATCTTCTGGCAGCTAAGGACAGCAAAGGCAAAAGCCCAGGTATGCTCTTAGGGATGTCGATGGTATTCCTGTTTGAGGAACAACAGCTGTCCTGTTTGCATAACAAATCATGACGTGGAACAAAGTATAGCTGTGTTTTCTGAGGGCAGTCTGTTTTAGCCTAATCCCCTTCCCCTAGAAACGTAGCTTTAGTTTTATTTTACTTGTTTTTTTTTTTTTTTTTTTCCTCCTTTTTGCATTTTTCGTGGATTTAGTGTTTCTGTTTATGCTGTGATTTCTGTAATGCACAGGTCTACTCATATATACCAGCTTGATCCAACGCAACTGGAAAATTACATCATATGAGTCTTTGTGTCCCAGAAATAAAGAAAAGCACTAAATTGAGATCTCTTGCCATTTAGCACTCATTAATTGACAACTGGGAATGATGTATGTTTCTTTCTTGTTTCAGATGAGGCGTTTCCAAATTGATCCACATGTCAGTAGCTGTAGAGCAGCAGCAATCTTTTACTATCCTGCCTTTGTAACCAAAAACATGCCCTGGAGGTGGCAAACTCAGCATGTTACAGGCTTTTCTTTACAGTAAATATTTAACCTGCAACAAGTTGTCTGCTTTGACTGAGCTGCCAATTTGTAAACTGCATAGTATATAATATCCAAAAGTAGTGAGTTAGGGAATCTTTATTTGCCGTTTATTCTTAATTTCTTCAATGAGATTTATCTGTACAGAAAAAAAATAGTTAAACTGCAACTTGAAAACTAGATTTTATCTAAAAAGAACTTTGTTATATTTGTAAATTCAAAGAAAATTGTGTTAGAAATGAGCTTTAATAGGATGACTGTGTAATACTGAGAATGTAGGGTTTAACTCTGAATGATGCAGTACACTAAATTTTTATTTTTAAATTGTGTGATTATGTTGGATCAAGATCTACGGACAGCCCAAAACACACTTCTTTAGTACAGACAAAGGCCTTGTTGCTTAAACATCACTGTCATCTGAAGATTCAGTTAGGAACAGGTACAATAATCACGTTACAATGAACTACCTTAAGGTCTCTCTGCTTTGACTTCACCAGAGAGCTCCAGCTCAGACGAGTTTTCATTGCTTCAAAGGTGCTGGATCTGTGCATAGCCACAGCAAACCAACCCCAAACACAAAACATCTGATCTCTGCGTCACAGCCACTCCATCCTCATGGGCTTTTTCCATTTCTCTCTCAGTCTCAGGGAGCCTGATCTTCTTGGGCTCATGTAGTTCTTGTTGGCATCCCAAAGATTCTTGGAGCCACTGTCATGTCACTTTTTTCCTGTACGCAACATGTGGATGATGGTGAAGAGGAGATGTTAATGGCAGAAGATCATGGGCCTGACTTGATTCATCCTCACGATTTTAGGAGGCCACGTAGCATCAGCAGAAGTGATTTAGCATACAGTCACTGCAAGGAGGATGAGAGAGAGCAGCCGGTAGCCCATGAGAGTTTGGATTATTTGCCTTCACACAGTGGAGTTTATAAGAAGTGGCTACAAGAGAAAGCATACAGGTAAATTTGCTTTAAATACTGTTATGCTGCCTCTAAGCTATGGATAATTGGGGCAATCCAGGGAGATGCCTGCTAGCAGAAGGAATGATGAGAGCATTATTTGTTGTTTTTATACATAGGAAAATATTTCCATGGAATAAAGAAGGGGGCCAAGCAGCAAACAACCTCTGTTTGAAAGCATTTTTTTTTTTTTCAAAGTGCTTATTCCTTTTCTCTTAACAAATTACTGAATGTTAAAAAAAAAAAAAAAAGGAAAAAGAAAAAAGAAAAAAAAAGTTACTACCTGATGTATACAATTTAAAAGAAGGAGATTTTGCAGAAATTTAGAGGAATGTTTTCTTACTGAGACTTTTCTTGAAATCCAGTGCCCCAGTGTAATTTGCAGGAAACATGGCATTTGAATCTCAGTTGGGCTGCTTTAGTTCTAGATGATACCAGGTACAAATCAGAAGTTAATATCAGTGCACAATTATTATTAGAGGCATATGTTTAGAAAAAGTACAAACTAGAAGTAAGGATTTGCACATTTGAATGATAGGTGCTGTGTCAGTGAATTAGTTCTGGTAGAAGACAACAGGAATGTATTTGAAACCAGTTCTAAGTGATCTACTGAGTGTTTAATTATTGATTCACATAAATGAGCTTTGAGAGGGCATCAGAAAATCAACATCCAAAAGCAGGTTGCACTGCAACTTTATATATAAAAATGAACAAACACACATGAATCAATGATGCTCATTACCCAAATGGAAATGGTTTTCACCTGAAGGTAGAATTTTGGGAGTGTACACTTCTGTAAGAGATATTGGTAGAAATAACCTTTTGCTTGTGCAGTCATGGTTAGTAATCAAATGATCCTAAAAATTGAAGTTGTGTATTTTATGAGAGGAAACACACCAAACAGTCCTTTGCTGGAGGCTGAGAGGTAACCGTATTTTCCTATTTCTAGAAAAGAGTGGGATCGATGGCTGCTGATGGGGCTAATCGGAACAGCAGTTGGGATGCTGGGGTTTTTGACTCATCAGATAATTGACTCTCTCATCACATTGAAATGGGACCTGGTGGAAAATTACTTGAAGGTGAGCAAAAGAAAGTTAGATTGACCTTGTTCTGTGTGTGTATTGGAAAATCCACATCATGAAGTCTTAACTGACTAGAAGTGCTGCCTGTCTAGGTGAGTATGGACATGATAGATCCTGTAGGTCTTCATCCAGGCATGCATTGGTGTCCTTTGCTCCAATTTACCCTATAGTACAGTATATTATCTGATGGAGTTCTTGTCATGAGATTGGTGAAGGCCTTCCTCCTCCCCTTGCGCATGCACATGATGAAAGGTGCAGGTACTGCATTGTGTATTGTTGATGCCCAAGGGGAGGGATTAGGTTTCCCTTAATGCGACCTAAGCAAGTCCAAGTAAATGTGGACTTGGTATCAGGGATGTTACTTGTTTCCATTTCTAGGGTTGCTATCTGTTGCAGATGCTGTACACAGATTATTGTGGAATGCTTAATTTTGTTCCTGATGGGTATCATGGCATTGTCATCTCTGTCATGATCAGGATGATGGGGGCAAAAATCACTGAATAGCTAAAACCAATGCCAGTGTTAAAGCACCTCTGACCCAACTGCTCAGTCAAATTTTAGCCTGTTTTGTGGTATCTATGGTAGACAGTAAGAATATTGAAGAGTTTACTGTGAGAAAGATGCTGTCCAGATGAATCCTGCCCAGGGAGTGACAAGCATCCTTACAGATGGATGCATCCTTAGATCCTTACAAAACTGGAAGAAAACAGTGGTTGATAGGCCGTATGACTGTGTTGGCATTCAGCCATCAGCTTCCTCAGATGCACTGGGAGGAGTGTTACTAGCAGGCTGAGGGAGGCAATCCTTCTCCTTTATTCAGTGCTGGTCAGGCCAGTCCTGGTGTATTCTGTTCAGTTCTGGGCTCTCCAGTACAAGGGAGACATGGACATACTGGAGTGAACCTGGTTAAGATCCACAAAGATGATAACTGGAGCCTCCGTCATACAAGAAGCTGAAAGAGCTGACATTGTTCAGCCTGAAGAACAGAAAGCTCAGGGGGATTTCACTGTGTGTTTGCAAGTACCTGCAGTGTGTGAGTCATTATTACTGAGGAACAGAGATAGCATCCTCTCAGTGGTGCTCAGCAAGGAGAATCAATGACTGTAAAGCGAAATACAGGAAATTCCACTTAAACATAAGAAAAAGATATTGAATCTTTTGAGGTCAAGTGCTGGGACATGTTGCCCAGAGAGCCTGTGGATTCTTCATCCTTGGAGACTGTCAACAGAAGCATGCTGCCAATTGCTGAAGGGCAGATCTCAACCACTTTGCAGAAATGCAGGTGAAGACTTACTCCATTGAAAATATGGAATGTATGAGAGATAAATGTATCAGAAGGAATATCCAAGAAATAGGTGCAGGTTTTCCATTTGGAAAGTGTATTATAAGGCTCTTAAAATCTTATTTCCTTGCGGTTTCTCTTATACATACTAAGCATATGTTTATGAAATATATGAACATTGGATGACTACACATACATACCTGCATCTATGTATGTGTATGGATGTATATGCATATATATGTGTGTATATATAAGCACTGAAGTATAGCTAAATAATATATAGAAACAACAGTTTATCTTCAGGGCACCACAACAACTGCTGTGCACACAGAATGTCCTGTTGTGTTACAAAGTTTGTCCTATTGTATTAAATTAATGAAGAGGGACAGCAGGTGAGCTCTCATAGGCTCTTACAACAATATAAACATTTAGCTCCCGCCCTGGAAAATCATCTCATCTATACAACTCCTTCAGCTACAAATAAGCAAAACTAATTTTTGTGCAGTTTGCTTTTTTGTTTGTCTGTGCCGCATGTTATGCTTTGAAAAGGCTTGGTGCGAGATGCTGACGGGAAGGCTGCGGTGACCGGCTGTAACACCATGACCTCCGAAATGCAAGGGGTGTGTTTGACCTGCACACACACAATGAATCACAGCTGAGTACTGTGCAAGGAGGCAAAACATGTGGGAGCTGAGGAGTTCTGGAGACAGCGTGGCTGCGGTCAGCCCAAGGACAAACAAACAAACCCAAAATCCAGGGAGACTGAAACGGGCTTTTAAAAGTGAGAAGGAGCAGTATGGGAGATGTGCTTTTGGTTAAAATAGAGCATGAAAATGCTTGCTTACATGTATTCTGTCTATTTGTAACAGCTGCAAATTCATGAAGATATTTGCCAATGTAAGACCTTGAAGCCTCTGTTTGAGAAAACATCTGCTGGAGGCTCCATTTAGTGATTTCTAGTGCGTGTTCTTAAGGTCCCTTCACTCCACCTCTGTCCCACAATGGGCCTGGATAAGTAACAACATATCCCTTGCAGTGTTGGTAGACATGGGGAAAACATCCTGGAAAAAAAATAGGAATTGACTCTGAAGGTCAGCCTTTACCTTGCTGCCACTCCAGTCCTTTTAAAGAAGCTGCACTGCTCATTTCATTTATTTATTTATTTTGGTTGGTTGGTTTTTAACTGTGGTACACATTCTATCCACAGAAGTCTGTGGGACAAAAGATGATTAAAAAACAGGCCGTATAGCTGGTATATGGGTGCCAAAGTAACGATCTGTTTGTAAACTGGGCAGGATGGCAACTTCCACCTGACGTGGGTGTGCGTGCTCGGCACCGGGCTGGCCATGATCCTCGTGTCCTCGAGCTCAGTGCTGGTGAGTGTCGTCTCTTATGCAGCAGGCCCACAATGCAGCAATAACCCACAGCTCATGCTCTTCCAAATGCTGTTTAATTCAGCATTTAAATAAAAAAAGATTAAAAAAAAAAAACTCTTTTACAACCCAACTGGAGAGGCCTTTTTTGGCCCTTAGCCTCACACTGAATTCCCCAGCACGTAACTTGTATAAAAGTGTCTGGGGTGAAATCCGTGGTGGCGGCCATGCAATTTACGCTTGGCGTGTGGTGTTTGTAAAATAAATACGAGTGGCAACTCATGTAACTTGTGAGAACTCAGTGTTTGGAAGGGGCTTGAGCCAAAGACCGTCAGGCCATATAAAAATTACTGTTGGTTTTAGACTGATCTTTTAGCTGCGCTGTGTGGGTATCACTCGCAGCCCAGATCGGTACTTTTACGAGGCTGCAACGCCTCGAGCATTGAGCCTTGCTGCCATTTACTGTCCTGCTGTGCTCAATTTAATCATAGAAAGGCAATTAACAGCGTAGGTGAAAGAAAAAGTGAAGTTTTACTGAGATTCCCCCAAAGTCCAGCAGCAGTAGTAGGAAAAGGCAGTTTGCTGTGATACAGGTGATAACCGACCAGGTTGGAGCTAACCAAAGCCTGAGCTGACCCAAGGGCTGCTGCGGGCTCATGTACACCCCTGCCCCTCAGGTAACCTGCACGCAGGCTCCAGCCATGGGAGGCAGGGCCTGGAGCAGAGGTGGGCCCTGCTCCATGGGTGTCTTCTCTCCCTTCTCCAAGTACGTGCATAGCAGCACTGTTGGGAACACAAGTTTTGAAACATCTGTAGCCAGAGGTTTATGTATGTATGCATTATTAATTCTGGGAAAATTTGTTCGTGATCAGAGCAAGGTGAGAGCTGGACTTAACAGCTGTGTCCATAGATGTGTCTGGCAGGATATGATCATTGACTCTGCTTATTATTTTTTCCCTTTGCAGTTCTTTTGTCCAGCAGGTTCACCATCTGGCTTGCCAGAAATCATTGGGTATTTGAACGGCACTTCTATTCAGCATCTTTTTAATATCAAGACCTTCCTAGGGACGTTTGTGTCATGCGTGCTGGCTGTAGCAGCTGGGCTCTTCTGCGGGCCAGAAGGTCCCATGGTCCATTTGGGGTAAGAAATACCAGACCAGAGTTAAAGCTATCCGTCAACGGGGATGGCTTTGCAATGTCTTTCTTGGTGGCAGCATTGGCTTAAAAAACATCCTGTACTGCATTAGCACAACTGATGTTGTGCTGTCCCCTCTATTCAAGCCACACAGCGAAGAAAAACATTTTTTCACTGCGTGTTTTAAATATTGGCTGGGTTCCTCAATGCAACTCCCAGGAGGGTTCAGCAAGCAGTTATCTGGACACCTGCTTCCAATGCGCTGGGCAAGAGGGGGAGACTGGGTGGACAAAACTGCCGTCGGTTTTCTTCCTGGAAGCAACCTGTCCTGGAGCGAGGCCGGCTGCCTTGCACCTTGTGTAATGGCTTTTACCTATGCAAAGCCAGTGTAAAAATAAAGTCAGCCTCAAGAGGTTGCACACAAATGAGATGGTAATATTGATCTCTGATAACATGGTGCAGATCAGCTGTTGGTTAATTTGCTCTTTTATTTCTGATTCTTTTTGGTTTTGGAACTCACTCATAGTTGAGGTTTGTTCTTGTTGCTGACCCGACCAAACCTCTCCCCTCCAGCACGCTTGCACATTTGCTGTTATTCTGTGGGGTTTTATTTATTTATTATCTATCTGTATGGAGGTGCAGCACCCTTGGGGATGACTCAGATTTTCAAAAAGAGGAGAGCATGGTTAGTCAGAGGGAGCCACAAACCTTTCAGTCAATAAGTACCAAGGGTTAGCTCTCTCTTTAGGTTTCTTTTGTTTTCTTTGCTGTCAGACATTTGTCTCCAGGAGCTTGGAGACTGCAGCTGTGATGTTTTTCCTTTGTGCTAGGTTGGTAACAGTGATGCATGAGCCAAAGAACTGAATCATATTTCCATGAAGAAAGTCAGCACGGTATTAACGTGATGCCTTTTCAAAACACAGGACTTAAGAGCTAGTTTAATTTAATTTAGTTGGAACCTTCTACCATTTTTATTAAACATAAACACACGTAAGTTGCTAAAAGCCTCTGAGAGATTCGTTAAGACCCCTAATTTAAGTCTTGTAGAAAAGTCTTCCAAGATTATACAATGAATAGATTTTTCATTTCACTAAGGATTTGGTTTTCTCTTTTTTCCATTTAATTGTAGTTTGAAGTGCTGCCTGGGAACACGCTGTAATAATTTAAATCCTTACATATCTTCTGTCAGAAGCAGAGCTGTTCTGCTTGCCATGGTCATTAACCTGGGGGCAGATGATTGAAATGATGGGCTACAGTCTGACATGTCACCACACTTGGGCAGACATTAACAGGCAGTTCTTCAAAAGGCATTTCGTGGTCAATCATCGCAACACTCCTTGCAAAAGAGCCATTTAAGTCTCTAGTTAAGTATCTGAAAGTCTTCAATAGCCTCCTGCTTTATGTCAACGGGACTTTGCATATTTAAAAGATACGTTCAATGTTTTCCTTGTTTAAATCTGTTGAAGCCAGTCTACCTTTGCTGCTGCATGCCAGCTAAGGCTCTGTCCTCCCCTGCCTTGAACCATGGCTGATTTATGAATAATTTACTGAGGAGCGCTCTCAATTATACAACATCACTTTTAGTGCTATCCTGGGTTGTGGCCTGAGCCAGCTGCAGTCGGACACCCTTGGCATCCACCTCCCGTTCTTCACCAGGTTCCAGAATTCAGCTGACAAGTAAGTGATGGGCAGGGTGCAAGCTGGGGGGGTCTCTGTGGCTCCCCCTCTGCCCTCCGTGCTCCAGGGGTATCTGGCATGCCACCAGCAGGCTCCTTGTGTCTCAAAGAGTAATCCCGTATTTTGGTCTTCCTGCTGTTTGTCACTTTGGGGTGGCAAAAAAACCCACACCTCACTTTGTTTAATAAAAACAACCCTTCACGAGTGGTTTTATTGAACGCTTGTGGAAAAAGTGTGCTAACACTGAAGAACTTTTTCCATTGTCTTCTCAGCTGTAAAACAAGGGAGATAAACACAATAATTTTAGCCATGGGGTTTATCCTCAACTAACGGTGTCAGCTCAGGAAATGGAAGATGATGGGGATTCCACAGTGTGCACTACGGGAGCCTTGGTTTGTTTTTCCAGTTTAAAAAAGTTTTTTTTTTTTTTTTTTTTTTTTGTCACTTTTAAAATCTGTCTCTTCTCTAGTTGCGTATGTCTGCAAGGTAGCCATGGTAAGCCCTCTCTCATGAACAGCTCTACTGAAATTAATGAGATTAATTCCCTGAAAAAGAAATTACAAACCAATTTATGTCTTTTGAATGGTATTTATTATCATGTTGTCATATAAAGCATACACACAAAAGTTCATGCATTACTGATTTTTCTAGAGTGAGAAAAAGAGAAAGACTCGCATGTTCATTTCCTAAGAAAAGCAAAGTGAAAGAATTCGTATGAATGGCCACTGAACTATCTGTAGCTTGAAAGTAAATCAAAAAATACCAGAGGGAAGATACGGAATCCCCTTTGCTTTTAATGCTTTTAAGGTCAGTCATTTAAATAAATCTGAGACGTGCTGGTCTCAGCAAAATGTTACTCATGAAAGGAGTCAGCACTTGCGGTAAGAGAAGCACTGAGAACTTTTGTTTGTCTCTGCAGGGTACAGTTACAGAGTAATTAGAAAGATGTGGTAACTTGCAGGCAGGAACTGTCCTGGGAGAGACAGGTTGTGTGGAAGTCCCCTTTACAAAAAGGTTTATTTCTGAGCAGCAGAGGAAAATTCCAGTCTAAGAAAGACCTCCCTTCCTTTGCAAAGATCAGGATGAAAGAATCCCACTCCCCCGGTATATTTTGCAGTTATTAAGTAGGCTCAGTACTCTCTCCCAGTACTGCCACTGGCCCAGCAGTAACTCAACCAGCATGAGGATGTTGAAGGATCCTAAGACCTCTGTCCATCAGCTGTAAAGGATCTGCAGGGTTGGAGGGGTCTCCAATGGCTTTACTGATACTACTGATGTGGCACAAAGCATGTACAACTGGCTGGAGCATGGAGATGTCCAAGCAAAATTCCCCTAGTTTTTACTGTGGCATGCAGTATCTGTGGAGTTCCCTACTGCTGAAAGTAATGTTACTTTGCAGATACAACATATAAGTAAAAACCCATGCAATCCGTGCGGTGTCTAACTCCACATTTGTAAACAGGGAAATACCAGATGTGAAGTTGTAGCTTTATGGTGGGCTCCTCCAGAGTCCTTAGGGGAGAGGGAACTTGTAAAGGCTTTGACACATGCACTTTCTAATATCTCCCATTTTTTTGTCTATTGTCTTTATTGCTACCCATCTTTGCTACCCATCTTTGTACTGATAAAATTTTTGGATACCACAGAAAAGTCAGAAGGGACACTAATAAAGAGTGCATGTTTTCAGATGACTGGTCATATATATATATATATATATATATATAAAAATATATATATATATGTATATATATATATATATATACACACACACATTATTTACTGAGAACTTGACATTTGTAATACTTCAAATACTCAAGTATTTTCTATACTCATTGACCTTGGTTAGTAATTAACACCCAGCATTTGTACAAATCATCCCTGAGGGTCTCAGTTAGCATATCCAGAGAATGCAAATTTTATGAGCTGGTGAGCACTAGTGATTTGTGCAATATATGTGTCAGCATCAGCCCAGTTTCTATTGCAAGTGCTAAATTGAATGCAATTTTCCAAGGCAGAATTTTTCCATATTATTTACTCTTTCTATATCCTTCCCACTGTTCCGCACACTACAGCCTTTCTTAAAAATGTATGATGCAGGATGTTGTTTTCATATAATGAAATAGGCCCTGGAAACAAAATGATGATGTGTGTGAGGAAATGAATAGTAATATGTGTATAAGAGAAGACTGTCCCTTAATGCCTTTCTTTACAACACTGTAATTCTTTTTTGTTACCTATATATTTTTTTAAACGTTGGACGTGGTGCTTAGGGACATGGTTTACTGGGTGACATTGGTGGTAGGGGGATGGTTGGACCAGATGATCTTGGAGGTCTTTTCCAACCTTAATGATTATATGACTTTTATTTATTAATTTATTTTTCTTTACTGCGACTGTCTGACAGTGCAGATCTTTGCTATTTGAGCTTATGGTGCTGTTTACAGCAACACAAATTTACAAATGTTTTGCTCCTCGGGGTGTATGTGAGCTCCACACCTTTATGGGAGGAAGACAGAGCATATAGGTTCCCTGTGGATTTCTCAGATATATACAGACTGAGGAACTGCTTGAGACCAGAGGTTCTAGGCTGTACTTTTGTTCTCTGGTGAATTCCAGACTTTCTTACCTTTTTTCCTACAATATTTCACCTCTGTGCCTGTACTGATTCTAGTATATGAAATGATACCTCTACTTGGCATTACACGGCTAGGTGCCAGTTCAGCATCTTGCAGGCAAGACACTGCATTCCTCATGCAATGTTCTAGAATTGAGGAGTTTTGTCAAGGCTGAAGGTCAAGAAAGGGGACAACAGTTACAATATAAAGGAGATCTGTGAATGAAACGTCATTTCCCCATTCTTGCTGACAAAATCCCATAAAAACTCAGAGGACTATTTAATGGTTTTACCGCTCTATGGGTGCTTCAGTCACTGTTATGATTGGGTTCATTTTTTCTTCACAAGCCCTTGTGAACTTGGCAGTATATCAAAATCACTGTAGTTCTAAGCTGCCAAGTAGCCCCAATAACTTGAGCCATAAGAATCAAATCTGAGACTAAGTCTGTATTCAGATCTTGGAGATGAAAGATGCCATAATAACCCCCAAATGAACCATCAGTTCTTCAAATTCAGCTCCTTAAACACAACTTTGACATGAAGAAACGTTTTTGAAGACCTTCTGTTTCTTTTCTGTATTTTTTTTTCTACTATTATCAAATTTTGACTCTTCTACCTGTTTCAGGCGCAGTTTCATTACGGCTGGTGCAGGAGCAGGGATAGCTTCAGTATTTCGTGCCCCCATTGGTGGGCTGTTGTTCACCCTAGAGGAAGTGTCTTCCTTCTGGAACATCAGGCTGGCCTGGCAAACCTTCTTTTGCTGCCTGATGGCTACCTTCACCACGGATTTGCTGTCCTCTTCTCTTTATGGGTTTGTTTACAGAGGTCATTTTGGATTTTTTGAAGCGGAGAAAAGAATTCTGTTTTGGGTAAGTACTGCGTGGATGTGGGAGGAAATAGATGCAGAGTTTTAGGCTTGTTTCTCTCAATATTATTTTTGGGGGAGTAGCAGGGAAGTGGGACTGAGAAGGGAGAAGGATGGTGTATGTGCAGTTACCAGATCAGTGGATATGGGACCCCTCATGCTTTAAGTCTGGTAATCACTTAGCTACAAGACAGATGTTTTGTGTTACCTACTTAATCAGAGAATTACGTTTTACATTGTAGTACAAGATGTTCAATGTCTTCTCTTGTGACTGGCTTGAGCTCTCCTTTGTTGCTGCAGTCATTGCTGTACCATGGCCCTGTTTGTGCTTACAGATTAAACATTTAAAAGCATATAATCGCTGTTTGTTCCTAGTTGCACAACAGAGGTCACCTTCAGCCTTTGTTCCTTGCAGAACGATACAACATTGTTCTTTGAATTTTACTTCCTGTCCACCTAAAAACAGTTGCTTTTATTATAGTTCTCACTCATCTTTGTTGTAAGGTGATTCAGTAGTGATGTATGAGAATCACGATCTTCACTTCTTTGTGCCTGAATATCTTTCTCTGTATTATGATGTGACTTGAAGGTCAATTAGAAAAGTAAAAATAAACCTCTGGTCTTATGAATCCCAGTCCACTTTCTGCTACTAAGTAATTTTTCCTAAGCTTATTCCCCGACCACTTTAATTGGTCTCTTAATTTCTTCTGTTTTATATCTCTCTAACAATACAAAGAAATAGAAATAATGTAGGCATATTGTAATTTGAAAAACAAGAAACTTTTTTTGTGTGTGTGTGTGTGTGCATGTTGCCTGCTACAAATACCATGATTTTGCATATGTCATGCAAAAGAATTTGTGGTGTATTTTCTTTAACATAAATTCAGCTGTGGCAATGGGAGAAGATACTGGTTTTTAACCCAAATCCTTTTTTGTGGACCGACTCTTCATGCAGGCTCCCAACAACTGTAGTGACACAACCAAGAAGACATAGGTTTGTGGTAGAAAGGTGAGATTAAATGGACAACGAAGAGGTCAGGCCTGCTGAAGACAGCTTTATTGCTGAAGCCAAAGTATTGTGTAATGGACAGCTGCATGCACAGAGGAGAGTGGAATTACTTTGGTTGCTATTTTACAATAAACATCGCTCTTTCAACACTCCTTTCAGGTTGTTTTCAGAAAAGAGCAGTGGATTCTGTCTCCTGTCTTCTTTTAGTGTCATTAGCAGGAAAAGCTAGCTAAAATTATTATCTAGATGGCTTCTGTCAGGGTTCAATAGTTTTTGGCTCACAAGTTGGTACAGATAACCAGAAATATTTTCATTTCACTGAACACTGGGCTCAGGGGAAATTTTGCTTCTTTCATGTTTTGTGGCATTAACCAACACAGTTTACAGTGGATAAACTCTGAGTTGAAAGCTTGTGGGTTTTGTTTCTCAAGAAAACTATTTGTTTTCTTTAGCTTCTTTCTACTCAGGAGAAGGTTACAGGAGGAATTTATTGTACCCCAGAGCTTGAGATTTTCAGGAAGCTTCACTTTACTTTTATGTAGAACATTGGATTATTTATAAAGGTGAAGCTTGTTCTGTAGGTAACAGATTTTTCTTGATGACTGGCCAAAGCATGTCGCTAGCACTTTGACAAAAGCAATACACTCTGTTGCTATTCACTCCCACAATGCAGAACACTGGCTTGACTTTACCTTTATTGCCACACATGTGCAGTGTAACGTGTGTGTGTTGCTTTAAAACAATCATCTCAGTATATCTTTCTCTTAGGAAAAATAAAGGCAGGGAGAAAAAACAGTAAAAACCCGCATGTCCATTTTTAGCTTTCATGCAGGTTTGGAATTAAGTAGAATATGCTGGAAGATATTTGGATCCTGCAGTAAATAAAACAAATTTCCTACTTCCAAATGAGCTATTTCTTCTAAATTTCAACACCTTAAACATTAGATCTATTTAAATCCTTTGGAAAAAGATGGATTTTGATGCAGCTATTGGTAAAAAATAGTGTTGCTGAAGTTATGGTTAGTATGTACAACAGACATATATGATTGTTGTAGTCCTGATTATAGGGCAAGTCACTCCTGGCTTCCTCTGAGTGTGTCTCCAGGTGTTGAGTTTCTTGTGTCTGCCTTGTCTATATCAGTTTTCTCAGTCTGCAGCACCCAATGGACCAACTCTTCAGGCCTGACTGGATTTTGACCCTGGCCTTCTTCCTCTCAGGAGATACCATCAGCGCTTAGAACAGCTTCCTGGTGTATTTCTTAAAGTCTAGGGTATTTCTAGCAGGAGGAACAAGAATAAGATTAAGGAAAGAGAATAAGAAGAGGAATAAAAAAATAACTTGAGAAGGGATTGTGTCCTTGCTCAAGCAATTTAAGGAAGGCTACCAGTTTCTCCTATGTACTACCCCAAATATTATCCCAGTGTAGTTTTTATTTATTTATTTATTTTTCTGGCCCTTAACATGTGCCACTACTGCTCTTTGCCAGTTAGCTTTTTAAATGTTTCATGATCTCTTACTCTGTCCAGATCATAATCTTGACAAAAAGCTGTGTATCTCTAAGCCTGGGCTAAGGAAATAATATTCTCACAGCATTTAATAGATTTCTACCAATCTATTGACTTATTGACCCCTTTTTGTTTGCTGGAAGATTATATTAAAGCATGGTATTGCTGTCAACCTTTCTGCCTATTGAGGAATCAAGCAGAAAATTCAGTTACTATTCCAGCTGTCAGATTATGTTCTACATTTGTAATTTGGTATTCCATGAGTCGTTCCAGATCAGCATCAAATTACAGTTTTACTTAGAGCTTATCAGTAATGCATGTGGAAGTAGCTTGACACTTAATAAATGAACTTTCCCAAATTATGAGGTAGATAGAGATACTGTGAGCAAAGCTCTGGTCCAGCAGAGTGTCTCAAAGTGTTCACTAAAACCAATGTGTTATGTTGTTTGCATGTAACCTGAAGTGCTGCGTGTTTGAGCTAACAGCTATGCATCATTGAAGGTTCTGTTAGATTCATTACTTTCCCTAGGGAAAAGAGGGGCCCAAGAGGATACTGCTGACCTTAATTTGCCACATTACTTGTTCAAGTCCTTTATAGTTATTCAGGAATGAAAATAACTGGCCAATGGAGCTATATGTGACAATGAGAGTATCTACCTACTAGCTCTACTCCTGTGATGTTTGCAAGAGCACTACACTGTCTTGTGTGAGATCAGCTTTAAATTAATTAGCTGAGTCCTTAAACCAGGAGGAAAGATTTATTTCTTCTGTGGAAATTACTTTGTGGTATCAGGTTTTGTAGGAGAGGGTGCAATATGTCATGTCATTGGCAGGATGCTCAGAACATATTTTGCTTTTCAATGCAGGTTAAAAACTTGCTGGACATGCACATCTTTGCCTTCATTCCAACCATCCTACTTGGAATGCTTGGAGGTCTTTTGGGAGCTCTCTTTGTTTCCCTAAATATAAAAATTAATAAATTGCGTATGCGGTTCTTTAATTCAATTCCAAAATCATCAGTTAGAAAAACAAGCAAGCTGTTGGAAACCATGCTCATCCTTGTAAGTAAATAATCCTTTTCTCTTGATTATATAATGTTTACAGTGGTTAATGAGGGCAGATCATAAGTTGGTTGGATGCGAAAGTGAATTTGGCCCTCTGGTTCTTGACCTAATGTACAATGGAGTAGAATAAACATACAGATTTCCAGAGGATGTTTAGGTATCTAATGTTGGCAGGTATAAAAGAAAGTTGGTTGTTTTTGGTATCTTTTCTTTCTTTCTTTTTTTCTTTTCTTTTTTTCTTTTTTTTTTTTTCTTTAAATACTTGAAGTATTTTACTGTCCTGGTCTCCTGCTGCTGCTCTACTCTGATGGTACTAGCTCAGCTAAGTGACATCTGCCAGTCACGCTAGGGTGTTTTTGCACTTATTATATATAGAGAGCTGAAACAGTAGGTTTCATCCATTTTTCCCCACTTTCCCTTGCTCATGGCTGGCTTTCTCATTACCCCACAGATTTAGCTTGCTCCTATGCCCTGCAGCATAACCAGGTGGACATCTTTCTCCACCCCTCTGCACCTGGAAAACTTTTCAGCTGCCAGCATTGGAAAGAACAATCTGAGACCTCAGTCATATGTGTTCTTGCCTTAAGGCAGCAACGGAGATCTCTGTCTGTTGTAAGAACAGATGCATGAATAATAAAGGCTATAGTGACTTTGAAAGATGTGGCTAGGTATAGCAAACTTTCTGGACCCAGTTGTGTATCTGGGGTGAGTTAGCCCTATTCGTCACTGATGGAGGCTGGCCTGGAGTCTCAGGTATTGTGATATAAGGCATGATGGTGTTACTTCACCTCTAGGCTTTGCAGTTTCCATTTGGCATTGTATGACTTTTATACATACTATTGTACTTCCTTCCCTTCTGGGGAAAAGGTTGTTGAATTGTTTATCAATGAGGTGACCATATAGATACTCTTCTCCCATCAGCCCAGACACAGGCTTCAGCAGCATCTACTCTGAGGTGACAGAACACAAGCTTTGGGGAAAAGCAGTAGCTTGGCTTGCATTAGCTACCTGGATAATACTAATATAAAACGTTTAGTATTTTAAATACTAGAAGGGAAAATTTATAGCTAAAAGTGTCAATAACCATAAGCCGAGGTCAAGTTTCTGCAATCTGTAGCGATTCATTTTCTCCGCAGATTGGTACAGAGATGTGTATGTTTCCCCTAGGCTGCACTGTTTTTTCCCCTCTGTAAGGTCTGAAAGAGTAAATGTCATTTAGTCCTTGAATACTGTGCATGCTATGGAAGTCCAGTTCCTCCTCCTTGGCCAAGTCCTGCTCGTTGCTCAGAGCAGCCTCCTGCTTGCTTGGTTCTCTGTTAGCACCACAGAGATGCAATCTGAGCTTCTTTAGGCAGATCAGGAGAGAAGGAGGGATCTGCCGTGAGCACTCTGTGCAGGAGCACGTCCACACCATCGATGACAACTGGATTTTAGCTCCTCTTAGTGGCAGGATGTCGGCTTTTCAGCTTGGAGCCGTGTTCAGCATCTCGCAGACATGAGATACCCTGAGGAAGCTCATGTGAAGCTTTTTGCTTCTTTGTTTGAAAGAGTGGATGAAGTAGGTAGGAAAAACGGCATTTCTTTGCTCCAGAGAGCACCTTTTGCCTGCCCAGCCTTCTTCTGTTGTGCTATGAATTTGCTCCCAGGTCTTGAGGAGGAGTTGGGACTTTGTGCTGTTGGGTGCTGCAGTGATACACCATGAGAAAAATCCCTGAGCAGTGAGTTTTCAGTCCATCAGAATGAGGAGTAAAGTTCCTTTTGTGACTCCCATTAGTCCTGTGTAAACTAAATGGTTTCCAAAGGATCTCAGTTTGTGAAAGGTCAGGTTTGTAACAATCATTGTTTTAATGATTTGGAGCCAGAGCTCTGCTTTTGACAGCACTTCCCCTACCACTGGGAAAGGTTTGGCTTTCTCATAATACACTAGAAAAGCTTTACATAAGCTACTTAGAAAAACACACAGTTCCTTATTACTTTTTGGAACAACAACAAAAATCAGAAGAAAAAAACACAACACAACAGACAAACAAAAAAAAACAACATGCCACAACAGAAGCCAGCATGACCCAGCTTGTTAGAAGATACTGTAGGATTAAACTTGAGATTAGTTAGCAGAGAGTCAAAGATTCAGTATCAGACATAGAGAAATTGCCCAGTAGAAGCTATTTTATCCTGCTTAGGAGTGTCACCTTACTGACTCCAAAAGTTCATGGAGTGGTGAGCACCTTGCCAGATCACACCTGAAACTGCAAGAATAGCACGTGTTTTGTGGGCTGCAATTATTACAAAAGCTTTGCAACTTATATATTTTGCCTTCGTCATTTTAAATAAATAAATAAACAAACAACATACAAACACACATTTTTCCACATTACTTTTGTAGCATGAATTCTTGTTCAGACTGTTTTTCCTTTTTATTAGCTCTAGGGGATCCTGCTCAGGTCACAGTCCTTATTTTATTAAAAATTGGAAAAAAAAATTAAAAAAAGGCAGGAAAGAAACTGTTTGATCTAAGAAAGAACCATACAATTCTTTTTTTTTTTTTTTTTTTTTTTTTTTTTTTTTTTTGTCATAAACTCACATAATCAAGCAACTGAAAGAAACTATGTCACAGCGACTTTAACCCAAAATAATCTTGTATAAACCAGTCTGCATTTAAACTTGGAAAGAACCCATCATGGTATCTTCCACACCCACAACATAACCCGGAGTACCATTCCTTTGACTGGAATTGAATATCTAATCTTCAGCCCATAGATTAAGCAAAGCCGTCTTCCTAAGTGCCCTTCTGCCCCTTGGCCTGCATTTGCTTCTCTTCAATTCATCACCTTGCTCTCTGTGAGGAAATCACAGTGTAGATAAAGTTTTGCCAAGAATCTGGCAGCTATCTTTTTTTTTTTTTTTTTTTTTTTTTAATCTTGTTGACTAATGCTTCTGTTCCAAAAGCTTAGTGTTTCCATGGGCAGGGTGAACAATTTAAGGATATATGCATATATACACATATATTAAGCTGTCAAAACTTTAAAAGGTTAAGTGAAAAGATATATATTTTTTCTGTTTAGCTGTGAAGATAGGCTACTGCTTTAAATCTTTAGCCACTGGCTCTTTTCTAGCTGTCCTAGCTGCTGTTGGACTTTGTGGCTTTGGCAAAAACTTGACCTGGGTTTGAACTGTCCCAGAGTTAAGTTTTCAGAAACAAAACTTGACCTAAGCTTTGTGAAGACCAAACCTCTCCCAGTTTTACCTATCTCTTTTAGAAGTGCTCTGCCTGTAAGTTTATAATCTCAGAGATACAGAGAAACAAATGCTTGAGATACAATTGTCAGACAAATTAGTCACAATTGCAGGCAGCTGAATCTCAGCTTGAGGGCTTCTACCTGAGCTGTTTTATAACAATAGTATAATTGTGTGTTCCGATAATCTTTCTCTAGATGTCTATTGATTTTATTTTTTTTCCAAATCCTTTTTTTGGGAGATAACGGGGTGGTGGGGAGGCTGGATTCACAGTGAGCATCCAGCGTGCTCCAGATCTCTTGCTCAGGAGGTAGCCGTGGCCTTCTGATGGCTACAGAGAGAGAGACTGCAACTAGAGACCCAAGTTGCGATGGGTCAGTGCATTAAGTTAGATTAATCCGGGCCCTTTTTTTTTTTTTTTTTTTTTCCCCACAGGCAACAGCTGATATGGGATATGTGGGCAAGTCCCCAAGGACAATTGCTTTTTGGTAACTGCTGGCACTAGTGATTTTAGACACTTTTCTTTTTGTTTTTCTCTGTTTCTATGTCTCATGATAGTTTATTTGATTATTTGAATGCCTGCAGGTATGTACGACAACTGTTACTGTATATTTACCGTATTTCTTCTCCTGCACTCCAGTCATGAATGTGAGAGACGGCCAGCTGAGAAACAACTCAGAAATGTAAGTGGGGGGAAGTCATCAGGAGCACTTTCAATTAATTAAAATTAATATGTAAACTATCATACAATTAAAATTACAATTAATGTGTAAATACAATCATTCACATTTTTTCTCAGTTGTTACAATTTATATGTTAAATGTTACAGATTTGGGATAAAAAAAAATCAAAAGCCTGTCAGAACTGAATATTTAAAATGGAATAACCTAGAGACAAGAATCACACAATCTAGTAATCAATGGTGTTTAATCACACAAACTTTTCTAGTCAGAAACATTTGCCACCATGCCAAATTAAAGAAAAATAAAGAAATGAAGAAACAAAGGAGAGTTCAAAAATGGAAAGAGCCTGAAATGTGACTGTATGCATCATCCAAGTACATTTTCAATTTAGAATACTAATTTTGCATTAAAACATATATAGTCCATTTATATAGGTTCATAAGCCTATAGGTATCAGTTTGTGCTTTGACTGGAAAGCTGTAATGAGGAAAAACATTGTTTATTCTCAGCTTCTGTCAGCTACTGCTGGCTGAGGGACATGATCAGTCATCTATATAAAAACACCAACCGGTAATGAACACATCAGAGGTGCGTGCCAGTACAGCACAAACTGTAATAAGGGACCTTAGAATTACAAACATTGTCTTAATAAACAGACAGAGAATATGGAGCTGAATTGTTAGGGATTTTATTGGTGACACAGCTGAAAAGGTCCTTGAATTTGTTACAAGTTTTGCAGTCCAAGTATCCTTTTTGAGAAATACTTATGAGGAATCCAGAGGAAACAGAAAAGGAATAGCTTGGATTTTAGGTGAAACAATAGTTTGGTTTCACAGTCACTGCAAATGGTCACTACCAGCTTGTAGTCTTACATATCCTCCTTCCAAGTGGGCAGCATCCTATCGTGCATGATATGGATAGTAAATGCTGAATAACTTGCCATTGGTGACTGGACTCCAAACAGCTTATTTAAGTACATGGAAAGCAGACATAATTCCCTATTCTTGCCATCAATTCTAGACTAGCATTTGACTTGCAATACTTTTTTTTAGTATTGTCTGCTATACTACATATTTACATATTTTTTATAAAAACAAATTTTGTCATCTACTTAGTACCTTGACTTAGTGACTATGGCTTTTTGGTTTGCTACAGGAAAAGCTCTCTTCCTCACCACAACATTCTTTTTATTTCAAGAACAGAATGCTTCCAAAATGTTATTTTTCAAAGCAAAACTATTTTTACTCTAAAGAAAAACATCTGAAACCATGATAATTTTATTCTTTTTTGGTTTGTCAGTCTCTGAATGAAAAATAGTCAGGCTGATCCAACCTAGAGGCTAAACTGTCTTAATGCCAATTTTTCATTTGCTGTGGCTGCAAGTTTTAGAGTACATCCTGTTGAAAATGGATAGATCTGAAGGGAATTAAGCACCAAATTATCATGGACTTTGCAAGGCCATGCATCTGCTGAAGGTAGTGATAATGTCTCCAGTGAACCTGTAATAAGGTACAAAAGTGAACATGGATAAGAAGCTTGTTAGTTTTTCTCCTGTTCTTAGAAATTTAGAGAGAGAATTATGATTGCGATCATGAGATTTTAGTTGGGATCATTTAAATTTGGCTCATCACAGCTTAACGTGAAATTTAAAATCAGTGATCCAGGGACAAGTAAATATCATTAACCATTAAGTATCCAACAGGTGGGTAATAGACACCCTTGCTGCTTTAAAATGTCCAATAAGAACCATGTAACAAAAAGATTCTGAGATGCTTGTTTTTGTCTTTTGTACTGATCCAACTTTTTCAGTGAAGTGTGTATATATGTATATATATATATATATATTTTTTTTTTTTTCTTCTTTTAAACCACAACATTACAACAGCTGCAGCTCCAGATGGTGCTGGATGTGGCTGTGCCAGTATGACAGTACTTCCTTCTAGCATAGCTTATCTTCATTAATTTATGTTGGACCCGTGTTTGCAATAAGGTTTTGTAATACTTCCAGAAGCCCCAGATATTCCTAGGAGAATGTGGAATAGGAGGACATGGGGAGACAAGAGGTAGTAAAGGAGCAATGGGCTCCTTCCCATTCTTCTTAGCAGGTCCTGGTGAAGCACATGCAGTGTAGCATTGCAGTACTCCCATCCATGCCAGAGACAAATCTGTCTTTAGGAGCAAAAATTAAATGTACAGGAAGTGGAAGCGGGGACACATGGCCTGGGAAAAGTACAGAGATGCTGTGTGGATGTGCAGGGATGGGATCAGGAAAGTCAAGGCACAGATGGAACTGAGCTTGGCAAGGGATGCCAATAACTGGAAAGGATTCTATAGGAACATTGCTCAGAAAAGAAAAGCCAAGGAGAGTGTGCCCCCTCTGATGAATGAGAAGGGTGAACTTGTAACCACAGACATGGAGAAGGCTGAGGTACTCAACAACTTCATTGCCTCAGTGTTCACTGACCGTCAGGCTTCCCAAGTCTTTTGTTTCCCTGAACCTGTAGACGGAGGCTGGGGGAGCAAAGTCCCACCCACTGTAAGTGAAGAGCAAGTTCAAGGCCACCTGATGAAGCTGAACAGGTAAAAGTCTATGGGGCCTGATGACATGCATCCGAGGGTCCTGAAGGAGAAGCTAGTTGCCAAGCCCCTCTCCATCATATTTGAAAAGTCCTAGCAGTCAGGCAGGGTCCCTGGTGACTAGAAAAAGAGAAACATGACTCCCATTTTCAAAAATGATAGAAAAGAGGACCCAGGGAACTACAGACCAGTGAGCCTCACCTCTGTGCCTGGGAAGATGATGGGAAAGATCCTCCTGGAAGCAATGTTAAGGCACATGCAAAACAAAGAGGTGGTCTGAGACAGCCAGCATGGCTTCACCAAGGGTAGATCAAGCCTGACCAATTTGATGGCTTTCTATGATGGAGTTGCTTCATCAGTTGACAAGGGAAGACTGACCGATGTCATCTACCTGGACTTGTGAAAGGCCTTTGACAGGGTTCCATATAACGTCCTGGTCTCCAAATTGGAGAGATATGGATAAGATAAGTGGACCATTCAGTGGATAAGGTATTAGCTTGAATGTCACACCCAGAGAGTGGTGACTGATGGGTTTATGTCCAAGTGGAGGCTGGTGACGAGTGGTGTACCTCAGGGTTCTGTCCTGGGACTGGTACAATTTAATATATTTATCAATGACATAGACAGTAGGATCAAGTGCATCCTCAGCAAACTTGCAGATGACACCAAGCTGAGCGGTGCAATTGATTCAGCAGAAGGAAGGGATACCATCCTAAGGGATCTGGAAAAGTTTGATAAATGGGCCCATGTGAACCTAATGAGGTTCAGCAAGTCCAAGTGCAGGGTGCTACACTTGGGCTGGGGCATTCCCAGATATGAGCACAGTCTGGGAGACAAACTCACTGAGAGCAGCCCTGTGGAGAGGGACTTGGGGGTTGTGGTGGATGAAAAGCTCGACATGACCCAGCAATATGTGCCTGCAGCCCAGAAGGTCAACTGCATTCTGGGCTGCACCAACAGAGGAGAGGCCAGCAGGGTAGGAAGGTGATTGTGTCCCTTTGTTCCGATCTGGTGAGTCCCCTCTTGGAGTGCTGTGTCCAGGTCTAGGGCCCCCAACACAGGAAGGAGGTGGATCTGTTAGAGTGGGTCCATAGGAGGGCCACAAAGGTGATCAAGGGGCTGGAGCACCTCTCCTACGAAGAAAAGCTGAGAGAACTGGCGCTGTTCAGCCTGGAGTAGAGAAGGCTCCGGGGTGACCTCATTGCAGCCTTTCAGTACTTGAAGGGGACTTATAAAATGACAGAGAGCAATCCTTTGCTCAATCAGATAATGACAAGACAAGGGGGAATGGTTTTAAACTGAAATAGGGAGATTCATATTATAGATTAGAAGGAAATTCTTCACTCAGAGGGTGGCAGAGTCACTGGAACAGGTTGCCCGGAGAAGCTGTGGATGCCACATCCCTGGAGGTGTTCAAGGTCAGGTTGGATGGGGCTTCGAGCAATCTGATCTAGTGGGAGGTGTCTCTGGCTATGGCAGTGGGTTGGAACTAGGTGATCTTTGAGGTCCTTTCCAACCCAAGCCATCCTATGAATCTATGATTTACTGATTTCAAACTGAAAGAGTCAGTGGTACGAAAGCCTGTGCATAAAGAAATCCTGCATCTCTGTTCTTTGTTCTTCCCGCTCAACCATGTGTTTTAATTGTAAAAACTTTCTCCTGTTGTTTCTCTCTCTGCTATTTTGACATCACTGCAAGTTTCAAATTACCTCTGAGATGTGCTGGCTTTTGTGTATACTCCTTTACTGGTAGTAAAGACATTGTTTGTATGGAACTTGAGGTTTTGCTAGAAGTGGGTTACACAATCATTTGATTTCTCAAGCAGGATGGAGTAAATAAGTTTTTAAAATTTATTTATTTATTTATTTATTTATTTTAATTGACCATTATGAATTTGGAATATGTTCTCTGAGTGATTGGATTAATGTAAAAGGCAAATACAAGATTGGGGAAGTATCTTGTGTTCCTCTGGTTGCCAATCTGGGGTCTGGAAGAAATTTTCTTGTACTAGATATTGGCTGCATTTTAAGTTTCCCTTGTAGTTCTGAGCAGGGATCAGGTGGGTCAAATACCACAGATCTCTGGCTCCTTGTTCCAGGAACAGAGTTCATATTGTTACTGTTTGGGTTGTGGTGCTGTCCAAAACATGCTGGATACCTCCCAGACTCACAGAAGAAAGTCATACCTGCTTGGAGGACACAATTGCTCAAGATGACCAAGACTGAGAAAGTGTCCAGGAATAGATGTGCTGTACCAAAAGTCTGGTTATAGTCAGCATGATAACTGGCAGTCCTAGTTGCAAGTTTTCTGATGTTGAAATAACTGGTGCCAGTATTTACCAAGGGAGAGTTTTGAGAATGCACTGGACAAACATCTTTTAGGTGTGGTTTGGGTACAGTCTGCAGTGCGGTGGAAGACAGGAACCTCTGAGTCCTTCCTGATCTTTGTGGTACTCTCCTGTACTAACCTGTCCATCTGCAGATGCATTTGTGAGTTTGGGATGCTGTGCTTACCCACAGAAATGTTCATCAGGAGTGACAAAATTCTGGTTTGTTGATCCTGTTTTACAGTTACAATGGTACAAGGAGATCAAGGCCAGGCTGCACATTTTAAACCATTTTTCCCCCCATTTTCCCAGTTTTAGGTAGTGCAATGTGATTCCTGGTTTTGGAAATTTTGGTTTTCAGCAGCTTTATGCAGAGGAACAAGAGCATTAATAAACCAGGTTTATTAATTTAATGGAATAATTAATAAATTGTTCTAGTAAACTAGATTTATTAGTGAATAAAACAACTTAATTGGGAGATGAAAGGGAAAGTAGGCTTTCTGTGTAAAATGTATCCCTAACAGACACATGCTGTATGGTCAGTAAGGTAAGTTAGATTTTTTGTTTGTTTTTAATGTTTAAGCAGAAATCTGTTCAAAAGGGAAATTTCAGAATATGGTTGTTCACCAAGCACATCATGGATTGGTCCAGATGGAGTCAGATATTCTAATCGAACCTTCAATCAAGGTAAGGAAAGCTAAGTGATTGATACCAGAGAACCAACAATGTATGTAACCAGACGTGATATCCAAGTATATTTACTCGTAACATAGGTTTTCTTCAAAATAATGTAGTGCTCCCTTTGGAGGGCTGTGTCAGAACTAAATCCCATATTTGAGCTCAGGACACTTGGAAGTTTCTGAATTACCTCTGAAAAGGATGGGGAAAGAGCCTTGCTAAAGTAGTATGGTTGCCATTCATTGGCTTAACTGATTGCTGTTTCTCCTTGTTTAGTTCAAGATTAATACCACAAAGCAGACTGAAAAGAACAAATAATGTTCCTTGTTTTCCTGAAAATGCCTCAGATAACTTGTCATGTCAACTCAAACTTATTTTTGATTTCTATACTTTTCTGACTTTTATCATGCTTAGGCAAATGAGGACTAATTCAGCATGGATTTTTGTAAAGGATCCTTTTGTTGTTTTATATCTCTCCATATCTCTTCCTCTGTGTTGCAGCTGCTGCGCTTCTAGTTGAAAATGGGAAGCAAGGGATCACATATCTTTTTAAACGTGGGACTCATGAGGAATTTGGATACACATCCCTCTGCACTGCTTTGGCATTTTATTTCATCCTCAGCTGCTGGACTGCAGGTTCTGCTGTTGCCAGTGGCCTGGTTATTCCTATGCTGTAAGCTTTGCCCATTTTGGTTTGAGCTGTCTATACAAAAGGCCTGTGTTGAGTAGAAACAACCTGAGTGGTAAGATGAAAGGTTGGCAATAGCAAAGCTATAATTGCTCGGAGGAGGTTGTATAGGTAGAACAGGATGGTTTGCTTGGAAAGAGAGGCTAAAATTGAGGAAACAAATGAAGAAAAATCATCTGAGAATAGCAGTAGAAGAATGATAGCCAAAACTGTGTACTTTCCAGCATAGATCATTTGAATCCTTTGGGGACCCAGCCTCGACTGCTGGCTCCATCTCTGTAACTGTAGAAATACCGGTTCAGATCCAGACTTTTCATCTGTTTCTTATGCACATAATAGCCTGAATCTTAATCTTGGACATCAACACCCTAGACTTTGGAGAAAACTGCTGTTAGGTCTTTTGTTGTAAGTTTTTAGAAAGCTGTTGTAGACTAGAGCAGAGTTCTTACTGTAATGTTAAGAGATTCGATGTGCATACTGAAGTGTTCAGTGAGCAAGGAGTCATGGCTGGAGGTTGGATATCAAGGCGGGTGGGTATCTGGCATGGTGCAATTCAAATGCCGAAAAAAACTCTGAAAAGAAACTCATGTTTCTTTGCCCTACCCCTGAGTAGCCCCTCTCTTTCACCTCTTTTCCTCTCCAAGCTGATGTCTAAACCACTTTTTGATATGTAGTGATTGCTGAAGCATGGCATAGTTGGCTGTGTAGATACTGATAGTCAAGTCTTTCAGCCAGCTCCTGATAAGCTAGTTTTTGTAACCATTTTAGAACTGCATCTAACAATAGAATGAATCAACTGTATGAATAAATGGGAGAGAAAAAAAAAAAAAGAGGGAGAGTAAAAGTGCGAGATGAAGCTCCCCAAGTCAGCTAATATATATCACATATGTGCCTATATTATATATAATAATAATTCACCATTCCTGGAAGGTGAATGCCTGTGCAAATGCAATTAATGGGCTGACACTTGGAAATGTATATTTAATTGCATGTGGAATTAAATGCTGTATCTCACCCCAGAAATTACATGTTCAGCTGTGCTAAATTTTGGTTTTGTTCTTCAGTGTAGCACATGGTTAGTATGACGACTCCTGGGTTCTCTTCACAGTTTCATTCCTGCTTAGCTTTAGGCAGGTCATTAATACCTATTACTCCATTTCCCCATTTGTTATCTGGTTGTAATATTTTAATTGCCAGGTTTATGGGATGCACATAGACTTAGTTTTAAGAAATTATATAAAGCTGGAGCTCCAAAAGTGTTTCTTCTGTTTGTTTGTTTGTTTTGTGCGTACATCTGTAATCTGTATTTTTGACTGTATTCCTGTAAGATTTATTCTCATTTGGCTTTGAACAACATTAAGCAACACACGCACATAGTTCTTTTTCTTCAAATTATAGCAAATTTGGCAGTTTCCTGCTAGTGATTGGAACTAAATAATCATTCATAATAAGGAAGGAAGCTAGAGCTTTTTTTGGGAAAGGAGTTGTTACAGAAGTTCGTGATTAAATCTGGGACTAGCAAGTTACTAGAAGCACCTCTAGAAAACAGGATCACTGGCAAAAAGACTGCTCTTTTTTCTTCTCACATACAGGTACACAGGAGCTTTGTATGGCAGAATAATTGGTTTGATTCTTGTTTCCATTTTTGGTGTTCAAACTAATGAATATGGAGCATGGATTGATCCAGGTCTGTTTGCTGCCATTGGGGCTGCCTCCTTTTTCAGTGGAGTGTCAAGACTCACCATCTCCCTCACTGTTATAATGGTAAGTATGTTTTCAGGTGTTTGTGTGGCTGAGGTTGTGCTGAGCTTTTGCTGCTGCAGCTAAATGAACCACAGATGGTGTCCCACACACATTGGACCACAGAGAAATAAATGTTTGGCCTAGTTATTTCTAGTTCACCTGGAGAGGTTTTCCTTTCCTTTCCATTCCATTCCATTCCATTCCATTTTCAAACATCTTTTGGTTACAGAAACAGTAATGGCTCCAGCAGTTTACAAACAAGGAAGCAGAATATACCATCTCTTCTTCTTCCAGATTACAAAAAATAGTAGACCACACTGCCTGGCTTGTGAATTGACTTCTGTGAGGGACCGAGGGCCTTGTGAAGTGCATCTTTTTATTTTGGGGATGAATATAGCCTTCTGGACAGTGAGAGAAGGACTTGCAGTAGTATAGGCAAGCGATGCAAAGGGAGGCTTCTCAGGCCTCTCTGGTAAATTTATGCCTTATAGATTTCAAATTTTTGAGGTTCCCTTGTGACATGCTTCACATTCACATTTCCTTCCCTCCTCCTTTTGTAGCAGACCACTTTGAGTCTACACTGCAATACTTTCAAAGCAAACCTCTGAAAGTTGAAAGCTAAAGGAGGTGCAAAGGACAGCCTTATAATTAGAGAGGAGGTTCTTTGCACCTCCCTGATTGCAACACCTGGGGATGGTGAGTTGTAAGGTGCAGCTGAAATTCAGCTCAATCAACACAGAAGTGATTTTGAGGTCACAAGGGCAAGCTTTCACAATGTGGAAATTTCACCTCTGACTAAACCAAGTCTTGGCTGCCTCTGCCCAAACAGATCTCATTAAAATCTTTGCAGATGTCGGAATTCACCCAGAGTGACCAAGTGGGGATTTTCTCTCCTAGTACACTGTTGCGCAGCATCTGATAAAGCGTCTGCTTATCGGCACTCACTCGGAGCTGGGGTCATTTTAGTGATAGGCTGTGTAAATTGTGTAGGAAGCATTTCCGTGAAGTTTTAACTTGAAAGGTGGTGTAAGTGCATAAAAACTTGTCTGTTGTGAAAGAATAATTAGAATGATTACGGAAACACTCCTCCTTCAGTGTCCTTGTGATATTTTAGCACTTGCTTAGCCTTTAAGAACAAATGTACTCTGTTATTTTTGCTTATGCTATTGCTATTAGGCATCTTTTTTTAAGATCTGAATGATTTGTTGGCCAGCTACAATGTCTGTAAGACTTGAAGTGTGGAAAGCTGATGCCTGAACAATAGGTGTAAGTTTCTGAGAGCTCCAATTGCCACTAACTGTAATGTGTCTTCCAAAGTAGAAGAAATTTTACCCTGAATTTTCTTGCAGTGACTCAATAAATCTTAATTGAAGCATTGTTTATAAAACATTAAGTTAGGGTCTTGCTGCAGATATAGGTCCTCAGGGGCAAAAGCAGCTGACTGACATCTTCCTTAGCTTTGTGCCCATGAGGCTGTGCTTCATTGCAGGGAATTGAGGAGTGAATGTGTGCCAGAACACTTGCTGGTCTTGGATGACAGAACCACATTTAATTCAGCTCTAGTAGAGAGGAAAAAACCTATGTTTTATTTGCTTCAATTTCTCCCTGCCTTCCCAATTACCTGCACTTTTTTTTTTTTTTTTTTTTTTTTTGTCTAAGTTCCCTGAGCATGCATGTACAGCACGTGCAAAACAATAGCTGGAAACCGTTAAGAGAGCTGTACAAAAATCGGTTGAAAAGGCACTAGAAAAATGATTAGGATTGCATTGCAATGTGTTCTGAATTCCCCTAGGTGTCATGTTATAACTCTTCTGTGCCTCTTTCTGCACAGGGAGATTGTGTTTCAATTCATGTTCATCCAAGATAAATAGCTGCATTGCTTGAGGAAATATTAATTTTTGAGGAGAAAAAAGGTCTTGGACATGACAATGCAAAAACATAATTAAAAGGTTGTGCCCTCAAACCATAAAATGCACATATTTTTCCTATATTGTCTGATGGGTTCAAAAAGAATTGAGAATGTTTGCTTTGGCTTTTCACGCGGCCTTCCATTTGGAAACAGTTATGAGTGTGGGACTTGCAGTGAACAGGTTTGTAAAATACTTTCTTTTTTTCTCATGGCAGACCCCACAGGCATCTGCCCACCTCTTCTTTCTTGGCTGCCTTTTTCTACCCCCCATGCTGACACTCGACTCTCATCCTCCTCAGCTCTTTGTGGCAAACAGGAGATGTGGTGACATTTTCTTTGGCGAGCACACGGACCAGCCTTATGATGTGCCTTCCCGCAGCCTTCTGTCTCTTGTGTCTGTGTTTTGTGTCCTGAGCTTGGTGGCTTTAGATATAGGAAGAGAAATAGCATCTTCCTACAAGGTGTGGTTTGTGTCCAGGACATTGTATTTTTACCTCTAAATCATGCTGCCTTGAAAAGACATTACACTGGCTTGAAGAGAAAGGACAGTACTGGGCCAGCCTAGAATTAGTGTTCTTATCCAGTAATGGTGATGCTCCTATGGACAAGTTGTTCAGCAGCCAGCCTCAGAAAGAGGCTTGATTTATACTGATTTGGGTCCTTTGACCTATGAGTTGTCTTCCTTTTTGTTCACACATGAAGGAAAGTAGCCTTGATTCTCTCAGTTTTCCTGCCAGTTCTGTTCAAACAGAATTAAAGCAATATATCAGTTTATTGGTCTGATTTATTTCTCAAGATCTCTACTGATGGATATGGGGAATGTGATAAATTGTGAAAAGGTTAAGACTCAAAAACCTCCTCTGAGTGTGAAACACTGAAATATCAGTCTTTCAACAGATGTAGAATAAAAGAGAAAACAGCATGTTCCTTAGGATTTGGACGGGGAAATGCCATGTCATTGTATAAGCCAGAGGAAAATGTACATAGGGGATTAAATTGCCTAAGGTCCTTCCTTCTCTAGCTAACGGCAGGTGTGGCTGCTGTGAACGAGTGGCTGGTGCTAACGAGCAGTATCTTGCTACTGAAATAAAATGACCATCTGATGGTGGGTCTGAGAATTATGAAAGGTTAATGGCAGAACTAACAAGCTGTATGCAAAGTCAGCTGATTCATAAGGCAGTATGGAAGGATCAGGGACGAAGGTTGTTTGTGCTCTCTGATACTTACCTCAGGACAGGCACGGTGGTGGAGCATGGTACATATTAATCTACGTTACTGTATGTCCTATAGCTTGGAATTTTCATATTTTTTATAGGTTTTTCATCAAGAAACTAAAATTAACTGTTTTTTTTTTCTTTTTTTTTTTTCATAATTTGGATGCATCAGTTGTAACATATACTTCTGACGTGCTTCACAGCAGGGATACAGGTCATCTTGGATAAGTGCAATGTAATAGCTGTATCAGCAGGTAGAAGCAATTAAACCCTAACCTCTTTGCTCTCTCTGAATTTCTTTAGTACTTCTAATTCAGACAAAATGTGCTTACCTCAAATTATAGGCAGGATATATTACTGCAAATTCTGTGGCTAGGCTTCTCACTTCCCCTGAGAGAGCGACTCTTAAGTCCTCTCAAGAGAAATTTAAGTAGAGCGTCAGCCATGGGCACTTACTGTAGGTATGAGAGGCACACCTTTTTTTGCAGGTATTATGTAACCTATAGCTCAATGTTATCCAACTAATTAGAGAAAAGTTATAGGATGAGCAGAATGGTGATATAAGATGTTAGAAAAGTAAGCATAGGACTTTTAAAACATATGTAAAATCTGCCTGGTGTCCAGGTTTTCACAAGACAGCTGTGTTGCCCAGTGGCTAAAGGATAAAATCTTGGCTTGTCTATGTTGTTGCTAAAGAGAGATCATCAGGGGCCAAAAATTGTCATCAGTTTAATTTTTTTTTTCTCCTATGTGAGGCCTGAGCTAATGGGTGAGAGCTCTATTTTACAGGTGAAGGTGGGTAACTTCTACATTAGCTGGGCAAGAAAATTGTGGTATATATTACACTTGGATTAAATGTAAATGCTACTATATGTACATTCTAGGATTTCTTCTTACCTAATGGGAAGCAAGAAAAAGTCAGTATAGCCGTGCCTTTTGACATGCTGTCAGCAGTTGGACTGTGCTATTTTCCACCTCAGCTTCCCCTTTCTAAGTGCAGGAGAACCATGGATTGGATTGCTAGTGGCTCAGTTGCTCTGCTCAGTTGCCCTGCCCATGGCAGGGGGTTTGGAACTAGGGGATCTTTAAGTCCCTTCCAAACCAAACCATTCTGTGATCCTACAGATCCAGCTGCTCTGCTGGTATTATTACTCCTTGCTCCTCCTCATGCAAAATACTAGTGCTTTTTTGCCTTCTGCAGCCTCCACCTCTATTTAGATGGGGGCCATTCCCACCACCTGGACCTCCTGCATTCCCCTTGTCCCTTCTGATCCTTGAGCTGGGAGCAGATATCAGAGTGAGCTCACAGGACGTGCAGCAGCAAAACAGTGCTCTCATCTGGGTGCTCTTTGTCGTCTGTTTTGTGAGTGCCCTGGGACTGTTGTGCTGGCAACAAGGAGAGCCTGCAAAAGGAGTTGGCTGTTACTCAAGGAGGTGTTCCTGCAGAAGTGCAAAGTGTCTTAAGTGCAAACTGTGCCTTATGTGAGACCTGTTCACTTGCTTGTAGGTTTCTTAGCATCTTGCTCTAGTAAGAAAAGGGGACAGTAGGAATACAATTTGAACAAGCTGACTTCAAGTCACCCTTAATTCCCAACTACAGAGCATGTGCTTTTCTGTAATGAACTTCTCATTACTGTAATGTAATGTGTTTCCCCTAGTTTGTATTAGTGTTTTTGTTTGTTTGTTTGTTTGTTTTTTAATTACTAAATGCACAAATGAGTGCTGTTTCAAAGCTGGGCTTAATTACAGGAGCCCTGCGTTCTTCCTGAGTGGAGGAGCAGCTAACCCCCAAACAAGGGGCTCAGGAGCTGTGGCACTGTCATGCTGTGGAGTGGACTTCAGGAAATGGAGGGTTTTAAATTTCAGTCTGTGACAGCTCTTCAGGGCAGGTCCTGAACAGCAGGACAAATAGAACACAAATAACTACAGGAAATGCATGATATTTTGCAAGATGACAGATTAAGGATTTAATAAACCTTCTGGTCTTAAAACAAACCATTCTTGATTTCATCACATACAATGTGGTGTAGCATCTAGTTGAAGAAAAGGGGGCTCACTTCCACACTCATAGTGCCATCCGAAGTGCCATCTTTTTGTTGATAAAGATAGTCATTCACTAAGGTGTGAGGAGAAAACTTTTCTGAACACCGAGGGTGCTTTTGGTCTACCAGAAAGCAGGAGAACAGACTGATTTGAAATACATGAATTTCTTGTTCAAGTGAAAAATCTTATGGTAAAACACAGAAAAAGTTTCTTCAATACTTAGCTTTGTGGTGGGAGTGACTATAAACATTGAAGTCTGCAGTAGGTTGCTTTTTCAGCATCACTCTCTTTAGAATGATCACACACAAAAAAAATCCCTTCTACTCTATTTTTGACTGAAAATTAGGATTTCAGATTCATTACATGAAAACCTTGAATTTTTCATCAAAAAGCTGGACACCTGAGAAACAAAGATAAAGCAAAAGCTATTTGAAATATCTTGCCATGAGCTTTGTTGTTTCATGTTATCATTTCTCTGTAAGAGATGAAATATTTCCCATGAAACACCAAAGAGACTTCCTTAGCATGTTCTCAGAAGGAGGGGGCAATGCACGGTGCATCATGAAAGATGTAGTTGAATCTGAGAGGCCAGCCTATATCCAATTTTAAAATTCTCATGAGACACCACAATAGCATTCCAAACCAAAGCTTTTTGGATTTTAACCTAAGAAATACTGCTCTATAGGGATGATAAACAATTTGTCAAGTCACAGGAACATTCCATAAAAATGTGTGCTGGTAGGGAAAAACAGAACAACCCCCTTTTTTCTGGATGATAGCCTTGTGAACTCAGCCCAAGAAAGTCAGAACAAGTCCCCTCTGATTCATTCATTCATCATCCGTAAAGAAGAACTTCAACCATAGGACAGTGGTTAGTCTGTAGGTAATTCACAAATTAGAAGAGAATCCAGCTTCATCTCTCATATAGCTGCTTCAGCTTTGGCACCAGGTTCTTATCAGTAAAATAAATAGATATGCCTGAATTATACATGGATTCAATTGGCATTGAACTTTTAGAAAGTTCAGTTGTGCATCTGAAATATTGAAATGGAGACTGCATTTCTGCTTTAAATACACACATTGGAAACGAGGTTGTAATGTGAGAAGATAACATTTTTATATAGTCATTTTTCTGGCTCTAACTTACAGTAGCTTTAAAGGTATTTTATAAATAAAGCGATCTAGTGTATTACAACATAGAATTGTACATATGGGACGTGTAATACAAACCTTAATGAAAGTTCATGAGAATTTAATGTGCAGAAGTTATTTTTAATTCACAGTATCTTATCTGTTTTCAATTTTTTTCAAATTACAGAATGCAATTGGGCTGTCTTATGTGTTATTTCTTTGCCAAATTTAATTTGTTTCCAAATTTCCAAATTAAAGGCATTTTTTCTGTTACACTGTCAAGAAAAGCATCTGAAACCATTAAGTTCTGTTATATTTTTAACTTAAAAACCTTCAGAATATTGCCAATAGTATTTTTTCCAAACTTTGTGAAAATGATTTATCTCTGGGACAAAAGCTACCTCTTTTTTTTTTTTTTCTTTTTCTTTCTCTAGCCTGAGGGGTTTATTATCATCTTAAATTAAAAACCCCATGTAACCGGCTGCTCTAATGAATAGGGGCTCGGGGCCAGAAATCCCTGTTTGATTCTTGGACCCAGTTGAAACAGGAGCAAGTGATTATACAGCCCAGCAGCTGCTCTGCTGAGCAAGGTCTGTCGGTGGGAAGGAGACGCCTACTGTTGGTCTTCAGAGAGGCAGATCCCCAAGGAGAACTGTGTCCTCCTCCCCTCTGCCCAGATGGGCAGGATGTGTTTTGTTCTTGCAGTTTCAACATTTTGCCTGTTTTCTTGTTTGTTTGTTTTTCAAGAAGAATAAGACTGGGTGTGGGACACAAATGATGGTGGCAGTGAGTAAAGGTGTGTGGCTGTTGTAAGCAATACTGAGTGGAGGCAGGCACAGAGGGGAAGCTGTGAAAGCGTGTGGAAAAGGAGAAGCACAAAACAGAAGCAGAAATAGTAGCCACTGGGACATGTCCTAAAGGTAGCTATTCTCTCATTTTGAAGTATGAAAGAGTGGTAATGAAAGAACTCTTGAGTGCTTGAGGATGTGTCTGAAGACAGCCTGTAGAGCCAGACCTGAGCTGCTTTCTGGCATCTCTAAAAGAAACGGAAAATCACCCAAACTGTCAGGTTGTTGTCCGCTGGTGACTTCTGTAGCCTCTGGTGCAACTTCCAAAATGGTTTTAGAGAGGAAGAAGTTGCATGGTGGTAGAAAGAGTGGATGGTGGAGTTGTCTGTTGCTTCAGGTCATATATCATGAAGAGCGACCTCAGGCTACTCTGGTTATACCACTCCCACCTTATGTTCTTCCTTACCCTGACCCTTGTTCAAAGAAAAGAGAATTTATTTGAAAGTACAAAGTTGTATTTTTCCCTTTCTCCTCTTTGTCTAGCAGGGTGTATGCAGTACTGGAGAGGGAACAGACAAAGAGACAGGAAAGAACTGACTGTAAGAAATGAATACCTCCTTTGGCAGCACAGACGCTGGGAGACCTCTGGTCGTGCCTCCCTCTGACTTGCTCAAGACAGAAGGGCATGAAAGGGACATCGGACTCCTGGGGCAACCACAGCCTGGTGCTCTGGAGAGAAAATGATATGGAACATGTGGCTGTCTATGAGGAGAGCCATTTCTGTGAGGGAGTAATGACGGCTCCAGGAAACAAGTCACGTTGGCATTTGTCCTGTGACATTGGTGCAGATGAGACAAGATTGTCATGCTTACTTTAGAATGGGTACATACTTACGTGCTTTCCTTACCAGGAAGCTTTTTTTTTTTTTTTTTTCCCCTGCTGGTCAATATGATGTGCTCCCTCTACAGTGAGGTTCAAATTCTTCTCTCCTCTACACCAACACAGCATTATAAATGCTTAAAAACAGTTCAGTACAATCACTCCAGCAAGGTTACTTAACATCAAACTTAGTTTTGGTCAGGACCATCCACATAGCTAGATTCTTCATTTTAATTCCCTACAAGAGTGCCACATGGTTGATTTTTCCACCTTGTTTTCCTGGGAAAAGAAAAATCTTTTGGAAAAGTGGAGACAAATGTAGTTTTTCAGATTGTTCATATAATGTTTCCTTCGAAGCAGGCAAAGGAAATGCCTAATTATCTGGAAACTCAGTTGGCAGGTTCTTCCCAGAGCTAGACTGTTCAATGCATCAGCCCGTCACAGTTAAATACTTTAGGGCTCACTTAACGTTTTTGATTACACCTGAGATGGTTCACAGAAGCTGTTTTGACAAGGCCTAATTTTCTGTTACTAAGCTGTCTGATTTTTTTTTTTTTTAATGAAGAGTTTAAATCCTAGTCAAAACAATTTCTCAGAATCTCCAAGCCTATAGTTATTCTTAACAGGGTAAGCATTGGCTATGCTTATTCTACCTGTCAGAAGGAGCCCAGTGAGTCTGAATGGTGAGTTTAAAGGTGTTTCCTAATCTGACAGTAAGTGGTCACCTCTTAACAAAGAAGGGGAGATGTACAGTAGTATCGTACTGATCCTAGTTCTGTTCATTTTAAACACAAAAAGTTAAACCCAACTGTTTATATATTTGAGTAACAATACATAACCAACAAGCTATTGCATACATTAAGTCCTATTATTTTCTGTTGAACATATTCCAAGCACTGTGTATTTTTCAGCAGTAGCCTGTCTGGAAAATAAGTGAAACTACTCTCACAGAGAAGGGGATGGAAAACCACTTCAGGACTTCAGATTTTGTAATGTACTTCTTTAAGAAACTAGAGGCTCAGTGAATGATCACCTATGGTAGATTTGGAAACAGCAAGCTTTTGTAAATTTTCTGCTGTTATTTAAGGTCTAATCTCCTTCTGCTGTTAAAGCTGAAATGAAGTTCACAGCCTGTGGCATACAGCGTTTATCAAACAGTGAGGAAGATCCACAGAGACCTCGTAAATCCTTTGTCCAGTCTTCATTTGACCATAGTCACGGGGCTCCTTCTTCAGCCTTTTCTAGACCTTGGGAGCTGGGGCCACGAGAGTTATAGCACTCAGGAGTTGTTGGTTTTAGCACTACTTGAACATAACAGAGATTCACTGCAGTTCTCTTTATTATTTCACAAAAATGCTCATGAATAATAATTCAAGGAATTCTGCTATATGGTGGGTTAAAAAAGTACAAGGTTGTTTAAATAGGTTATTATACAGTACAGTGCTTGTTTTGATTAGATTTAATATGTGAGCTTGCTGTATGCTAAGGCATATTCAGCAGGACACATACAAAACAATGCTGTACTTGTTAATGAAAAGTTCACTTGACACAACATGCACCAGTGCTGTCTTCCTGGGACATGGATTTAGAGCTTTGAAAGATCCTTTCAGGGTTTGGTGTCTACTATACACTCAAGATAAAGAGACAGATTAAAAAAAAACAAAAAAAACACAGGTAGATATCTTTCCAGGGGATCTTGGCAAGAGTTGCTGGTATCACCTATAGTATTTCCTATATCACTGCATCCCTTGCTGCAGCCTGTCAAAACAGGTGTATTTATAGGCCTTGAGGGACTGAAACAAGAAATCAAACATTTCCACTTTGCATAGCATCTTCTGTCCAAATTCCCAAGGACTGAGACTCAAAGGATTTTGATATCTTTCCAGTGATTACTTAGCTTTTCTGGGTATTTCTAAGTTTTCTTTAGTAATCTTCTACTGCTGTGCTTGGTCTTGGAATTAGGAAAAGTTGTTCTCTCCATAAACAAGGAAGTAATCAACAAAATACTAGTTGGCTTCAGAAAAAATCATGCAAGTATTAAAATACACATCAGAGAAAAATGAGGCTTGATCTCACTGAACATTATGAATTAAAGTGAATTAAAAAGCAGCGAATGAGTGTGATTAATTAGGACTATTTTGCTTAAAGAGAAAAAAATATGCACCCCGTGCTAAGACATTTTTTTGTGCTCTGCCTTGGCAGTAATTAAGCTCTAGGGTGCTAGAAGCTGCCTACTTGTTGTAATGGCCTGGAATAGTTAACAGAGTTACGAATACAAGCAAGAATCCTGCTAATTGTGCAATTCTACTGGCACTGGGGATTTGGCAGGAAGTCCTTACAGTGAACCTACCCTGGGTGTGTCATCCTTTGTAGAGCATGATGCACAGCTTCGTGTGCCTGAGGCTGCAAGAAATAATCATTTTCAGCAGCAAGGAACTTGAATGCATAATTTCTCAGGGCTAACAGGACTTTTAAAGAGATTTATGTTTACTGTATTGCAGCATCCCACTTCTCCAAAAATTTCCAGCGGTGATGGTGCTGAGTGATAAGGTGATACAGTAAAGTGAATTGAGTTAATGGATGTAGTCCTAGAACTATAAAGGATTTCTTTAAAGATGAAGTGCACGGGAAAGGAAGATTTTACACTTAGTTTCAAAAGGAGAGATTAATGGAAATTCAGGGAGGGAGTATTCAGCTGGATCAATACTGAGGAAGGTGCCTCTTTTGGCATAATCCCAGATGGAAATAGTGGACAATGATAACAACATTGCAATTCATAACATTTTTATGACATTATTAAGTGGGAATTAAAGTGACTCAAGTGTTCAACACACAGGTTACTAAGGGCCAGCAGTTCATAATCCAGAAACTAAAGAAATTGAAATGCAGAGCTGCATTGTTTATCAAATGGCTGTCATAATACAAATAACTTAATCCTGGGAGACGTTATTTCCATAAACTCCTATTCTCAAGAAAGCTGCTCGAACAACTCCTCTACTGCTGTGAACAGGGAATTGTTAACTCCTCCCCTTCTTCATGTCAAGCCATCAGTTTACAACCTTGTTGGCATTTGCTCCTGAGCAAGAAAAAAACGATGAAAAGTTTTCTGCTGGCTACAAATGCTCTACTCTTTGGAAACGTTCTGTTGACTGTAAATGATGTTTTTCTTGGTGTGTTGAATCAATAGTAGCAAAAAATTAAAATGGGAGTAGTTCTGATTGCATCTGGTTGCATCCTGGGGAAATGTCTACTCTTCCACAAAATCTGGTCACATGGAGACCAGGAAATCATGCCCAGGAATGGTGTTTTGTGCTAGCTACAGCCTTAACTTCAAAACCATTGGATTTGGTTTATAGGACCAGGGTTTCATGTCCCTTCCCACGCCTTCTCTTTTTTTTACTCACTCTCAGACATGTTGTCTTCTCCAGCAGCTGCTTGTTTTTTTCCCAAATATTTTCCAAATTCAAGGGCTTTCAGCTAGGTGTGTATAAGTTTGTGAAGAATGACAAAATATTTCTTTTGGAGAGTTTGCTTCTACCTGTGCTGATTGTCATTATATCATGGGAAGGAAGTAGATTTTTTTCTTTCATTTATTCAGTTTGTCAGGTAGCTTTTCTGTTTGAACACATTATAATTCATTTTGCAGTCATGCTATTTTTTTTCTTCTTTTTGTCATTGTAGACTGCAAATAGCAAGACAGATCTCTTGCTAATTTTTTATTTTTTTTTGGTAGAAGAAAGAAAATTGGGTTGCACTGTGTAGCTGGCTAGTGATATTTCTTTTACATTATTGGAAATACCAAGGGTTCATGGAATATTTACTGTATCAGCAGCCTTGCTTCTAATGAGGTTCTTTGGCCTCTGTTCTCTGAGCTGGAGTAAAATGTTTGAAACACATTAACTACCATTTGATTGAAAAGTGTGTGTGTGGGGGGAGGGTTTTTAACAGTGAGCTTTAAGTAAACTGCATCTTTTTGAATTTCCTGGGCAGCTGCCTTTCTCTCTTTGATGTACTGTGCCTGGTGATGCTGTTAATGAAATGCATAATTATGTGTTATATAATAAAACAGAGCTAACATGAAGGTGGCTAACAGACTATAATGATGTGGAGGCCTGAGAAACTCAGGACCGTGGGGGTTGTTGAAAAGTGCCTCCGGTGACAAAGAAGATATTTAAAGAGCTTTGAATAACAGTGCTAATAAATTAATTGTGGTCTGTGTGCATGTGTGTGCAAATGATATATTTCAATATTTTGTATATAGAGAGAATATTGAAAAAAATAGGTGCAATTTACTAGGCTGCTGATGTATGAAGTGTCAGCGCCGACTGCTTCCAGCGTCTATTAGCGCTGCTGGCTTTGCATAGATGGGTGCCCTAGGCAAAGAAATTTTTGGCACAGCCTGCTATACCCGGAAGATCAAAAGGAAAAAAAAAAATCTGGCAATATACACAGAGAGTAAATTGCATCCTAAAAAGCAGCCCCTAAAATGCAGTCTTGGAATGAATGTCAATAAATGAAACATCACTTTTAATTGCTGAAGAGTTATTGGTGTTTGGTGGCTGCCCCAACTTTCCCCCTTCCTTTCTCTATTTTTGTCACCTTTATTTTCTCTTTCCCTCTAATACTCTGTATAACTTGTTCCCTTCTTAGATTTTTTAGGAACTGGTTTGAACAGATAACTATTTTTAGCGGAGAGGCTGCATCATCTTCCAGCCCTGGACCACATGGGTTCCTAATTTTGCTGGGCCATGGCTGGGCTTGCTTGGCGGCAGCGCTGTGCTTACTGGGGCCTGTCTGCAGGCAGAATTAGCTTGCAGGGAGCTCCAGTGTGAATTTACAATGTGCTGGTTACTTGGCACTAATTCCCTGGGTGGGTGCTTCTAGTACCTACTGAGAGTGCTTTTGTGCGAGTTAGCTCTCAGAGTGCTTTTGTGTGAGTTAGGCTTGCTCCTTTTTGAAGGTGAAGTATGTTGTTTTTCACTTAAGGTGTGCCAAGAGTACCCGAATGGGCAGTTAGTGCAGAGTAGCTAATATGCAGTAAATTCACACCCAGGCTCTCTGCGTGCTGACTTCCTCGTACAGACGAGTCCCGAGGCTCTGCACTTTGTCTCTCTCAGCAGGGAGCAGATGGCCCTTCTCTAAACAGGGAGACTACTAATAAAGCCTTATGAAGTGCACATATATGCGTGTGTGGGTTTGTGTGCGTCCTTATGTTTGTATAAGATAACTTGAATCTATCGTGTTTCTTGGATTAATTTGTGCTTCCTTGATTTTCATCAAGATACCCTAAGGAGAACTTTGCTGCTGCATTACCAGCATCCTTGGCATTAATGGCTTTAGCTTCTAGCTACAAGGTTTTGACAGATTTTGTTGAATTCTTCATTTTCCTTCACTGCTGAGTGGCATACTTCTACTGTGTGAGTGACTGCGCTTTTGTGAGCAAATCTTTATTTGTTGCAATTCCCTTCCCCAGCATTTCTAATTTGATCTCTGGAGTATATTCTTGTATTTTGTATGCTTTTATTGTTAATAAATGCTATTCTACAAGTTGAAAACTCCCAGTAAGAAGGAAATAAGGTTTTCTCTAGGTCTCTAAATACTTGGATGTGGAATCAAATCCATCTTTTATAAAAACTTTGCTTTAGACTAGCATCACAATTAACTTAATCTATAATTAGTGTATACAGCTTCATCTTAGCTTAAGCTCATGTGATGGGTTACACTTTCATGCAAAGTTTTCTTGACATTTTAGAAATGATTTTATCTGTTCTTTGTGCTCATGCTTCAAATGTATAGTTGATCTCTAAGTCATCTGCAGACTTGCTTTAAAGTGTTGCTTTAGTATTACCTATGTCCAAGAAAATTTCATATCACAAAAATTGACTCTCCTGTTCCCATCTGTAGTGAGAGTTCAGGACAACTGTAGCTGCTCTGTTTTGGCCAAAGTTTCAATTTACTTACATATAGAAGATATTGCTCAAAATGCTTTTAACATGTCTTTCTTTAATGACCTCAGCCATGATAGCCTGCCAAAGATAAACAGCATTTCTGCTTGGCAGGCATTAACTCTTGGAGGAAGTTTTGTCTGACACTGAACCCAGAGGCACTTGCTCTGAGTGTTTGCTTTGCTGTGTTCTAGAGAAGAGCCATCCCCACAGATCCCAGCACTCAGGAGGGCTGCAGTGCTGAGGAAAATCAGCACCAGCCACAGAATTTCTCAATAGCAGATGTAAAATGTTGCTGAATATTTGAGAGAATAAAAGAAGAGGGTGCGGGCCAGGCCAGCTTGACTGTTCCCACTAGAGGATGGGAGGGTAGAAAGAAAGGATAAAATGGGATAAAGAGCAAGGAGGGGAGCCTGGAAAGCCAGCTTTCTGGTTCTTGCTGTTCTGGAGGTGGTCAGGTTTGCTGCTTCTGGGATGAGCAAGCAATGATAAGGCTCTCATGGAACCAGCCACACTCTTGTGCTCTCTACAAAGTTGGCAATAATGTCCACTTGTTCCTTCCCATAGTCTGCCTGCATTTGCCTTTTCCTTGGGCTGGCCTTCCTGGTAACCTCTTCTTTTGTCCTTTCTGGAAGATGTCTCATTTGCTGGATGCTTAGCTTCCTGTGGCTAGAAGAAAGGAGGAGCACATGGCTTGAGTTCTCAAGTCTGTAGTCAGTTCTTGTCCATGCCCAGGGGGTTTCCACCGATTTTTGGAACAGTAGTAATGATATCCACACAACTTAATGAATGCTTTCTCCCTGTAGTCTGGGGGAGATTACTTCTTTGCAGGTTAAAGCAATCACTTGAGAATGTTTTCAGAGCACAAAGAGTTTTTAAAGTTAGAGTTTTAGAGTGCTTTTATAGCTTTTTAGAGTGCTTTTATATTAATTTTTAATGCTTGTATTATTCCAGAAGAGTTCCCCATAGCAAGATACTTTAAAAATAACCTTAAAAGGAATCCACAATAAAGGAGTCTCCATCTGTGTGAATGAGTTGTGGCAGATACGCTGAAGCAATTCTTAAAATCCCACAGTTGCTGTTTTCCTTTCAACTGACATGTTCCTGGTGTTTTTAAATAAAACAGTTGAACACTAGGTTTAAAAAGACATTCAAAGAATGCTGTGCTGTTATTAGAAATCCTTAGCTATGTCCAAGCAGAAAGGACAGTTGCATGACCCCTGTCGTGCATGGCTGAACATGCCACGAGTCCCTTGTTGGCATATACCCTAAATCATCCCCGATGTTATCATTCTGAACCCAGAACTGAGACGGCGCAAGGGAGAAAGTATAAAGCCTGGATAGAAGTGCTACAGCTTATCAGGCAGAGATGTGTTTATTGGCATTCGCTGAATGTGGATGCTTGGAGTACTTAACAATCTCTAGCTAATGAGGTCTATTAAATGGCAATGTGCTGCAATTCACTTTGTCTGAATTGGAGAGAAATTTCTGGGCAAAAGGCTCTTAGTGTTAGGAGGGAAGTTTGTGTATTTTATTCCAGGATAATTGTATAATTGTTAATGAATAATCTTTTTTTTTTTTTTTTTTTTTTTTTTAAGGTGCAATAATAGGGGAAATAATGGGAAGGAGATAGCAGTTTTAATAATAATAAAACAGTATTAAAGGACCATAAAGGGAATATTTCTGTGCAGTCATTTTCACCAAGAAAAATATTTGACCTAGTTGTGAGTTGGGCTTAGACAGATTAAGTGCATTCACATTACTCTTTATTTCATGCACAGTAATTCACTCTGCATCCTTTGTTCAATGGTGGTTGTATTGGTGTGCTTCATGAAGTCACTGCCACCATAGCTGTTAAATATCTGCAGGATATGTGAACTCAGTCTACCTTTGCACTGCAGTGTGCTAACTGTATTGTGGCTGTGTCCATCTGTGGAGGCAAAACTAAATAATCAAAGGGGGATATAGTATTAAAACATGCTAAATACTTTGCCACTCTCCTGAACATACCCTCAATATGTAGAGAGAAAATGCAAGTGTACTCAGGTAAGATATTTTAGGTACCATAACCTGTGTGTGCACTCTGTTTCCCTACAATAGGTGTTGTTGTAGAAAGATTGATAGATTTGTGATCGCAGGGAAAGGGATGCCTGCACCATACCTCGTACTGCTGAATGCTGTTCAACATGGTAACTGTGTGATGTTCCTGCTGCTTGATCTCCTGGGCTTGACTTCTGCTGAAAGCTTCCTGTTCCCTTTTCTGGCATCTTTCAAGATGATGTTTGTACAAGGAGCTTGTTCTGTCTCGAAGCAGCAGAATGGGAAAACAATTTTATATCTCCTGAGCTCAGCAAGAAAGAAAAATATTTGGATTTGTTTGCATTTTTTAATATTTGTCACAATGCCAAGCTATTTAAAACAATCTGGCCACTCTATCTCTACTTACCCTGCTTTGATTCTGCAAAATTATCACAAGCCACCTGAAATATGGGAATCAGATGTGAGTTTTAATGCCAGTGCAGTGCTTCAAGATGATAGGAACGGGAGGGGGAGCTGTCACTGCATCAGCCAAGGCTTTTTGGTGGAAGTGTTGATTGATTACCTATCTCTGGGAAGGAGAGGGAGTACTCTTTACTTTTAACTGAGGCAAGGTGACTGAATTGCTTCCTGCTCCCCTGTGAAAGAAGTAGGTAGTCCTTTGCAACCCATGCTATTGTCTCTAGCTGTAAGAAAGAAAGAAAAGAAAAGAAAGTCCTTTGTTCTCTCTTCTCCTTAGGTAGAGATCACGAATGATGTCCAGTCCTTGCTGCTGATAATGCTGGCTGTCATGGTGGCCAAGATGGTTGGTGACTTTTTTAACGCGTCCCTGTACAGTTCCCTCCTGAGGCTGAAATGCATTCCCTACTTGGATGTGGAACCTTTTGTTCATCACGGGAAAAAATGGTGAGGTGTCTTTTGTTGCTGATCTGTAAGTTTTCTGTGTTGTGTTCTGCACTGATAATGTGTGGGTCCTCCGTGCTGTGGAGCTCGGAAGGACAAAGGAGTAAAAGGTGACCCTGATCCTGATTGTGGACCTCATAGGGCAATACATGTATTCTATATGAACGGAATAATGGATATTCCCTTTCTCTTATTTTATGGTAGGATCTGAATTACCACTTTCACCAGAGCCCCGAGAGCACTAAGTGCTCTATAATGCCTAAACTGTCTAGTTAGATGCTGTTTATTAGAGCAAGTGGTCCAATAGAGAATCTAGTAGAGGTTTTCAGAGAGTTGCAACTGTTTCTTGTGAACAGATGCCACAGAGCAGAGGAACAGCAACAGTTTGTAGAATCCCTTATGGTGAAGTTTGCCTTACCTAATTTATGGGTGACTGGACTAGGATTCCTGCGCATTCAGTACATTTTCAGGCAGAGAGTCCTGCCATCCAAGGATAGCAATTTGAGGCAGGTTGGATGAATGGTCTTCTGGAAGTGCCTCCACTGACTTAGACTGAATGAATAGCCTGGAAAAAAATACATTTTATTAGGTCAAATGAGATTAACCCTATTTGTCCTGTATATGAGCCAGTATCTGAAATTTCAGTCTGCTGATGAACAGTTATAATCAGTAATTGAACCATTTATAATCAGTAATAAGAACCATTTTCTCTTCTAAATGTAGGTTCTGGGTCTACAGTTACTTGTAGGTAGTGAGAACTGTACTGTTGTCTTTTACAGAATAATGCAGAAATGCTTTTTCTTTAAGGTATTCTGTAGGAATGAAATAGGTAACGTGGTGAAAAAATAGAAGGAAAAATGAATTTATTTACTTACCACAGGAAGACTTTTTATTTTCCTTAAAGGATATTTGGGTAGTATATGTCCATGACCAAAGCTAACTGTAGGACATTTTTGCTGTCATTTCTCACGGTACTGGGGTTTACTAGAAAATATCATATTTTCAAACAACCCTTCAGAAGAATAAAAACTTGTTCTATCCACACTTTATAACTTTCTTCTAAATATAGCTATATCTGAAAGTTTTTAGCAGGCACATTGAATATTGGTTGTACTCTAACTGTATTTGACATGAGGGAGAAAAAGCCAGCAATGTAGTAGGAGGAAATGAAAACAATCTGTGATATTAGGGATGACTTCTATATGTAACATGGCAGATAAAACAGAGGGGAAGAAGTCATAAAGTTCCCTTTGGTGTTCCAGTTATATGACAAGTCCATGAAAAGAATTCTAGCTATTTTCCTGGTTCAGAGTGAGGTCCCATTCCCTTGAAGGACAAATCTATCTATCAATCTATACATATATCTATATAAGAATAATCTAATTTCCCTCCCACTCCTTTCCCTTTACTCTCTAGGAACATTGAAGGAAGTTCCTGGCTAATGTGGTCACAGAATATACTGATACTCTAAAACAACAACAAAAAAGTAGTATCGCGACTTGGTAAAGCTTCATAGATGGTCACCTTCCAGACTGCTATTTTTAATCTAAATCTTCTTAAACTGTCTGGATAGGCTATGGCATCGACCCATTGCTTGGTCTCTCTGGCACACTTCTTGGATGCTCTGTTACCTTATTATCTCCTCAAAGAAATGGAGTTTTACCATTCAGTCACTTCAGACCTCCAGAATTTGGACCAATCCTTTGATCTGTTTTATAGTTGAGGCATCCCCAAATCCTAAATACTGACTCAAGGCAATTCTGAATTAATAATGTATCTCTTGAAGTCATGTCATAATTTAAACAAATTATGATATTTTGCACACAGTCTTTGTAAGCATTCTAAAAGCAAGCTCCTGTTATAACCTAGCTATAAAAATGCTCAGATTAAGATGACTGTCAAAAAAAAAAAAAAAAAAGCTGGTTTACATGTTTGCATGCCTCTGTTTCCACATTACTTCTGAGCATCCCTGAAACTTGACTCAAAATTCTACGGAAAGGTGGCAGGTCATGCATTTTCTTTTCATGATTTTTCCATGCTGATCAAATTTTCTCATTTGTTTTCTCATTTATTTTTTTTTTTATCTGACTGGTCCTGCAGCTAACCAGATGTTGTGGAAGCTTGCCTATCTTATTCCCTAGACTTTTATTGCAGGGTGACTACCCTGACTATCTGAGGCTCTGCTGTTTTCAAGTTCCACGTATTTGCTGCACTTTGAAGGTATTTTTATTCTTCACATATCATTCAGATATCATTTTGCACAGATTGCCTTCTTTCTCTGGCAGTAACAACTTGGCAGAGAGTTTGCAATCACAGTATTCCTGCTCTGGCAAAGCAGAGGTGACACAGTTACACATGGGACAGGTTCTGCATCACCATTCCTCGATTAACTATTCTGTGAGATCACAAAATGTATAAATTGTGCACTTCTGGATTCCCCAAATCATAACAGGGAATGAGATCAGCTGTGTTGGATCTGGTAGCTAACATGTATTTATAAACAGGTGATAAATTGTATTTGTGTATGCAGAATGAAAGGCTTGGATAACTAACAGCTTGCTTAAGAGACATAGAAATGCCACATAAATTGGGATGCTTCTTCAACTGAAAGTGAAAAGCCTTTGGAAACAATGTCTAGTTGGTAGCAGGGAGAAAAAATGTGAAATTCAAGAGAACATATATTTTTAGGCACCCTGCACTCTTACTGTATGAGAGAAAGTACGGATCTTCTCTTTTCTATTTCTTGATAGGTGTTAAGGATGAAAAGATCTGTATTAGATCATTAGTTCATTCCTCTTCCTGGGCTGGATAACATCTCCAGGCACACGATTTCTTGGGCACTTAAATGAGAAGGGAAAAATAGCTTTTAATTGATCAAGGGACGTCAAGGCCCAGATCCACAAAATAATTTAACTCCTAACTCCTGTGGAAATAAGTGGGTATATTAAGAAGCTAAATTATGTACTTGCTTACTTTGAAGACAACTCTGTAAACAGTGTTATAAGTGAGACTAGTGGAAGCAAGAGCTTGATCTTCCGTGGTTTTCCACTACCTAACTCCTCCTTAGGCACTGGCATCTCTGGATGCCTTTCTTCCTACACAGCAGACAGGCTGGAGGTTTGTTTTCTTAATACTTCATTGATCTGTTATATTCCGTGCCCTGGCTGATAAGGCTCCAACCACAGCTGTGTCTAGTACATGGCTGCTACAGTGCACCATGATTTCTAGCTATGTCTCACACCACCGTAAACACCCCTCTTATAAAATCTGGTTCACTGGAACACTCGGAGCTGCTGGCTGCCAGGGAATGTTCTTTAATGAGGGTAAGGAGTACTTGAACACATCTACGTCTTGCCAACTCTTCCTGCTTTTTATAAGCTACTATACACTTCAGAGAGAAAATATCTTAGAGGCTACTTTTTAATGGGACAAGTTTACTTAAGAGCTGAGTGGAGCTGGTGCCAGTAGTTCTGTTTTGTTCTAGCTTAATATTAGCCTTGTCAAAGTTCTTATAGCGTCTCCTGGGTGTTTCTGTATTGCATACCATATAAAGCTGTTTTTAGGAGCCAAGAATTTTAGCTGGAATATATATTATAGTGGTCTCATTATATATTTTTTTAAAGTGTATCAGAGGTGGCCCTATGTTAAAGATCCACGGGAACAAGGGTGATTTTTTTTTCCTTTCTCCTTGCTGATTTTCCCTTAGCCCACACTGCAGACGTTGGATCCAGAATTTGAGCCAACCCAAGTTGGAGGGTTATTTGGGATCCAAGGTCCTGGTTTGGCCTGTTATAAAAATTGGGGTAATTAGTGAACTTTTTAGATGAGGCTTTGGATTTTGAAAATCACCAGAATCAGGGGGTATGTTTTTGGTTTGGGCCTAGGCTAGCAATTACTTCACTAAGAGTTTCCTTGCTCATCTTGCTGACAAAAGTGTTCATTCAGGGCTAATTTACCAGGATGCACGTGGCGCATCCCATCTCGCCTCTTTGAAAAGTCAGCGTGTCTCATGGCTGCTTAGCACTTTCATCCTGAGAGGCATCATTAGGGGGTGGACTTGGCAATGTCTTCGCATCAGAGGGCACCCAGCCCATCTTTTGTAGAGTGCTTGTGGTGGAAGCTGGATCCCGTTCTGGCTGCACAAAGGAAAAGGGAGCTGCTGTAACAAGGCCACACTTTGTCTGGGGAGAACCCTGGCTGCTGCAGAAATGATGGAGGGAAGGTGGTGAAATGTGGGTGAGATTTTTTAAAATTATATGTGGGCTTTAAGTTGCCTCTGTGTTAGGCTTAAGCAAACATGGCAAGGAACCATTTTTTTCATCCCTTTTTTGTCTATTCTCCCATGCTGGGCTTTGAGTTTAGTATGATTCCATTACTTGGGAAGCAACTGTGCAAAGCCATGACAAGGCAGTACTGGCCTCCTGACAGAAATCCTATGGCAGGGCCAGATGTAACTTCATGTGCTTTATGAAGAAGAGCAGCATGGTCTCACCTTTTCAACAAGGGTTTGGTGTTCTCATGTGGGATGGTGAAAGGACTTATTGTGCCTTTTTGCCCTGCACCAGATCCCACAGATCTCCATGCAAAAGTTCAGCCTGTCTGCCTTCACAGTCCTGTTAATCTGCAAAGAAGTTAATATTAGCTTGTTTCACTGGGCTCTGGCCATCAGACTGTGATGGGCTCCAAATTATCCCAAGCTATTCCTAAAAAAACGGTGCACATGAATCTGGTGCACATGAATTTATGTGAAGAACAATGTCTTAATGTGAACATGAATAAGAGGTAAACTTAGAGCTGGGCAGAGTTGCAGCTATGTATTAACCTGGATACTTTCCTTATTGATGTACTTTTTGCTCTCTGACAGGTGGTGATGGAAAATGCCCTTTATCCTGTAGTTTTCTGGAGATCTGATTGTCTTCCTTTACAGGATTTAGGGGAAAACCAGCTCTTAGTGGCAGTGAGTGATCTACAAAAATGACCTAATGGGTCATTTCAGTCCATTAGGGCAGTGTCTTCAGAGACCAGAGACACTGTTTTCTCAGAATTTTTTAATCTTAAATTTCACCCCGCATATCACACTTAATATCAAGTGAGTTCAGTGTCCAAACATGAATAATGTCTCTTAGGAAAAAGCCATATCTAAATAGAGTACTAATATTGATATAGATTCAGATGAGTCAGAAAAGAAGGCTATACGGACAAAAGCGGGAGACCAAAGGGAACTTGCAGTTCTGTTGTTGAGTCTGCCTCATTTCCTCATATTGCTTTGGTCAAAACAATTTATTTCTCAGTTTTCTCAGTTAAAAAAGAGATGGTGCCTAGATACCTCATGTAGCTTTCAGCATTGCTGTGTTAGTAAAGTATTGTCAGTTCTTAAATGAAAGGCATTGTGAACCCTAAAAGATGATTTTCAACCTGCTCTAATTTTGACTATTTAATGAAACTACTATCTAAAGGCATGGTGTGAATCAAAATGACTTTATTTATTTATATTGTTAAAACCATATAAAGATGCCCAATATTCCGTTTGCCTTACTGTTTATTTTTAGAATGGAGTCTGAAAAAAAAACAAAAAACAAACAAAAAAAAAACCACCACAAAACTCTTCCCATGCAACAGTAAATACCAGCAGATACAACCCTTCCTCCAACCTAAAATAAACCTTTCCCACCCTTAGCCATTCCCTTTCCTAAAATGTCCAGGATGAGAGCTGTAGCTGGTGCTGTACTCTCAAGGTTAGGAGTTGCAGGCTTCCATGGGGCAGCGATGTGGAGTAAGTGTGAAGCTGGCTGAGAGGAGAGCTTGTGGAGACATGGCCAGCAGCACTCTCCTTTGGCAGGAAGGGCTGGGGGCTGACTAATAGCTTGCTGATGACCTCCTGCAATTTACAAGGGTGTTGGTAGGCACTGCAGTCCTCTGAACGGACTATATACAATGGAAGCATGAATACAGGAAAATAATGACAAGAATAGTTAAGACAAGCCAACAAGCTGTCTGACTGAAATCCTTGGAGAAGCTTGTAAATACTTTAATGTTTATACATGGCCTGTATATTTGCACAATTACCTTTCCGTGAGCCTAAAATGTTTTACACTGGAATATTTTCAGGCTCTGGGAAATGGTGTTTTCTGATATGTCTGAAAACTGAAGGGTCAGCTTCTCCATCCCTTCATTTTCTTTCATTTTTGTCAGGAGAAATTTAAGCTGGTTTTCCTCCCCTTCCAGAATATGCAAAAGGTAGGTGTTCTACCAAGGTTGTATACTGATCACAATCACTGTGCTCCTAGTGGAAGAAAAAATTTTGTATTTACTAGTGAATGTTGTACTCCACAGTGAGATTTTTAAGGGAAACAAACTTATAAGAAGTTTGAAAGACTGGTTTGGTGAAGTTGTGCAGAATCCTGGGGACAAAGTTTGGATGCACATAGAGACAGATCACATATGGTGAATTTCGAAGCAGTTGTCCCATTCCTCTGGTTTTTGTCACAAGGCACTTCTCTCACCTATCTAAAGGAAGGTCCTCATTAGGGAGTGAACGGAACCACCAAGGGGTTGGTAATCCTGCTGCAAGTATTGGGCATGCTATGCCAATGGACAGGACCTTAACATGAGGCTGTGGTTCTTGCTGTAAGGTCCATCAGGAGACAGCCCTTGTATGTCAAGGTGCCATTAGTGACAGGTCCCTTTGGATCATGGAGAAATCTTTCCACAGATGTCTTAGCTGACACTGCAGCCTGCTCGATGCTGAGGGCGGGATGACAAATCCACACTGACTCTTGATGCATTTTCCATTGCTGGGGAGTCCTGTGAAACTGAAAGAAGTGACTTCTGCACACTTTCCACAGGAGGAAACACACTCGAGCAGCATCTGGAACTAATAACCTGTGTTTCAGAGCTAGCTGGCTGGCAGCGAACAAGCTGCTCCAACTCCTACAGGTCTGTATGTAAAATATGCATGCAGGGACTTTCAGCTGTGGGAAACTGAACATGGCTTCTGCTGGCCCAGCTCAAAGGAGACTCCCTTCTAACTCATCTGGGAGGACAGGCTGCCTGTATGGGTACCACAGCAGCCTTCAGATGTGGCTGCACACAGGTGGAGCATGCACACAGGCACAGGCACAAACCATCTCCAGCCACTGGATGGGGTATTCCACTAATTGGCTGAGTCTCCTCTGGTGTCTGGCCACCATTTGGCAGATACTGACAGTTTCCACTTAAAACCAGCCAACCTTGCCGGAAATCCAGCTGTGCCGGCAGAGCAGCCGATCTCATGAAGATGTCATTGAACAACTCTTTGAATTCATTCAAGAAATGGTGGGGCTGACTCAAAGCTCACTGAAGTCCCTGGGGAGCCTTTGCTGGATATGGGAACACTGACATCCATTTATGTAAGAACTGTATTTTGATATTCTTGAGTTACGTGTAAGGATATCATCTTTATTATTGCTCTGGCGACTGCTTCCGAGTTCACCTTAAGCTGAAATTAATTCTCTTTGCTGTTCATGCATATGTCACTTTTTCTGTTCCTGTGAGTGTTGCTATATCCTCATAAATATTAGGAGCTTGTCATAGCGGTTGTCATGATGGAAAGAATTATTTATTTGCAATGAGGAAACAGATGGCACAAAATACTTTAATGAATTTCAGCATGTTTGAGAAATGAAATACCCTTTTTAGAAATAATATCAGTTTTGCGAAGCTGCTAAATGCCATTTCACACGATCACAAGGGAGGCTTGTTTTTCAATACATTGACTGTACACAGAGACACAGCAAAAGTAAGGCAAAAGAGGGCACAAAATGGAGTAGTTTTATGAAAAGTCATAAAGCCATGAACACAGTTTTATTAGCTGCTGCCATTCAGTAAGTGGGTTTGTGACAGTAGGTGAATGGGAGATGAAAGTGACAGCACATGGAAAGAGCCCAAAGAAGCTGAGTCCTGCCTAGTGCTTGGAATAAGGAAGGAGAGAAGGAAAGCAAGTCAGACACACTAAATCCTTTCCCAGAACTTTTGCTATATATGTTGACCATGTTGTGTTGTAGGTACAGTGCCAGGTGCAGAGAGATCACCACTCATTTTCTGGAAGAGCGCATAAGTAATACCAACTTTGGTAATTTTATTTTTAACTGGGATGTAAGTACAAGCATATTCTCCATTTGTAGAAGTGGGTCCTTGCCATAAAGTCACAATATAGGAAAAAAAAAAAACACACCACAGATACTGCATGTGAATGGTACTTGGAAAGCAAGGGGGTTATTTAAAGAAATATTTACAAAATAATGTATATGTAGTGTATGTGGAAAGTTGTAGCTTACAGTATTTTTAAGAAAAAAAAAAAGGAATGGAATAGTTCAGCTGAAAGAGACCTCAAAGGGTCATCTAGGCCAACTGCTTGACCACTTCAGGGCTAAACAAAACATGGTTTAGTGGTGGACCTATAGGTGGATGGTTTGACTTGGCGGTCTTAAAAGTCTTTTCCAACATAAAAGATCCTATGATTCTAAGCTATTGAGGGCATTGACCAAATGCCCCCTGAACACTGACAGGCATGTGGCACCAACTACCTCTCTAGGAAGCCTGTTCCAGCGTTTGACCACCCTCACAATAAGGACATTTTTCCTAATGTCCAGCCTGAACCCCTCTGGCACAGCTCTGTGCCATTCCCACACATACTGACACCAGTTACCACGGAGCAGAGGCCAGCATATCCCTCTGCCTCGCCTCCTCAGGAAACTTCAGGGAGCATTGGGGTCACCTCTCAGCCTTCTTACCTCCAGACTACACATCCCAGGTATCCTCAGCCTCTCCTCACAGGACAGGTCTTCCAGTTCCTTTACCACCTTTGTTGCCCTCCTCTGGACACTTTCAAGGACCTTATCAACCTTTTTATATTGTGGAGCCCAGAGCTGCACAAAATATTCAAGGCGAAGCCAAACCAGTACTGAATACCATGGGAGAAATTCCTCTTTTGACCATCTGGCCATGCTGTCTTTAATGCACCCCAAAACGCAGTTTGCCCTCTTATCTGCCAGGGCACACTGCTGGTTCATGCTGAGCCTGCAGCCACCAGCTCCCCCAGGATCCTTTCTACTGAGCTGCTCCCCAGCTACTTGGCTCCCAGCCTGTACCTGTGTCTGGCATTGCTCTGTCCCAGGTGCAGAACCCGGCATTTTCCCTTGTGGAAATTCATACGTCGATGATTGTCCAATGCTCCAAGGTATCTAGATCACTCTGCAAGGCCTCTCATCCATGTAGAGAGAGTCAACAGCACCTCCCAGTTTAGTATCATCAGCAAGCTTGCTAAGGATGCATTCAACTCCTGCATTCAGATCATCGATAAAAATAATACACAGAACTGGCCCTAAATTCAACTCTGGGGAATGCTGCTAGTGACTGGCCACAGTTTACTATGGTTCCCAATATGCTTATGGCATAAGAAATGGGCTAGTATTTTTGGAAATTGGAATGTTGAAATTTGAGTGGTTAAAAGCCTTACTTTCCCAAAGCATGAGCAAATGGAAGAAGTGCCTTTGCTCAAAACCCTGGTTGTAAGCGTCAAAACCTTCTATTTTCGGAACTGGGATTAGGGTAAAGTCTGTATCTCCAGATACCACTGGTATGTTTTAATAACCTGACCACCCTTACTCATTACAAAGTGTCTGATTCTTGGAGGTACTGAGCAATCAGAGATATATCTTCTCATGTATTTTTCCATCCGTATTGCTTTAGTTCACTTATTCTGTAGTCTGTTAGACCTAAATCTCTATACATTATTTTGACTAAAAGGTCATCTGATAATCTGTGTCTGATTATTAAAACATTTATTGTTTTCACTGTCCATTCCCAAGCATTTTTAAGCCAGCATTTCTAATATACCAGTCAGTGCTTTCTTGGACCAGGCAGAGTGGAAAAGCTAAGGTGGCTGGTACAGTACATGAGGGTGGAGGCCCTGAATGAAGCTTTTATAAAAATGGTCTCATAGGAGCTTTCCTCTCTTCTTTCCAGTTTGTATTAGTTTTTTTGGCATACGTTTGCAAGAAACTCATCATGTCATTGCATTTGAAGTGCAAGAGCCAGCTTAGTATTTTGTGAATTTTCCTTGGAAATTGCTCTGCAGTGATCTATGCAGAGAACATGCAATTCCCTGTTTTTTCAGTTATAAGCAAGATCACGAGGTATTTATTTTAGCACACAATTTACTTGTTTCTCCCGGCTTATTCCTATGGAAGCTTGTTTGAAATGTTTATTTGGATTTAAATTGCTTGTACTGGTGTAGTTTTGAGAAATGACTTTCTTTGCTTCTGGTTGGATATAATGCCAGGGAAGATGGATTCTACAAAAGCCTAACATTTTATTTTTATTTATTTATTTATTTTTTTTAATGGCAGAGATTCCTAGTGGCTCAGATAATAATTTGGAAAATGCAAGAATATCTGAATCATTCCCTTTCTGAATATACTAGTAAGCAGTGTAATTAGACATCAAGATAGCAAATCCATCTTTGGTCCTTCTCTCTGTGTACATCTACACACATTTGCATGTGTATGAGTACTACAGATACAAGGGATATCATGCAAATATGGATGCCTGTGGTGACATAGACCTTATATACAGGGATTGAATGTTATCAGTTGTTCAGTTATTAGGTAAAATTTGGCCTTTTTCTCTATTAGATGTCTCCCTGTGAAAGAGAAAATACTGCATGACTAGATATAGGGGCATCTTACAGGTCTCTCTGGAGAGGGGGATCTTGCAGATATATTCCTGTGCCTGGCACTTTCTGCTGATGAAGTTTATGCAGCCCCCAGATCAGCATGCACTGTTGCAGAGCTGCTTGGATTGCATAGCCATTACCCTGAGGACGATTTTGAGGAGAATTTCAAGGGCATAGGCAAAATGAATCCTCAAAGAATTTTGTGCTTGTCAGTGAACATAGGTTGTTTGCTTCTCCTAGTTAGTGAAAAACCTGCCTCAGGGATCAGGATGGAGACACACAAGAGAAGTGGGGGAGCGCTAATAGAAGTTTTGAGAAATTTATATAAAATTGAGAAATTTGTATAAAATGACCAGTAGTATATAATGCAACAGTTCACAGATGTGTAGTATCTTTACAGCCAGCTATGTGTTGCTTGTGTGAGTCCTGCTTTGCTCAGTATCCTCAGTGTGAGGGTGTTCGCTCCCAGTTCCCTGAGCATCTTCAAGAGTTCAGATTCCCCATATCGAGAACTGATTTAGTATCTCCCATACTTTTGCCAAAGGCAGTCTTCTATATGAAGAAGAATACCAGATCATGTCTGTGGCATGTCACTCTTCAATGGCCATGGTGCAATGCCCTCTGTTTGCCTCGCAGTGTTGTTGATATATGTGTAAGAGCAGGTGCTTTCAGGCAGCTGCTTGTTTGGACCGAGTCATTTCCACACTTACTACTAATCATGTGGGGAAATGCACAGTTCTGAATACAAATACCAAGTGAGTTTATTTTCCTTCAGGTTTGGGTGGTAGTAGTGAGCGGGAACTGTCTGTAGCTATGAATCTCTAAATGCCCGTACTCCCCCTAATACTGTCTGACATGACTCTTTACTAAATTAGGTGGCTAGTTACAATCTCTAAATTTGTTTTTGGACTTGCACTATGGAAGCTAAATCAAGAACTATGTCCTTTGTGTTTTTACCTACAGCTCAGCTTGTTGTGTGCTGAGGCTGCTGTTTGAGTAGTTCCAGCATGAGGATCCCCTTATACAGTCTTTTACCTGCTTGTCCCAAGGTTCCATGCACAACCAATTTATTTATTTATTTATTTTATTTTATTTTTATTTTTTAAAGCTAAATGGCCTTGTATAAACACCTATGTCTATGCAAAGTGAGTAGGAGCTGCTATTTTTCTAACTTGGTAGTATTTTATACTGATGGTGGTAGTGGGAAAACTTTCATAAGGGAAGAACAGAGAAAAAAGATTTTGGCAGAAAAAAAAATAAATAATAATAAAAAAAAAAATATATATATCCCCCTCTTTCTTCTCCTGCACATTTATTTTCCAAAACACAAAAGCTTTCTTATCTTTCTTTCTTTCTTTTTTTTTTTTTTTTTTCTGCATTTTTTCAAGTATTAGAGAGAGACAGTTTCCCAGCAGATTATGAGACCATGTGGAAATCCATTAGTCTTTAGCATACAGTAGTTGCTAAACATATATAACTTTCAAATCCTCTCTGGGAAGTAAGTGACAGAGACATTCAGCTAACCCAAACAACACATTTCACAATAAGCACTGTGCTATCAAAAGGCCTCTGCACTGAAGAGCTAAATGTCTCCTCATTTAAGGATATTGAGTGAGCCAGGACCAGGAGATGCTGGGAAGCTTGTCATCTTACAGTCAATATAAATATTTGTAGATATGCTGAACAGAGACTGAAAACTCTGCCAAACTTTTGGCTCCTGGTTTAACTAGAAGAATTTCTCTCTCAGTTGTGTTCAACTAAAAAAAAAAGACAGCAAGGAGTCACAGGCCTTTTCTGCTGCACAAAGTTCCACTGAAAACTGGTTTTAAATAAATCTAATTAAATTAAAATGCATCGCTAGCACGAACACACTTACTTCAATTTACACTGTGCTTTTATTCATTTAACTTGAAAACAATTTAAATGTGTCTATTTCAGGGTTTAGTACTGAGTAGAGTGAGTATATTTTAAAATTAATATAAGTGGTGTCCTTTTCCAGTGTAACTAGATTTTACAGAGCTTTTTGTTTCCATCTATTGATGTCAGTGAGTATTCTGTGAACATACTGAAAGAATAATGTTTTTTCAAAGAATTCACTTGCAAATCTACTGAATTCATCATCTGCACACAATCAGCTTTTCTGCAGTACTTATATACTCTTCTATTATATAATGAGATCAATATTGGCATGTAAACTTTGAATTGAATTTTTGGTATTTGGCTTTTACCAAGTGACTTGTTGAAAAGAAAATTGGTGGGACTGGGGCTTCTATGTAGAAATATTTTTATTATTAAAAAAAAGAATTTGTATTTAAACATAAGCAACTTTCTGCAATGTTGTGAGTTTATTCACAACAGGATTTCTTTAAAGATGGTAGAGAAAAAGAAAGATAACATTAATAAACCCTTTTTATAATGCAGTAGCAGATTTTCATAAACACGCAGTTGCTTTTGTACTAGTGTGAAAATCATGAAATAAATCTGTTCAGTTTTTCTGGCCAAATGAAGCGAATGAAACTAGAACAGAATTTTTCTAATATTTGGCAATGTATTTACAATACAGGCAAGTAATTGTAATGACCTCCAACCTGATAATGTTCCCTTATGCTAACCACCCCACCTTCTCAATTGTTTGAAATTCTGACTATGCTGTTTAAATGGTCTGAAAAATCACCACAAATGTTAAGCAAACCCCAAAAGAAGCTCCCAAGAAGAATTTACTCAAGATGCTGTAGCCATTCAGGGCAATAAAAAAGTGGTTTACAAGAAGCCCAAGTAATATCTAGGGCTGTTCTGAGCAGAATGGCCTGTAACGAGTCAATGGGTAATCCTTCTCAATGCAGATAGAGGAGGACTGGAGAGACAACTAAAAAAGATGAGGCAAGTATGTGAATAAATCCAAGCAAGCAGTGCTGCCAGTTTTCTCATGTACCTTGGTTCTTGAAGTGTGTTTGAGTTAAGATTATTTTTCAATCCTTTTAATCCTTTTAATCATTTGAAGCTTGTATAAAATATAGAGTAAACGCTCTTTGAGCAACAGAAAAGTTCTCTTGTATTGTATGTTGTCCAAGGTAGCCTCCACGTTGTGATTAGATCTGTTATGGTTAGATCCTTAAAAATTTATTTCAGTGGGAAAGCTTCCATTGGATTTAAGAGCAACGGAGTCCAATCTACATTTCCATGAATCATTTCAAGACAGTTTACAGGGACAGGGATATTGGCTTCTTACCAAATGACTGTCCTATTTCTGTCGTAAAGCAGAGTGGCTTTGTTCCATGTTGTATCCAGAGTCATGAATGTACTCTTGAAAGGAACCTGAAACTTGGATATCATAACCTCAGTGAAACAACCTTAATGCTCTAACATGTTACACTGTTGTAGTGAATTTGGGAGAAAATGTTCTCACATATCCTATAAAAGAAAAATTGATGGTATATCTATTTCAGTGGTGTGGCTATAGCTCTGTCTCCTTGAGGAAAATCTAAACATGCGAGAAAGATCTACATAATAAAATCCAAATGTAAGTTCCTATTATTATTACACATATAAAGGCATTTTCAAAATGGTGAATGAGATGTCTTTGCTTGAAATTTCATTGTGAAACTGAGGGCTTCGTTGCAACAACACAAGTTTGCAACACCAATGGCACTCACCCGCTAAGCAGTGTCCTTGGGAGATATTTGGGCAGGCTTGCAGTTGCACAAGAAGGAACACATCAGTAGCAGGAACCTTGCCCATAGGACTGATGCCTGCATTGTGTACATTTGATATATAAGCAATCTATCTATGGGGAGCACTACTATCTGTGGGTCTGTGAGCATGGCCTGGGCAGTTAGTGTGGCTGCAGGGGATGTGAACCTGCAGGTGCCTGAGATGGTTTTTGTGCTTCCCTGTACTAGCAGTACTCTCTTTCTGGCTCTTCTGCCAGCTTCCTCTGCCATCTCTGTATCCTGGCTGCTGTTTGGAAGGGTTATTCTGGTAAGAGTGTGTTGAGCACCCATTTAAGAATGGCTTGAACCCCCAGCTGCACAAAAGGAGGGACCTAGAGCCCATAGCAGGTTGTGAGTGTCAAATGGAGCCTTCCACAATGTGAAAGACTGGAGACCTGTAGCTCTTGGCATGAGGAGAATGGCGACTTCTCCACTTTCAGGTCTGCCAATGCAGAATAGGTTCAGTGCTCTGATAGCAGACGAGTAGGGACACATGAGTAAAGCAGTTAATGCTTTCTTTGCTACAAAGATGCCTTGGCTTTATAACAATCCTCTATAAAAGGAGGAAAGGCTATTTTTCTTGCCTTTCCCTTTCCCTCAAATCAAGCTTACTCTTTACAGTAATAGAGGGAAGAATAATTGAAAGAAATGCCATCGACAACAGGCAGTGAATCAGCTCTAATACCTAGTATGTTGTTCTTACATCTGAAAAAGCTGGCCCATGATAATGCAAGGTCTATAGTTCCTGTAGGCAATATGGACACTTTATAATACCAGACAAGGCCAAGATCACAGAACCGTGTAACAAGCTATGCCTTGCTTTTATACAAATGACTGATTTGAGAAAACCTAAGGATGTTTCATGGACTTCTGCTGTAATTTGGAACATTTGTTTTCCATGCAATAGCGGAAAACCATGAAGTTGTGAAGATGGAAAACTTGCGTGCTGCTAGTAAATATGCTGTAGAATCTGTTGTAATGTAGCATTATTCACATTGCTCTTATTTAGAAATCATTCAGGGGTTGCGCATACTTCATGTAATTCAGGAAGCAGTTATAATTCATCATGTTTTTACATTATATCTACTATGCTAGGAATAGTATTTTTAGTAGCAATGCAGTGCATGTTGAATATAGAAAAAGTTTAAGACAGCAAAATATAGACCTATAGAGATGGAAGAGAAGAGGAGGACAAAAAGTAGTGTACTCTTTTAGGAAAAATAAAAATTCCCTGGTAGTGTTCTAAAAAAAAAAAACAAAACACCACCACCACCACCACCAACCAACCAACCAACAAACCAAAAACAAACAAACAAACAAAAAAAAACACATCATTTTGGGACTTTTTGGTATTATTTTAACTGTTTGGTGCTAAATTCTACACTCAGACATCATGATTTGCAAGGTAAACTACTATTCATTTTAATTCAGAAACAAAATGTTTTTCAGAGAGGTTCATTTTTCTATAAGATGATGTTCTGGTCTCTTGAAATGTGGATCTGCAATAAGATGGTGTTCCAAATTTTCCTTGCCTGCAGTCTGTTTCACATAACTGGGGATGGGCATGACGTGATTTGATGCACATAAGACTGTTCTTTTTCAGGATTCATTTAAATCCATCTCAGTTTAGGAGAAGAAGAAACTTCTTTAACAGCTGTGTGTGTGCCATGTATGAAGTGCATTGTCTTCTCAGTTCAGTTATTCTTAGACAGGTGGTCACATCACAAAACATCAGAGTAACTGCCTTGAAAAAATAACCTTGTGTCTCTCAGGAGGGAGGACAATAATTAACAGCATATGGAAATAGTTGCTTTTACCACAGGGATGAAAGGTAACATTGGTAAAACAGGATGTGGGCAAATTTATGCTCCAGTTGTCTCTGACTGTGGTTTGTGTCAGCCTGTGTCTGAACAGGAGATTCTGGCTTATGATGTGTCTAGATGATAATCAGAATAATTAATGTATTTTTTGAAAATAGAAAATGTGAAACAAGATTAAAACAAGAGAAGTTCACTGACTTCTGTTGTCAGAATCTATAGGCCTATGGTTATTCTGTAGAAATCACTGCTGAATCTTGCAGAAAGTATATTTATTTTCCATTTCACTCTACTGTCAGCAGTAGCAGGTATGCATGTCTTTCTATTAATGTATGTTCATGTTTCCTGAAACTTCACCTAGAATCTAAAAAGTGTTAGAAAATACTGGAAAAAAAAGTATACAACTTGTAAGAAACCCTTAAGGGGCTATCTTCCTAGATGTTACTGATGAAAGAAAAAATTGCAATAATGATCGTGGGCCTGAATTTCTCTAAAGTGTTTAACTTTAAACTATTTGATATCAGTCAGAATTCCAGAGGATTTCAGTTCAGATTAAAAATCTTTTTTTTTTTTTTTTCTTTTTTTTTTCTTTTTAATTAGAAAAGTCGTGCAAATTGACGAATGGCTCTTGTGATACCTTGACTGGGATGACCATGTCATACATATGGTAGAATTTATCATCTCTCACACAAAGAAAGGCTATGCTTGATAAGCAGTTTTACTGGATAATTACTTTTTTTTTTTTCTTTTTTTTTACATTTACAAATAAAGCAGATTGATTTCCATCTTGAAGTAATTTACTGAAGTATTATAAACTCGTCAAATGCTAACGTGGCACAGTATGCCTTATTTCCTGTTTACTAAATAATACTTTGTCTGTCTGTTTTATGTCTTTCAGGTTGAACCTGGAATTGTTCTCTGCCAGGGATGTCATGGAGCCTCACGTCAGAGTCCTTCACCTAAAGGAAAACATTGCTTCCTTGGCCCAGCTTCTTGCAAGTACAAGCCACGGTGGATTCCCAGTGGTTTGCAGGCCCAAGCCAGACCACGCAGAGGTGTTTCAGGGAACCATTAAAAGGTAAAAACACTATCAAATTATGTGATATTTATGGCCATTTTTCAGATATTTTTTTTCTTAAAGCATCTGTGAAGACCATATGGGATGGTTATGAAGCTTCTTCCTACTTTAGCATGAACAGCAGGTGTTCTTTTAAGAAAGGACCTTGGGAGGTTGAGGAACATGCCAGTCTTCATTATCAAAGGTTTATTGAAGACTGTCAATGAAATGATCTTGTGTGAATTGTAGAAAAAGGTTAAATTTCCATTTATAACCTTAAAGGTTCAGAGAGACAGTAAAGGGATTTGAATCTAGTTACTCATGAAATGATCCCACACCAGTTCAGAATTGGCCTGTTCCCCCATCACATTTTTTCATTTTATTAGTGTATGCTTTTAAAGGAAATGCATTAATGTAAATCATATCACAGATGAGATAAGCAACAAAGTCACTGGAAGAAACATGCAGTGCAAACAAGAATTAGGCTAAAGGAATCCTTGCATACTAGGGGCTCTCAAAAGGCATATAAAACATCCTGATAAATGAAATATTTCTGGTACTGTATTTCATGTGAGAGCAAGAGTGACTCCATCCTTTCAGGAAAGTACCTTAAGACTGTTCTTTGAGTGGTGGTGGGTCATGAGTGGGAGAAGCAGTGACTTAATTCCCACCTTGAGTATCCTTTAGGAAAGGAAAAGGTGCATATGCAACTGCTATTGCACAGGATTTCACAAAGCAAAGCTCTATGAATGTAGCTTCCAATAACCTTAATACAGACACATGTTGTCCTTTGTCCTGAATGACCATAGTACTCTTGTATGTTTCCTTGTAGATTTTTTTTTTATCCGCTTCTAGTTTAACCTCTTAACTGGTGTGATCAGTCCAGGATAAATGTATTTTCTTCTATTGATCTGGATGGGGAAAAATGTTATCCGTGTATCATCATTGGAAATTTAGTTAGGGCTTGTCTCCTTGCCTGCTTTGTAACAGCTTTTCAAGGATGAAATACTGGCAGCTGGATCACACTACCTCATCTATTGCTCTATGGTCAGCTGCAGTTTTGGACATGAAGATGGAAGGGGAATGAGTATTTTTTAAAAAAATTGTTTACTCGCTTCACTGTCAAATAAAACACTTTGTATGAACCTTTTAGAGAATTATCTGCTTGTAATGAGAGAATTTTACAGTGGAGATTGGTTTGCAGTGGCCTGAAGGAGTAATGACATCAGTAAGTGTGAGATCATATACTTGTATGTGGTATATATATTTGCTCCCTTGTCATAAATGTCGCTAATAAGAAATGTGCTAAGGCACTAAAACCTAAATTTCTGAGTGATAGTCCACAGCGTGCACCAGTGTGGAAGATATACCATATACTAGTGTACTTGTTTAGTTCTCATCTGTCCTCAAAAATAAAAATAGAAAACATGCTAACAACTGACCCAGCCAAAGCTCCTTTTAAATTAAATTTATAGTCTCATCATTTCCTCATTAATTCATCAAATTACCTGGCAGGGAGAGTCCCAGGCTGCTGAGAAGTATGCTAAGTTTACACAAATACAGTTGTGCTTTGCAGCACAGAGCGATGTTGTGTGGAACCAAGCAGAAAGGGAGGTCAGAGGGATGATCATGAGGACATCCCAAAGAGAGGCACCTTTAGAGGCAACCTGATGCTACTTGACAATTCTGGTAGGCTTGTGGCTTGCTTAATTGCTAGAACTCTTTTATGAATACGTTCTGCTAGAGCCTTAAAAAGGATGAATGAAAAAGCTTTTCTCCTGCCATTCTCAGCATAAATGAGCTGTTGTTAGACTGTTTTGAGTAAAATCAAGATATTGCTTTAAATGGTTGGCAAAGCAGAAGCATTTATTTATTTTTTTTTGATCCAGTCCAATATTTGCTGCCCTCTGCAGTGAAACCCATACAGAGAGGTTGTCTGGGAGCAAGTATTGCGTTCTGGCATGCTCTGTCAACACCCTTCCTCACCCCACCGCATGCCCAGCTGCCTGAGAATTTCTGAGATGATCTCTGGATACCTTGTTCCCAGCAGTGACCGCACGCGGCTTTGCTCTTCTGCTATGGGTCCTCACCAACACTAGGAAAGGAATGCTCTGCAGCCACCCTCCGAAACAAGCCTCCAAAAATGTGATGCGTCATGGAATTAGCGTATTCATAACCATAAGTAGTTAGGCTCTGGTTTTCCATCTTACTCATAAAATTACAGCTCTTGTGGCATGTAACTGTTAAGATGAAGATGAGAAATGCTGTGAACCCCACAAAGGAAAAAGGTGCTCTTCAGCCTCTTACTGTGGAGGATCTAATGCAATTCCATGTGGAGGTGACATAGCCATAGGCAGAAAAAGGATCATTTGTTTTTCCATCTTGTACATCAACAGCGTTTAAGTGGAGAAAATGTAGCTTGCCTGTCATGTTTTGAAAAGGCGGATGAGGGAAGATGCAATAGTAATTGCCATGATGTTTTTCTTGAGAATTGCCTTAGGCATTATTATTGATTCTTAATTTCTTTATTTTTTATTTTTTTAAACATGGCACAAAAATGTTGGTATTACATTGCAAAAATGGGGGCAAAGAGCTAAAGAAAGAAAAGAAGCATCTTATCTGCTAAGCTTGCATGAAGGCAGCAGCAACTCTTATTTTTTTCTTACTGTTTCCCATTTATGTGTGTTTCTGTACTTCTTCTTGTGAAATGTGCATGGAAATAACACTGAAAATTTGACTGAATGCAAAAATTTTTCAGTATTTGCCTACACTTGGAAACTGCAGTGGTGAGAATTTCTGTACAAGGACAGAGTGTTGTTATTTTTGTAATACATATGAACGATTTTCACCCTTTGAAAAGAAAAGGTCAATGTCAGTTCTTAACAAATGCAAGGACTGTGGCCAAGAAGTGTTGGCTGGGACTTGCATGGACCTACAAATGCACCTCAGTGCTGGCCTGAGCAAACACACAGATACTCCAATTTTATTAAAAAACAAACAAACAGACAAAAAAAAATCTTCAAGTCCTGCTTAGTGGGGCCAGATTTTTCACCTAATCTTTGTGATCTGGATAGTTACCTACTGGGTATCAAGATGAGATCACCAAACACATTTTTACTTGGGTGACCTAAATCTGAAGCTGTTATCTTCCCCAGTCGAGTAAGCAGTAGAGACTAAAAACGAAAACAACTACTAAAGAAAACTCCTTGGCTTTAAAATTGCTAAAGAGGAAGCAAGCTGTAGCTGAGAAGCCAGTTTCCAAAACAAAGATCTCCTCAGAGTAACACTCTTGACACTTTGCCATAGGCAGTGCTGTATGCATGCCTGGGAAACCCTTGCAGAATTGTGTTTGATGAACATGTGGCTGGTGAGCTAGATGCACGGCACTGATAGGGATGCTCGACCTGTTGTGTGCAATGCAGAGTGCTTAGGGACTGCCTCCCTGCCTTCATTTCTCCCGAACAATGAAGATTCTTGAACATGAGAATACAACAGGCTATTTTGCACTGCAGCTGAAATGCCTGCCCCATCTACCCCCCAGCATCTGCAGAAAGGGAGCTGGGCTGTTATGAATGTGCTTGCCCAGAGTCTGCTGAGAGCTGTGAATGTCGTGGCCTACGTTGCAGGCCCTTCTGGCTAGGAAGACAACTGTGCCCCAGGTGGAAGACATTCTTCAGAGAGGCCTTAGGACAGGACCACTGCCTGCCTTCCCTGGAGTCTTCGGCCAGAGACACTGAGTGAGGCTGTAAATACATACCAAGGAGTTGCTTGAGGGGTCCCCTGTCTCTTGTCTTGGCTGCTGTAGTCTGTGGCTGCAGATCCTGCTCCAGAAGGAAAAGATAGAGTTGTGTTTCTGCCTAATTTCTGTGAGACCAGAACTGAAAAAAGAACATTTTTTTTTTTTTTTTTTTTGCTTCCACACGTGTTACAATGTACTAGCGTAGGGCTGCTGTAGGGCAATGAAGTGGTTCTGTGACATGATGAAGAGATTAGACACATCACCACTTATGTTTTGTTGATCCATCTTCCTTTGCCAGAGATTACTTTAAAATGTAAACTGTAGTAAAAACAGAAGACATGGAGGGTTTGTGGAGGAAAGCTGTAGGTAACTCATTTCTTTTCCTTGCCCGTGGACATGGGTGGGATATAACATGGAGGGTGATGATACTTCATGGTCATCAGGAACATCTTTGCTGCCAATCTGTGCAATCTCCCATGCACGATCACTTCCCTCTACATGCCTGTGTGACACTCACAACCCTTCTGGTTTCTTCCACCAAAATGGACAATAACATGCTCTCTACCTAGATGTTGTTTTTCTGAGATTCTGTTTATCCCTTAATGCACTTAGGTTCCCTGTATGTCTGTGACTGACAAATGCCACGTTGCTCCCAAAGGCGGTTCTGGTGTCAGTGGATGTCCTTGCCTTTAATTCACTTTTTCCAAGGAAATGGGAGGTTTGGGGTTTCCGTACTGCAGTTAAACACTCCCGGCATTCACTGAAGAAAAGCAGGTGGATGCCGGTTGCTTGTTAGGCTAGGCTCGGTCCACTCCATTTCCTTTAAGGAGCAGCGGTGCAGAGGCAGAAGCTGGAGTGCTGCCTGGCTATCTTAATTTCTGCCTTGCACACCACTTTGATACAGTTTTCCTGGAGAGACTACTGGGCTGATGAATACCACTGAGTAGCCCATTAGGGAATTTTACTATAACAAATAAGCCATTTTGTTCATGCCTTGACTCTCTCAGATCTGTACCATGCACGGCTCTCCTATTGTGAGGCTCAAGGATTCCTCGTTTTTGCCTTTGCACTCTTACCTACACAGCTGTTAGCTATTACTCTGCATTTTGTTTGTCTATCTTTTAGCTGAAGGAAATTTTTTTTGCTCAATTTAGTTTGATTGGGAGAAAGTAATTATGCAGAAACCACAATATCTTTGACCATAAGCAGACTGTACAGAAAAAATATATGTAAGCAGAAACGAGTAAAACTTGGTTTTCTGCTACTTCTGTACAGGATGTGACATTTCTGGCATCATGCCTGCATTTTTGTGTGTTTTTTTCACCTAGGAAACCCCGTCTCTTCCCACCCATCAAGTTTGCTGAAACTTCAGCATTTGTGGTTGGTGGAAATTATTATTTTGGGTCCCAAAAGAAATTTCAATAAAAATATTGTTGGTAAAGATGTCAAAAGTCCTTGTAGTTTACATGGTCATTATATTTGTACTACTTTATTGCAAATTTTGTATGCTTTATGGGAGTGTACAAGTGAGATGTTCAAAGTGCCCAATTCCCATTTTCAGAACATAGTTGGAAACCTAAAAAAAAAAGCAGAACTTAGTGCTCTAAATAAGAGGAGAAATATTCAAAAGCCATGGTGTAGTTGAAAAATCAAAAAATAGTGGATGTTCAGTAATGCCTAGTTATTACTAGTTCCTTAAAACATTGTTTTCCATTTGCGGACATTTTAAAAAGGTCTAATATGCTGCCAAAGAGATTTTACTTGAAAATCCATCTTATTGTAGAAGCATAGAGTGGCTTGGGTTGGAAGGGACCTTAAAGATCATCACTTCCAACCCTCCTGGCATCTGAAGCGACAGCCTAATGACCTTGTTCAGGAAGGCCTTGCTCAGGAAGGTGAGCTAGAGCCTGAGCCTCTGTGTGATGAAGTGGGAAGCTGTGGCTGCCGTGAGATTTTCTGGGAGATGTGAAGCTGGCAGGAGCTGAGCGGCTTGAAGCCCTTGGAGCATGGTGAGTCCAGTGGGATGGCATCGCTGCCACAGAGCTGGGTACAGAAACTTGCTTCAGCGAAGCTGGGAGTGTGGGCAAGAGTTTGTAGAATTACAGCTTCCCGCTTCCGAAACTCGGGGGAGATATTAAACAACTCGATGAACAGCAAACTCCCTGCTCTAATTGTTTCTTGCTTGAAGGATGCCACCGCTAATGGAACTTAGCTGCCTGAGAGCTGCACCTGAGGGCTCATGCTAGTCCCCAGGCCAGAGGCAGAAGAGCTACCAGAGGAGGGAGCCAAACTACATTTCTGTGTACATCATTTATTTTGTTGCTGTTCTTGCAGCACTGTGCTTTCTGCTTCCTTTGTGGTAGGATGAAGGCAGGTAGAGAACGCTGTGTCCTTGTAACCCTCCTGCTTGCTAGCCTTGCTTTAATTTCCCAGCTTGTAAACTGGTCTGAGAAGGGAGACGCGCTGTTTTCCACGATCGAAAGACATGGTAGAGCAGCTGTTCCCAGTAACAATAATGACACTATTGCTGAGACAAACATTTTCATGATGATGCATGGGAACACTAAATCCAAACCACATTGTTTAGCTAATGCATGCTTTCACTCCACTAAAGGGGAATGTCACATAACTGAAAGTAAATTGAAGAGATCAGAGTTTAGAAAATATGACAAAGTTGAAAACTTAAAGCTGTATTACACAGTAACATCCTTTAACAGAGAAATCATTGATCCAAAGTGGTGTGTGGATGTGTATTTTATGGCAGTTTATTAGGTATGAGTTGCCTCTGGTCAGTGCAGTGAACAGAAACCATTGTGAGTCAGGAATGTGTTCTGCCAAGCACTTCAGAAAAACCTAGTATAGCGTATTGATACGTGCTGTGGGAAAGGAGATAAAACACTGCAAACTGTTATAGATAAGTCAGGTGGTAGGTACTGTTGCTGTTACTTTTCTTTAATCTGCCCTCCCAGCTGGGACTAATGAAACACTGTTCTCAAGGTATGTGCACGCACACGTGTGCAGAGGCTATGCACACTTGTTTAATGAGGATATACCTTTATTTTTCTTAGCAGGAGGAGAAGCACTTGCTTTCAGTAAGCAATGCAATACAGCAGCTTAGGGGCAAATGGAACATTAAAGACGAATCGAGACCCGAAAGTTTAATGCAAAAATTAATTACTGAGCTTAGCGATATCGACTGTAATATTATGACAGCCTTGTTGCTGGCATTCATGAAATAACTGATACAGATTTGAAAGCTTCTTGGAGAGCCTCTTCCTTCTGGCTCTGTTATGGAGAGGTTGCTAAGTTTAGATCACAGGAATTTACTCAAGTTAAGTTACTCAATCAAACACAGAAGTCCGCAAAGTTCATGCAATATATGGAGATAAAAACAAGGTTCTATTTTGTACTAGGAGATCACGGACAGCTTTCTGCCTGCCTCCTCCCCGTCCCTTTGCTCTAAGCCCTGTGCAATGGTGGTTCTACTCTGATCAAAGCTAGAAACACCATCAGCAGTGGTTTGAAGGCTGCATCTAAACTGAGCCAGCAAAGAAGAAAAAAGGGGAGGGGGAACACGTTAGGGACTTGGACACTATTTTTAGGTGTGCAGGCTAGGGAACAGACTGCAATATCAAAGTGGTGGTGTGATTACTTGATTTCCATGGGAGAGGGTAGAATCTGTCAGCACATTGTTTGTTTTTACTGTCTGGACTCCTGCTTTTGAAAAGCTGATCCAGTTAATTTCAATGATACACTATACAGTGATCTTGCCTATTAAAATAAATGGAATCCAGCACTTTCAACAAAAGCTCTTGACATTACGATCCTCCCATGTATTGTCAGGGTCCTGGGGCACTGCAGCTCATGAGTAACACAGATGGAGGAAGGTTTATAGAGTCTGTGGCAGTGGTTTTATTCTGCATCCTAAGTGAGAAACTTTTCTTCCAAAGAGCAACATTATATGATACTTTTAAAATTAGTAGGCCTGTTTGGCCATAGGAATAATTGTGCAGGTGCTGCAGGGCTTTGTGACGGCACCTTTTGGAGGGAAAGCTGGAGTGCTGCAGAGGCTGTGTGCTCACTCAGAAGGCCAAATTAAAAACGTATGCAGCCTTGCTGCAGCATGTGGGTGGCTTTTAGGCAAGTGCAGAGTCTTGTTAAATGTCGAAATCAAATATAGGCATGGGGAAAACTGGTGTGTGAATGGAAAGACTGATCACATACTTGTCCTGTCATTTCAGCGTGTGGTAGGTTCCGCTGAAACTGAAAATCTGCCTGGTAACAAGCCGTCCTGTAGGGAAATGTAAATCCGATCCTAAGTTTTCATAATTTTCTAAGATCTAGTCTTTCTGTAGGTTTGAAATACTGTTTGTGTTTGCAGTTTATTTACAGCAGCCTTTGCATTTTCATGTTAAGACCACAGACTAACTGTTTGCTCATTCACCCTGATTATGGCATCCATAAAACAGAAGGCAATGTAAGTAATGAGTATTAACCTCAAAACACAGCTCTGAGGTAGAAGACATGCCTGTTAAGTAGATCTGAAGACTGAGGCACAGAGATTAAATATTTATTCAGCATCCTTTGAAAGGCTGTGGGGCATAGACAGGACTTGACCTTAACTCTGGAAAACCTCAGTCCGGTGCTTGATAATGACCTTTTTATCATCGTATAGGTCAAATGCCAAAAACTTTCGCAAAGCTCCTTCTTGGTTTGAAGAACCAAACACATAAGTAAACACTAATGATTTAGGCTGTGTAACCTGAAACAACCCTGTAACCTGAGGGTTTATTTTGTGAAAGGTGAAGGTTTGGTGGATTTTAAATCAGTTTCGGTGACCTAGTTCTTATCTACTGTCATTTGCTATATGCAGAATAGTTTTTTTGTTTGTTTGTTTGTTTTTACCATTTAATGAAGGTACAATGCTATTTGAAGCCAGGAAAAATGTATTTAGTATACTAGCAGCTTATTAGAATGTAAAAATAACTGTTCTTAAACAGCATGTATTTTGCAGTTCATGTAAGAATTTTCTCTCATTGTGTCCTTTTGCAAGCATTGCATGTTTATGCAAGAACTTCTGCTGAGAGCAAAGCAGTGATCAAATCCTGCAAGATATTCTGAGCACTCAGTTCATTTTAACTGCTATGAAAGTTGAAGGTGTAAAACAATAAATCTAATCCCAATCAGGGTTTAGGATGAGGAAAGATCATGAAGGATTTTGGAGTGCCATGCTCTGCCTTTGCAGTGTGCAATTTATTGCCACTTGTTATTGTTCTATTGTCATCATTATTTCAAGTGACTGGCATCAATCAAAATTTCACAGTCAGTATCACTGAGCTTTTAAATATGTCTGAGAGAAGCTCTGAGAGAGAATTAGATTTTTAATACATGGAAGGGACATTTGTGTTATTCTGGTCAGAGTATATTACTTGTTGGTCCCCACTGAGCTGGGTATTGGCCAAAGAATAAAAGCTCAAGAATCAATGCAAAGAAAGCAATGTAGTTAGTTACTTTCAGTGGATTAATGCAGCAGAAATAAGCCTGAAGCTTTATGAAGCAAGCTAAAAACGATGCTTCAGGTTCTCTACCCTCCCTTCTCCCTCTGCCCCAACTCTATAGCTGTTTTATCCATTCAGTCTGGGAGAGTCCTGCCCTGAATGCTTTTGCCAGTGACATCACCATTTAATCTTCCTTCTGTTCATTTGCAGCTACTTTGGAGCTGTAGTTCCTTTTTATGTCACTCCCCCAATATTTAGAATTTGTAGTTTCCTCAGATAATTGGCCAACTTGACAAGAAAAGAGTGACACAATCAGCTGTCAGATACTTTTCATTCCTGACTTCCATGCCAAATCTGACATGTGGATATTGGGATAATAATGTGTTATCTTAATTAGGTGTATCTTCATAATGCATGTTTTATAACAGATAGAACATATGAAACTACTACAGTGCCTTGCCAGGGTATCTTTGAAATGAGATTCCCTACTTAAGGGTTTTCTTCCTTCTTAAATAAATAACGAGTAAACGAACAATTGCAGAGTCCAAGTCTGAATCCTAGCACTTCCTGTTAAACCTCACAAAATAGTGCAAGAAACATGTTTGGTCTGCTTTCTAAGGCTTGATGATGTGATAGGAAGGATGTTGTATGTAACATCAAAGAGTGGTGTTGTTATACCTCTGAAGCATGACTTCTGGAAGTCCAAGTGAAATAATGTATGCTCATTTTTCTCTTGAATATGGCAGTTTTTAATAGGCTTGGATGCTTATCAGAAATGATCCAACGATTTCCTTCACCGTGTTTGCATGTGCTTTTTTTTTGACTAGCCAAATTTCTCTCACACTTCCCAAAGCCTTGTTAAGTGACGCCCTGCTGGGATTAGTTAAGAGCAGTGCTGAGCAAATTGCAAGCTGCCAAAACCAGCCAACAAACCACTGGTGATGAGCAAACGTTTCTGCTCTTTAAGCTTGTGGTGAATGTTGCTGTTTTTTTAATTCCAGCCCATGATGTTCAAGTGGAAAATGGTGAAGTCTGGACTATGGGCAGGCCTGAATAGTTTGATTAGGGTGGATCATAGCTTTTGCACTTAAAGTCTATGTATTCATGTTAGGATTAAAGTCTTGAAAGTATTCCTTTCAAGACACCCAGAGATCATCCTAGAAATTTACTTCTTGGAGCTGTACAGGATGATCTAGGACCAGAATATAGATCTGTGTATTTATATCTTACTTACAACAATCAGAAACCTGTTTATGAAAGAGCATAAACTGTAAAGCTGTAGAGGGCTCTGGAGAATAAAGTGTGTAAAGCACCAAAGGGCATGACTGGGTTAATTTTTTCTCCATGTCCTCTGCTGTAGTGAATATATTCTGAGTACACTGTATTTTTCTCCCTTTCCTTCTCCAAAAGGAGTCTGAGGGGAATGGATCTCATCTGTTGTAGCATGCCTGTACCATTCTTTATAGGGTTTTCTCATGATTACCCTCAAACCCAAGTCCATTAATTGTCTACATGACATGTCCACACACTGGCATGCAGATGGTGAGGAGCATAGGGCAGCTCCGTGCTTTTCCCAGGAGGGGAGATGTGAGCCCAGGGCACAGTATTTCCCAAGCAGAGTTTTCTCAGCAGTTAGCTTGGAGGTCTGCTGCTGCGCTGTGCCGTCCTTAGCAGTGTGAACGAGATTTTATGAAAAGCCAAGCCAGTCAGATATAGAATGGAGATGAAAAATACTTGTCTGAATTCCTTGTTTGTCCTGCAGATGGGATGTGCTCTAAAGGGGACTGAGACACTGATTTTCTGCACATCTGATTTTCTTCCACAAGTTACTTTCACACTCATGTTTTTTCCTGTAAAGGAATGATACCTATATCCTAGGCACAGTCATACTCATTCATAAAACCCCATTGAGATCCTTAGATGAGAGACCAAGGGCATGTCTGATTTAAGGAAATACAGATCGCAAGAGTGGATGTGCAGAGTGGAACAGGCAACTGTTTTAGGAGAAGGGAGACTGCTCTGCAATACTTACCAAACCATGACAGATAGGGTTGACAGGGTAGGTTGCTTCAAAAGCATCTTTCAGATCTGAACAAAAATGCACAGGTAGGTGCACCCAAAGTATCTTGGGTATAATCTGGAGAAAAGGTGGACTATATGAAACACCAGAAACATCTGACACTGCAGTCGGTTTGTGTAATATGCTGGAAATTAGATAAATGTTGCATCTTTGTGTGCGAGAGCTCAATGGGATTTCACAGTAAGTTTACTATCTTTTTTTGCAATCTTTGCATTTTTGATTCGGCTTCATCAGACACGGGACAAAGAAGTACAGAAGAGTGAAGGGAAGACTGTTTGGAATAAAAATAATTGAACAGCAAAGAGTCTGCTGGTCAGGGCAGCCAGCAGGAATGTGGGGGACCCGCTTCTACAGATTCCTGTTTATTCTGTGTGGAACCCCTCCAGCTGGAGAAGTGAAGACATGCCAAACACCGCCACTAATGTGCTTGTTATGAAGGGAAGTGTGGAGAAAGGGCTTGAACCTAGTTCTTCCATATCCTGTCCCTAGGGAGGGCACTAACCGCCAGCTTTTGGAACTGACAGGCAGGTCTTCTTAGTGTAAGTCCTCTGCTGTTGAGTGCTAATCCCACCTTGAAGCAGACTTAATCTTTCCCAGGAGACATTATGTTAAAAATGGTAAATTCCTATGACAAGTTTGAGTTTGAGAAAATCAATATTTTCTAATACGGAAATATTTATTTGAAAACTTCCCACCTTATTTTTGGTGTTCCATTCACAAGAGCCACTTTGTACCTCCCTTGTATTTCTCTTGACATGCTAACAAGAGTTGTGCCTCTGGTCTTCTCTGGGTCCCTCAAGCACATCATTTAACAGTGTGTCGCATGTCTTTGTACTGCTATAGTAGCTGCTATCTGTAACCATGGACCAAGGCTAACATCATGATAAGAATGTTGCAAAACAAAAAGCTTTGTGGTGGTCCCCAAGGTGTTTGTTATCTAAATATACTTAAAAGGCTGGAAGTGGATAGTGTGGATGGAGTGAGTGTATGTGTGTGTGGGGAAATCAAGGAAACACTGAGGAATGTTATAATTTCAATATACTGCTTGTCAAGGCTTTTTTTTTTAATTAAAAAAAAAAAAAGGCTTGAAATGATGTAATAATTGATGAAGATATGCAAACCCAAATGATTAAGTCAGCAAGAATATTCAACGCCTTGATGAACTCTTGAGTGCAGTCCTGTGAGAGAAGGTTTCACCGATGATTTAAAATGTGCCATGAATTTTCTGCAGGTCTTATTTTAATGTAGATGTTACATCTACATGTAACAGATGTGGGAAGGATGTGGGCAGGAACAACAGTCTATCTACTTAAATGCAGATTGTTGTTTCTTATTATTGGCATTGTCTTGTTGGGTGTAAACTAGTACATGAGCTGTTCCTGCCAAGCAGGTTGTTCCAGGTCAAGAACACGTAGGGTAGGTGATGTCCAATTAGGCAAAACTAAACCATAAAGCACCTGTGTGATGCTGCTCTTGGTGATGGAAACTTAGGAAGGTGAAATATGTGGTCAGCCTGCTAATACTCTATCTACCATACAACTGACAGTAAAGCAGTGTGTGCTTGTTTTTTAAAATTTGCTCATTATAATGAATTAAGTCCTCTTCTCTCTTACTTTTATTTTATTCATTTATTTATTTATTTTTAAACCTTAGGCTAGAGCTGTGCATGCTGCTGGAAAACGAGCACATCTTCGAACCAGAGACAAACCATGAGTCTTTTTCCTCCTCTCATCCTCTGTCCTATGAGAAGGTAACCTCTTTTCTTTCAGATTGTTCCCTGTTTAATCAGTGTGCATATTGGGTAATTGAGAATGAGCTCTACATGAATGAAGAAATGATGTAATTAATGTGGCTGAGAAGAAAGAAAGAAGTGGTAAGGTACAATTTAAATTAAAGGATGACTAGAAACCTTTCAGGGACAGCTGTCATAAACTATAATGTCACTCAGAGTCTAAGAGTTGCACAAGAGTGCCTGCAAAGTATGTTCTTTCTCAAATAGGCTGTTCCAATTCTCTTTCTCAACTCCTGTATGGACAGCAGAATTATTATAATATTTAATTTGGTATGGGATAGCACCTCTGCAAATGATTAGTATTTGTAAAAGCTTTCAAACTTGAAAAGCATGTAGAATTCTTCCCCTTGATAAATGACGAAAGGATTTTTAGGAGTAGTAAACATTAAGTGTGGTAAAAGAAAGTCATGTGTTACCAAAGCAATACTGGTAATGGAGCTTGAGCAGTTTATACAGGAACAACTGGAAAGTCATCATATATTACTGAAGCTTGGTCTGCACATGGAGATTTTGTTGGCAAAACAATACTGAGAAGGAGCAGGGCAATTATGCATGGAATGAGGTGCCAGAGTACAAATAGGTATGCCTGTGGAAGGCTGAAGCTCAGCTGATGGCTGATGCTGGTTTTGTTGCATTTTTCTGCACTATTTCATCATGCAATTACCACTTCGTAATAATGTGAAAAATCTCACCCCTAAGCCAGCATAAATTGCATTGTTTTAATAGAGACACAGCTACACTAAGGAAAAAAAAATCCTTTTGTAAGTAAAGAGTGCTTTATTTTAAAGTGTTAGTTTAAACCTAATTGGCAAAAGAATTTATAAAGTTTGGACAAGCTCTGCCAGCAGAGCTCTGCTAGAAAACTTTTTCTTAGAGACAAACTGGAAAGCTTTTGAACCTTTGGTTCTAATGTGGAGTGCAGAAAGAAAGAGAAATGGATTCTTGCCTATTGCAGATAACAGTGGAGAAGCTGCCCAATCTGTCGCGTCTAACCATGCTGCTGAATCGCTACACTACAGATCCCCGGTATCAGCAACTCTTCATCAATCTGGTAAGACTGAAGCCAACTCTAAAAACAAACATTTCCTCCATGAACAATGTGTTTGTTATATTTTCTCATTTGTTTATGATGGCTGTGTCAGCCGCACTGATTTACATAAACACTGCCAATCCTGGGACGTTACATTCTCAACAAAAGTAGCTGAGTACAAACAGCATTCCGAAGTTTTAATTCATATTGTATAAACATAACAGATGTTGATAAAATGAGCCAAAAAGAAAATACAACAAAGGAGACCATTTCAAGGGGGCTTTTGATTAAAATACATTCCAGATTGACAAAATGATACAATGTTAATGGAATAGATCATTTAAATGTCATTATTTGGCTCTTATAGTCCTATAAAGCAAATATAAAGCAATGCTTTTGAGTTTTTAGTCTCCATTATGCTACAGTGCCTATACATCAACTTATAAATAAAGCTATATTTCTTCCCCCTTTCCTTTCCTTTTTTTTTTTTTTTTTAATCCCTGCTATGACATTGCCACATGTATTTCCTAAATACTGTACTGAAATACTGGGTCCAAAAGCAATAATGTGTTTGGTATACTGAACAAGGCTTAAAATAAATATGTTATAAACAAAATAAATGTAGTTTCTGCCCCAGTGAATTTCAGTCTACAGCACTGAAACTGAAGTAGGGTGCACACTGGGAAATCTAGATGAGAGAGACTAATTCAGATGGGTTTTATTTAAAAAGATAAAATCAGCTCCTGTTTACTCATATGCAATGAAGTTTGAGATCCATCTAGTCTGGATTCCTCATTCTGAGAATAGCTAGAAGGAAAGGAAGGTTACTAAGCCCGCAATACCCTTAATACCCATATTTTAGTTTGATTTAATAGCTTCTTTTTAATAGGTTGGGAAACTGAGGTGGAGGGAGGACCCATGGCTTTCCAAAGTTCAAAAGAATGTCATATATGGGAGTAGAAGCCAGCTTTGTTGAGACCCAATCCAGTGGGCCACACAACTTTTTTTTTTTTTGTTATGGGAAACCTATTCCTCTCAATTAGGTTTCTCATTGGTACCTAACTTTTTTGTACCTGGTATGATCCCTGAAGCACAAAGGTTAATATCCCATCTAACAGCTTGTTGCTATTGCTCATGAAAGCTGTTTCTGATATCCACAGAAATATTCACTGTGAAGTTTAGGGGTTTAATGATTTCCTGTGGCAGTGAGTTCCACAGCAAAATTATATGGGATATAGAGAAAAGGAAACCTTTTTACCTTTAATTTCTTTTTCCTCCTTATGTCTTTGACTGCTTCCTCAGTTGTGTAAATGACAGGGGGAGAACAGATGTGTCACTCTCTCCTGTGCATTTCCTTATATTATTTTAAGATGTCTTTGCTTCATTTTTCCTTGGTCTGGCAAAGAATCCACTTGGGAAGCATAATACACCTTCCCTGACAGAAACTGGCCAAGTCGTAAGTAGGATACTGTATAATTATGTGAAAAGTAAAAACTTAGTGAACACCTATATAGGCTATAAAGAGCAGATTGGTTAACAATGAAATGGCTTTAGCTGTGTTCCTATCAAGTTATAACCCTCATAGTTTTCAGTGACCAGACTTTAGTACTTGCAGCCCCCTTCTTGAGAAGAGCTATATGATTGTTTTCTTTGTCCTCTTCCTCACAGTCTATGTTTCTATGTGAACTGACTTTTATAAGCATTTACTGCAAAATATTACAGGATGTCATAAATGGTTGTGTAATGAGATAGCAGCTATAAAACATCTAAAACTTAATAAATATTGGGGTCATTGGCTATTTCCAAGTAAGAACTTAGGCCATATCAACGGAGCTCAACTTTGCTTTTCCAGCCTGTGAGATTTGGGTACATTCCAGTCATAATAGTTTATTTAGAATGAACCTGATGGTTTAACAAAAAAGAAAGTGTTGTTTTTTTTTTTTTTTTTTTTTTTTTTACTATGGTATTTCCTGATGTTTTAGGTATAATTGGGGATGGGAAACAGGAGAAGAACTAATATTCTTATTGAATCCTGTCCCTCAAGTCTGGGACCTCTCCTCTGCCCAGCCTCCTTCCCCTGCCTCTCCTTCCCAACTGTGTAGCAGGGGTGCACTCATGGTTTTCTGTTATCCCTGTCTCCTCTCTTTGTTTTACAGGAGCCATACATAAACAAATCGGCAATGTCAGTCCAAGCTCATTTCTCCCTGCAACGCACCTATATCATCTTTCGCACCCTGGGGCTACGCCACCTCACTGTTGTTGACCCACAGAACCGAGTGGTTGGGGTGATCACCAGGAAGGACCTGATGCCTTTCCCCTTGGAGAAGAGGCTCAGGCTCCAGCTGGCATCACAGAGCCCTGACACGGGGGAGTAACCCCTGAATTTAAGGCCGTGGATGCGTTCTCAGGCTTTGTCCCTTCTTTTTAAGCCCATCTTCTTCATAATAAAATAATCCAATCTTTTTCACTTGATCCCTTCTGGAGAAGAGACACTTAAAAGCTGTTGTTTCTAGTCATGTGGGATTGTAGCCCAGAGCTATGTCTCTTCAGCTGTTTGGTGATTGCAAAATTCATTGATTTAAATGCTTGTGAAGCAAAATAGGAATTCATGTGTTTATGGAAGATGCACATAAAATCAGATGTGAAGGATGGAGATCAAGAACTATTTTGTCACACTGTGTCTGTGCCTCCCCCCCAGAAAATGTCATGACCTCCAGCAGCAAAGTTATGTTGGCAAAACCTTTGAGCAAGGACTAAATTTTCAACCTTGGAATATCTGCCTGTTAAAAAAGAGAATGTTTCCATATCAGCATTTTTATGTTGAAACATGTAAGTTTAACTGAAAGGAAATACTGCCTTGGAAGAGGCAGGCCACTGAAAGTAACAGGGGATTGGACTTTCTTATTGGCCTACCTGTGCTAGCTATTGAAAGGGAGAATTGAGTGTAAGAGAAAGATATTGGCTGTGAGGCTCCTGCCAAATTTCGATGACACTTCTCAGTATGAAAAACCTGACATGCTTTTCTGTTGCTTACATTTCTCTAATTTCTGTGACTGCTCAAACAGGCTCTCTCCTTCCACTTGATATGATAACATTTTTAGCTAAGATCATGTGCAATGAGGTATGGGATAAATTCTAATAATAGGAAGGCAACATGATAAATTGTTGGAGTAGTTTTTGATAGCAGCATATTTAGAAACTGGACAAAAAGTAAATTATTCTTCATGATTTTGTGGTGATACAATGTTTGAAAACTTGGAAAGTACTGGTTGTTAATAAATTAACGTGAACAATTTTTTGGACAAAGACACTATTAGATTTCCTTCTATGACTTTGTAATTGATATTTAATTTTATTCTGTTAAATACCAGCAGGATTCCCACAGATTTGGAAATTAAAACCTAGTACGTACAAAGGAATTCACCAGTATTAATGTTGTTATAATGAATACCAAGAAAAGCTAGCAATAATTTACTGGTTATAAAAACTTGCCAAATTCCTGACAATGAATTTCTGGTATTTGAATCATGCAGCCTTGAGTCTCCTATGAATCAAAGATTTGTTGGATTTTCTCCTATTTTCTCTGCTGGATCTTGTCTTTATTAACAATAATGTTGCTTTTGTAGCACCATAGAGAATGCACAACACTTTAAAACTCAAGTGTCCCAGTCGATGTAAATAGGTGGCAGACCAGAAACATATGTAGATACATGAGAGAGGCTCTTTAAACACCCAGTTAAAATATGTCATATGCGGGATGAGAAATGCCTTGCCAATCATCCAGCCAAGAGACATAGAGGTGGGTGGGTGTTTATTTATATTCTGTTACAGTTAGTAATAGTTTGCTCATTAGTACATTAGTAAGGTACTGTCACTGTCAATCTATGCCTCACCTACCTGAAGAATGCAAAGCTTTTCTTGAAGGAATTAGGGCTAGATCAGTCCAGAGTTTTACTGGCTGTTTTTGTGCTAGCAGAACAGGACATCTAATCTAGAGACACCTAGTGATTTCCCCTGAAGGCAGTGAGAATCTCTTTTTCTCGTGATAACCAAATCTCAATAACCTTGCTGTGAATTTGTGGTTTTGGTTCAAAGGCCACTGGTGATTTCCTTTTTCTTGATCTCTTGTGTACACAAAGCATCACACTCATAAGACCTGGGAAATGAAATTGCTTTTTGCTGACAGCATCTGTGGCTAAATGTCTCAGTACAAACTGTTGCCAGAGTGTACTTTGCAGAGTATGAGGGCTGGAGACAGCCAGGATATCAGTAACCCGTTACCTGACTGTGAACAGATCACTTAAATGTTTGGCATATCATTTACTCTGCCTTTAAATTTGGAACGATATGGATCCATGATAGCTCCCGTGCAAAGTATACATGTGAAAAATATTATGGGAATATAAACTTTTCATAGTAATATTTTGTGCAAGCCAATTGTAAAAGGCAGCGTGAGACTCTCCCCGCTCTGTGTCAGTAATAAGTGCAGTTTCAAAGGAAAAGTTCACACAATGTACGTGGAATATCTCGTACCTGTGTTGTGAGCTGGGTGGGAGAATGCATACTGCATTTTTCCATGCAGCATTATCTACCTCAATAGCCAGATGATTTTTATTCATTCATCAACTTATTTTTATTTAATATACGTGTATTCAGAAAAACAGATGAAACAGAATTCCTCTGAGGACTTCCTGAAACAAGTGGATTCCTCATATTCTGGACTCCAGTGAAAAATGTCTCACCACAAGCCATAATAGCATAACAAATATAGGAAGATGAGAACAGACACAATTTGTAGGAAACTTTTAATCAACATAAGTTTCTCATGATGTTTATCAGAAACAAGTCTCTAAGGAATGGCAGCAACAAGCAGACACATCATTTGACTCTTTGGCACAAGATACTTCTGTTTTCCTTCTTGTCTGCTTAAAGTGAGTGGTAAAATTTCTGCTATTTCCTAGTTTGATCTGAACTAAAGAATAGATATTTAGAGCAAAGATACTGTTTTTATGGGAGATATAAACTGTTCATAAATCCTCACAATTTCTGAGCACAAACCTCTGTGGAAGAGAGAAAGAGTTTTAAATGAAATTCAAATCATTGGCATTATTTTTGGCTTGTCCTATGCATATATATTTCTTTCATCTCACCCTCTGTGATGGTGTTTTTCCTAATACTTCTTTCTCTTTTTAAGCCAAACTGAAATTTGGCTTAAAAAACAGGCAGACTGAAATTTAGATACGGGTTCGAAGTACAGTGATGCAAATTTCCCCCTATCCAATTAAAAAAAATGCTTTTGTATTAGAAACATTAAAACATCTGTCCATTACATATCTGCATGAATGTGCCTAAACTATTGTGAGAAGATTTTTTTGTTGCATGCGTATTTTAACCTGTTGTTCTTCAGGTATCCTTTAATGTGCATGTTCTTATCTAATGTACATGTATGTAATATTGGTGGTATATTTCCTGTCATCTGATACTTATACATGTTAGAATTGACTGCCATGTGTTTTTAAATTGCCCAGTTTATCATGCTGTAGAACCCTTTAAAATTTTGTTGTTTTCCCATTTATTCTTGATTACATTTTTAAACTTGATGTTGTCCTGCTTCAATTGCATTTATTTGCTGACCATGAAGGAAGGAAGGAGGTCTGAAGGAGGGAAAAACAATGAAGAAATTCTTAATGTACTCTTTATATGAAAATGATGACTTCAAGGACTCAGGAACCAGCATTGCTAAAGGTATTAGTAATAGTGTATGGTCTATGTAACCTCAAAGCTGAGATAGCCTTGAGTCAAAAAAGCTAAACAGGAATGGGAATGGAACTTGCTGTACTCTGAGCGGTGCCTGGAAAATCACTGATGAGGAAGTGCTGTAAAATGTTCCTGTTGTCTCCACTGCCCCTTTTCACACAGCTTCAGCTAACAGAGCTGTCAGTGTACCTCTGGTGATCATGAAATCACTTAATGAAATGAAGTGTAACCAGCTCTCTACTAAACTAGTGGTTAATTAAGTGTGACCATCAAGCGATGGGAACCATAGTAGTATACAAGGGAATGCTTGTTCATTTCTGAAAGGCCTATTAAAGTAAGAGGAAATATATGATCAGCACAGTTGTCTGGATGTCTAACACTGTGTGACGTGGGAATGCCAGCATCAGGGTTCAAACACGAGGAGTTACTGCTGCTTACTTGAGGTACTGAAAGAACCAGAATAACAGACACTGTGTGATTGTAATCAATAGCTAGTATTGATCTACTGAAATGCTTGACTGACTTGCAGTAACTCATGAAAACTGGCCAGTCCTGCTTATCTGAGATCATAGATTCTGTGCAAAGACTCCATGTTCTGTCACTGAGGCCTTTCTTTATACCTTGCCAACATAGAACTGTGGGGAATTACCAGTTTCTGTGTATTTTATTTTGAAGGGGATACAGAAAAAGAAAAATATATTTCTGTGCAGTTTATGTTTGCAAAGAGCTCTGCTGTGATGGTGCACCTCTTGGTTATGGTGGGGCTGATATAAGGATATGAAGCAGCCTACTGAGCACTGGAAAGTGAATCTGCAGCAAATCGAAAAGGAGAACTGTGGACTCCTGATGTCTTTTATTCTCAATGTTGATGTCTTACTTGTGAAGTAGAACAAGGGAAGGCATGACAGGTCAGCACAGCAAAGGATTGGACCAGTGCTGAGTCACTGCACTGCAAATGCATGAGGTATGGGTTTTCTGTGGAAACATGAGATGGAAAACATTAAATGCACAAGACTTTATAGGGCTGGTATGTGCATATAGGTATATATGTAAGCATGTGTACGTGCATATGCAGTTATCTAATCTGTGACTATCATTTGTAATTTACAATGTAGGGAGATAGGATAAGTACTAGATGAGGATATACATTTCCATTAAGGAAAAAAAAAACAACTGTTTTTATTTTGAGCTTTATTACTTTATAATAGTATGACTACCGTCTGCGGACACCATTTTAATCCTCTTGTGGTAAGCAATGGGACAGGGACTTTTGATGAAAGAATCATAGAATCATAGAATATCCTGAGTTGGAAGGGACCCTTAAGGATCATCAAGTCCAACTCTTGACACCGCACAGGTCTACCCAAAAGTTCAGACCAAAAGCTATGTATTGAGAACAGGGCACAGAGGTAAAACAGAAAGAAGAGATGTAAAATGGCTTGGTGAATCAAGCACCTGAGACAGCTGTGTCTTACAGGACATACAAATAGGAAGGAGTAACATTTATCTGAAATGCCATTAACAGTAGTAACAAATACGTCATGACATTAAGCAGTTTGGATCTCTGTCAAAGGTCTTTCTTGCACCTTGTCTTTAAAGTGAAGAACATCTGAAAACATCAGATTTTTCAGTCTGGAAAGCTGAGTTTCATAGTATCACAGAACAATTGATGTTGAAAGGGACCCTCTAGAGGTTGTCTGGTCCAATACCTCCTCACTCAAAGAGCTCTGATTGGATCAGGTTGCTCGGGACCATGCCTAGTCAAGCCTTGGGTACTTCCCAATATGGAGATCTCACAACTTCCATCCCAGTACTTGACTGCCTTCATGGCGATTTTTTTCTTCTTATGTATTATTGGAATTTCCCAAGCTCCAGCATGTGTCTGTTGCCTGTCACAGTGCATCTACAAGAAAGGTCAGGTTCTGTCTTCTCTGTACCCTGAGGTTAGGTAGTTGCAGCTGTCAGGTGTCCCCTGGGCCTCCTGTTCTCCAAGCTGAATGGACTCATCTCTCTCAGCTTCATTTCAATTTTAGTATATATGATGCCAAAGAGTGCAAGAATTTCATTAAGAGATAAGCTAAAACAACAAATTTCTAAAGAAACTTGGAGACAATGGAAACTAAGGGTTTTTAACCCTTTTCTGACTTTTCTCCTATTACCCACTGTTTCCCTATGTTCTGGTCTTTCAGCCCACCATTTTCAGTGACTTCCAGCTTTGTAACAGTCTTCACAATACACCTAACATCCTGGGAGAAATGCTTACATCCATCACCTTGGAGACTTGGTTCTGAATGTCTTTCCTGCCTCTCTCAGAGCTCTCCTATCTCTGCTTGTGCTGCCTGCTCCTCCCTGTGCAATTCTCCACTCTCTGTCTGACTTGCTTTGTACTCCATTTTTTCCGCCCCTGAAAAGTTGCTCAACTGCTCTTGGAAAAGCACAATTCCTTTCTCCTTCCAGAAGATGTCCCTGACTGAGTGCAGCAGCATTGTTCTCTGCTGTTCCTTGAAAGGACCATAACGTCTATTAGCACAGAGTAACTAGAAATGAAGAAATTAAAATTATACACTGAACGTGGTAACAGACACATCCATAATATTGTTTTCAAAACTTGTTCATTAGGGCCTGGCTGTGATTTTGGAAATCACTCAGGGTGGTTTTGTAACAGTCAAAAGACGTAAGGTGCTGTGTGTGAGGCTTTTGGGGTTGGACGTCTTTTTCCACAGCTCTTTACATTTGTCAGTGAGAGCATCCAGCTCTTTTGACAGTAGGACTTGGGTGGCCTAATGGTTGCTGGATACTGTAATAGGAGGTTGGCAGGACACAGAATGATAAACTCACTTGTCAACAGCCTCTCTGGCTTTCTCAGGAGGACAGGCTATTTTTTTTTTTTTTTTTTTTTACCTCTGTATCTTGTTTCTCATGTAGTCTTCAGTAAGTTCTCCAGTTAATTAATTTTGTATTTGTTTGCTGTTGTTTTTAATGTCTGCCCAACATGGAACCCTTCTCAGCCACAGATGCTCATTTTGTATCTATTATCCTCTGCTTCATTCTTTTGCTTCCCTCAGCCAAAAAGAATTCTCCTTAAATTGTTTGCATGTTGGTGGCAACAGAGATGGAAGACCAAAGAAAATAAAGAAGAGATCCACAGTAAACGTTGAAGATGGGGTTCTTCCAGTGTGTGGGATGAAAAATAAAGCTGCAAGCACCATTAGAGAGATCTCCAGGGAAGGCCTCAGCAATAAGAGCTGGAAGAAGAGCTTAGGGAACACCTCAAGAGAAAGCAGACTTATAACTGCATCTACATACAGAAGGGCACTTTCCATGAGAAACAAATTACTGGCATAAATGGCATAAAAATGTCTGTGATGTAGGCTTTTATTTGTGGCCTTGAGGATGAAGACAAAATAACTAGTGTTGTCTTTAATGTTGTGGCAGTGTCCTAAAGCACTGCTGGTTACTTGGACTGACTTGGGCTGTATGAATACTGCTGTGTGTCTGCCTTCGAGTAGTTTTGTGGTGTGCTCTGTGGTCTTGGGTCTCTGAGTGTCCATACCAGGGCTTGGTCAAAGGGCTCTGTAGGGCCTTTTTGGCTTCTGCACCTGCATTTCCTTGCTGTGAGATCAAATTATTTTGTAGGGTTGGTGCTCACTAAGGTTTCCCATGGCATGGAATTGGGAAATTAATAGCATATGTACATGAACCAGGAAGCTAGAACTGCTCTTGGATACTGAAGGCTAGATGCCTTAATGCCCCATCAGTTCATAGTTAATTTGTGGCCACTTTCTCTGTGACATTGTCAGCATTTGCTGTTTCTCTCATGAAACATCTTTAGATTTTCTTACAGTTATATATTAGTTATAATACAGTTGTTTAAACAGCATTTTCCCACAATGCATTTGACTGATAGTTTCTCTCCATTTTTTTCTTTTTTTTTTTTTAGCTTCTTTGGCATATTTCTTCATCCTTGCCATTGATTGCATCTTCCTCATTGCTTTGTATGGGAATTCTTTTGTCTGCAGAAATTCAGGAAATTTTGCTCACTTTGTTTCCAAGTCTGAATGTTGGCATAGAAAGCAACTCACTCTTATTCTCTCTCCGCTTACCCTGTTACAAAGTCATTTTCCATAGTTGTGCCATGCTTTGAGTGCTCTTGTTTTTACTTTGAAGGCAGGGGGCTCAATTTCTATTGCTTCACACCGCAGGTGTGTTCAGAATGGCTGCTTTCTATGCACATTTGCTTGCTAATTACTGCTCTAGTGCAAATCTACAGAGGTCCAGCTCAAGTAGGCTCAGTATACACTTCCTTAAGGCTACCCTTAACACCACAGCTTCAGTTTGGCAAAATTTCACCTAAGAGAATTAAAACAATTTCATTAATATTTTGTACATTTAGTGATCTTGATTAGAGCAGTGTGAAAGGTCTCTGCAGAAATAAACATAGCAGATCAGGGGCCACGTGCACTTTTCTCTTGTGATTTATATATTTCAAGATTAGATCTAGCATTTTGAGAAATGGTGTTAGAAGTTGTTAATTAGCTTTGCCTCAACAAACTAAAACAGACAGAGCTAATTGCTTAAGATTACAGCCAAAAGATTTTGACCTCTCCCTGTGAAATGTCCTGGTACACGTTCTTGCTTAGGTCTGTTCTTCTGGTTTTGGTGTGCTTGTTTTTTTGGAGGAGGTGGATAAAGCATGCATGGTATCACTGAGATAGTGAGGAATATTTTTTTTATCATTTGGGAGTAACATCCCTACCTCAATCCACTTTTGTTAATGGGAGTTTTTTATTTAATATCTATTCACTCATTCTACTTGCATTTTTGACAGGAAGAGCACTGACAGGTAAGTTTTCAATTTTAAGAATAAAACCTAACAGGAAGCCTTTTCATAGCATCACAGCACCTATAAGTACAAAGAAACATAAAGTCTCACAATACATGTAGTTCCTGGTGAACCTGATTCATTTTATGAATAATTTTGCTTGGATCTTAGTGAGAAAAATGTTCATGTGAAGAGCATGAGCAACAAATTTCCAGACAAAAGCATGGAGGAGGGAGAGTATGTATAGACAGAGTCTGTGGGGGCCTGTGACTTCATCGCATTTCACACGATAAGAAGGTTCACTTCAGGAGCTGGTAACTGGACGAAGACTTGAAAGACCAGGCTACAGGAAGTGGGGATGGTGAGTCAAGAAATGGCAGCCTTCCCTCCTAGTCATCCTTGAACCACTGCCCTGATGTACTCATAGTGGGAATTGGATTAGTAGAGATGCTCTTCCTTCAGATGAGATTTCAAACTTGGGTCGTGACCATTTGATGTCATTAAGAGTTACGTGCCATTTCTTCTCGAGAACATGGATTTCAAGTTCTGCATCTGGTCTGATTTCCAGTTCGGTTGCCTGTGTTTTGCAATCGCACCTCTCTGCAGCGTTGACTGGATGTGCAGTTTCTGCTCTGCGTCCTGTCCCAGAGCTGCAGGCCCTGTTACACGTCCACCCTGCTTTTACGTGGAAGCCACTGCGTGGCAGTCGGTCCAGAAGCTTCTTCCACGGTTGCTAGATAACTGTAATTTCCTGTGAGAAGCATTGCCACGCTCACATTAGTTTTTATAACATTTGATCAGTTTACCAGGGGGAAAAGAAACCTCGGTTAGGGGGGTGAACAGCATTATTTCCTGCTTGTAGGGGCACTTATGGAGACTGTGGAGTGGCTGAACAAGCGTTTGTTTGCCAGCGTTTCAGGCTGAAGTTCAGCTGCAGCTGGCAGAAGGCACACGGGACACCACGACCGTCTCCGCGTCGCTTTCAATTAGCAGGACGAGGCGATCCTCCGTGGTGAATCGCAGCCCCGCAGGAGGCAGACGGCGACAGAGCACAACACCGAGCCACACCGCTGCTGCGGGCTGCCTCGGGCCGGTTCCCCCCGCTCCCCCCCGGCCTCTCCCCGTCTCTCCGGCCGCCTCCCGGCGCCTCTGCCCCGGCCCCGGCCGCGGCGCCAGGCGGGCCCCCGGCGGCGGCTGGAGGCGCCCTGAGCGGCCGCTAGATGCCGCCATGCCCAACGCCTTGGGTCGCCTCGTCAGCCCCGGAGCTCGCTTCCCTCCTCAGTGTGCTCTGGAAGGGGAGACCTAAATCTTCCTCCGGCCCGGTGGCAGGGCACGGGCTGGCGGCTAGGGACAGTGCCAAGGCTCCGGGTGGTGGCTGTGGAGGCCGTGGGGTTGTGTCTGTCGTGGTGATGGGGCAGGTCATGGCGATGAGATGGAGCATGGTCGGGGTTGGGACCATGGGCTGCAACCAGGCTGGACCACCAGCCCTGGGGGACAGCCGGACCCCTGGCCGGGCAGGGCTGTGACTAAAACTTAGAGTTTTGCTCATTAGAGCATTAGTTCTTAAATGATTGTTCTTTAAGACAAATAGCAAACAGCCCTCGAATGGATTACAACACATAGTTGGGATGATGCATTTCAGTAGCAATTGACTGTGCGTTGCCCTTTTGAACCTTGCGTGTTTCCTTTTCCCCTCATAGAGTATTCTTCTAAGAAGAACACACGCATGACTCCATGCATGGTTTTGGGGAGCAAAATCATCTGAAGAACATATCTCCGTGCTGCAGCTGGCTGGCTGTGTACGTTCATCGGGGGAAAAGTCAAGAGCAGTTAGTCCATGGTTCAGGACTGGCTCTCAAGGAGGCCAAGGTCACTGAGATTTGGAATTATTCATATTTGAAAGCCACTTTGCAAGATAAAATTTAGTGGCTAAAGGAATATAAGCAAATGTCATGTGTATTTTATTTTTTATTTTTTTTTTTTTAATTTAGGAGAGGTTATTACTTAAAAATTGCCTGCAATTGCTGATTTAGTGTCTGTGTGAAATGCTGTATTGTCTGGACTCCTGTATTTGCAAACAGAGCAGATAGCAGAAGTGGAAGCACTTCCCGCACAGCTTCTTGGCTGCGACCTGGACTGACCCTATGAATGGCAAGTGGGGGTGAGCAGTATCGAACTTGGAAGCTTTCTCCTGTTATCGCTGGTGTATTAACCCAGCAAAACTGCTTAGCTTTGCTAACATTGCCATGTAGTTCCATTGGTAATGTAAACATCTGTCTACTGACTAACTGCACTAGTGGAAGCACTGTTTCATTTTGTGTAGGCTACCGAACAGCTGTCAGATGGGAATAACTTAGGTTATCACAGGTCTTAGCCAATGTCCTAGATGCAAGAGGTTCTGAATGCATTTATCCTTGTTTGACTTTCTTGCTTTTGGACTTGATCCTTCTCTGCTGTATGTTTTCACTCTCTTACTAGGCTTTTAAATAACCCCCAAGAGTGTGCTGGACGTTATCCTCCTTCAGAGCTCAAGTAGATTAGACAGGAGCATTGAATTCAATGGATCGCTATGGATCCGTTTCATTCTTCTTTGCATCTCCTATCCATTAATGTCTCATCTCTAAGAGACCTCCTTATATTAGTTTTGACAGGCTGCATTATGCTGTACAGGGTTGTGTCTTAAAATCATACAGCTATAAAAAGAAGATTCCCATGACAGCATTTCAAACAACTGTGATGTCAACTGAGCTGAGATCTGAGAAATTTTTTTCTGTCAGCATGGGTGTGTATGTAGCTTTCCAAGTGACAGTACACTATGAATGAGCATACCTGAGCAACTAAATATACCATGAGCTTGGAAACATTTGGTTTGGAAAGCAAAAAAAAAGCTCTTCATATATGTTAGTATGTAGTTAGCAGGCAAAAACTGTGTTGACCACTCACCAGACTTCTTGAAGTCAAATGGGAATTTCAAAAGTTTGAAACCTGCAAAAGCAGGCTGTGGAATATATACAGAGGAGCCCTGTAGCATTCATTCTTGTTAAAGACACAGCCTCACGGAAGAGATGCTCATACAGATAGACGGTCAAGCTTTGAGACTTTTAAAATTTGGGGTTTATTTGGCTAGGTACTGCAGAAGTCATCTTTAAGTTCCCTGTGACTCATCCAGCCTGTCTGAACTTCTTAGACAGAAGAGAGGAAGTGATGAACAGGTTCACTTATGACAGAGCTTCCTGTTTTGCCTTGAACAGAAGATGTTTAGAAAGACCTTTTTCATGATGTTCTGCTGATCCTAGCTGAGTTCGGTGACTCGGCTAAAACAGGAGATGAAGTGCTGGTTGTGGTGAGGTGGTCTTGCCAAACCTTTTCATCCTCCAAGTAAGGTTTATTTTGGCAGAGTGTTAAGCTTTTTCGGTTGCTTTTTATTTGGGGAGGGTGATGGGAAAGATGCTCCTCCCCAGACACCGAAATATAAATATTTGACTAACACAACTGAAATGCCTCTGGGTAGACATGGAATAAGTGACAAAAAATGAGCTTTTACCAAACCTTTGGAATTCATTTGAACTTTGCCAGGTGTTTGGCTGTAAGACTGTGAGGTCCCATATTTAACAGCTCATATACTTTGCCAGTAATATGTGAAGTGTTTCATTATCTTCTACGCTGTAGTTGGCACACATCACTTTGCAAAGAGCAATGGCTTACGATATTTGTGGATTCCATGTGCTGTTGTAGCCATGAAATGGTGTGTATGATAAGACAAATACATAAGAATGAAAGAGCTCATATAGCATATATTGGATACTTTCAAGTCTATGATAAGGAAACCACAAATTGTTAACTAACATCAGTATTTTGATTTTTGTCTCCTCTTATAAATGCCAGGAGTCAAAAACAAATAAGAAGCCAGCCTTCAGTTCATCCAAGATGTACCCGTAGTACCTGGGACAGATGAAAAGCTAATTTGTTTTGAAGCTTCAAAATAACCAGGTTTCCTTAAAGTATTCATCCTAAAGGCCAAATTTTTCACAAATTACAGTTTAGGCGGGCAAGCTTACAGAACCAGCTTGTGTACTCACACCATCTAGTGAAGGCAAGCTGCAAATCAGTATTGAAACGATTAGTGCAACATTCTGGTTGGACGAAAAGGTCTTTGTGTCTATATTTATGGACTTTTTTCCCTGGGGTGTTTTTTTTTGTGTTTTCTGAGTTTTAATCTTTCCAGAAAATATTAAAATGCCTGCAACTTTCCCTTGCTTTTCTTTTAAGTAAATGTCTGATTGGACAAATCTCCAATGTGTTGCTTTGCAGGCCAGCAGTGTGCGTAAGCACACACTTCTTTATGTGTAAATGTTTTGTTGAGGTAGGGTCTAAGGATGAAGTGACTATTTATACCAGCAACTCCCCAGGCTTGGGAATCCAGTGTGTTGCAAGAGTGGCGACGTCTGCTGTGGCAGTGCTTGCAGCAGCCTGTGTGGTCTGCCCTCGTGGCCCGAGCAGCCTGTCTGGAGAACTGGAGAACTGGCAGGAGCAAGGAGACCTTGGGTCCTGGGTGAGCTTGAGCTCTCTTCAGCCCACCAAGGAGTCACGGGGCTGCTACCCAGCTGCAGTGAGCAGGGCAGCTCAGGGAGATCTGCTGTGCATCACCCGTTTCAATCCAGAAAAACGAACAAACAAACAAGCAAACAACAACAACAAACAGCCCCAGGTATCAAGAAGAGTGAGAAGGAAGAAGTTAGATGATGGAAATTAGGGCTGGGAGCTTTTCTTTTTTTCTGCAAGGACTTTGCAGACTCTGGTGTGCTCGTGGTGGTTCTGCTGGTCCTTGGAACCTCTTTCAGGTGCCTTTTCTTTGGAGAGCTAGTGAACCTTTGCATGAAAGAAATAAGAAAGCATGTCATTTGGTGCTGAGTTTCAGTATTTGTTGTAGTTTTCCATTTGAGATAGATGGTTTAGGGGTACAGAAGATTATTTTAATGACATTTCAATGGTTATTTCTACTGCATTTTGTATGTTGTGTGCACTGACTGAATGAAAAGCTCAAAGGCAGCCCCTTCCCCCATGGGACCAAGGTCTAACGTTAGCAATCTGAGCAAGAAATTATTAGACTAGTCAATGGGAAAGACAAGGTGGTGGGAGGACATGGTAAGAGTAACGTCATGTATGTTTGTCCAAATCAGTAGACTGTAGTGCAGGTGGCCCTTCATTCCAAATAACTGCAGCCTTTTCAAGGTGCTCTTATTTCTGTGAGGGGTGGAGGTTGCAAATAACATATACACAGTTGTCTGAATTCACTGGTTTCTTATCGTCAAAGTAACTGGTGCTTCTAAGAGATGCATGATTTTCTTTGTATTAATAAATAAATAAATCTCCAAAGAGCCCAAATCCTCTGAGAAAAGTGGTGAAAATAAAGCTTTTCACTGAATTTGTCGTATGCTGACACTTCTGTGTTCTCACTTTTAGCAGCTGCATTGAGATCATTCATTCGTATTCCTAACGTGACGGCTGTAAAGGCATTTCTGCGCCACTGCTGGTGTAGCAGTAAGACCAGAGGATTCCTGTATCAACTGGCTTTCTGTGTTTTCTGCTTAACCTCTCTTTGGAAGAAACAACTTTATTTGTACCAAGTAACAACACACATCCAGATCCAGCCATGTGTTTCGGCCACTAGCAGTTTGATGTGGTGTTGTGTAACTTTTGTTCTCCCAGCTTCCACAGTGGAGTCCACTCTTTTATGTTGGTTGCCTGGACTCTCCATGCACTGGATGCAGAGAATTTTTTTTTTTTTACAGAGATCAAAAATGATCAGCAGTTTGGCTATAGAAATCTTTATTTTAAATAGGTATAGGTTTAAAGAGGACTTAAGAGTGTCCTAACTATTCATCTGCCATCTACTTTTGCATGTCGGGCAGAAATAATTCAATATTGTTGGGCTTTTAGTTATAATATATATTGATTAGGATGTTTATGTAGGATAAGGATAGCAGAAAAATTCTCAGAAAACTTGCTGGTACTTTTCTGAGCAGTCTAATCCCAAATGCATCTGGATCAATTACTAGTGCCCTCTGAACAAAGTGGTAAAACAAACATATCTGTTTGAGACGTATGAAGTGTCCTCTAAATAGCTTCTGAAAAAATGAGAATAAGGTAAATTTTGGCTGTTAATGAGCTGCTATATGATTTTGAACTACTGATTAAATGAGAGAAATGGCAGATTATTAGTTTCTGTCAGTAATCACCTAAATGAAATTTCATTAAAATACTTGGGAAGATACAATAATTAAAATCAAGTCATTGACATGTTATGAATTATTTTTTTTCTCTTCTGTTTTAAGAGACAAACAGGAAAAGCCTTTAATGTAAATCTTGTGAAAATGTGCAATTTGCATGAATTGAAATAGGAAACACCGAATCCAAGCTGCCTAAAACAATGCAGAGAAAGAAGTTAAAGATCAGCATATCAGAAGTTTGAGATATAACAGTTTTCATCTTCTAAAAGATCAGTGCATGTATTAGAAGTAATAGGACACATCTGTATTTCAGTGCATATCCAGGAGTGCAGAATGTGAAACAAATTTTTCTCATGTTGCATTTTAATCAGAATAAAATGACAATTTTAGAGTCACACGGTATACATAACCAGATAAGCAGTGCTGCTTTGGCAGAACTTGCAGGTACTGTTAGAAAGAAGGAAACACTGACATCCCCAAAGTTATATGGTGACACTGTAAGGCACTGGAATATGTGGTTATCTTTTATATCATTCTTACAACCTTGGCACACATTGTTTATGCTCAAGAATATAATCTCATTGGTTTTGTATTTTTACAGTACTTAAAATCTGCCATATATCCAAAAATGAATCCAGGCAATTAAAGAATGGCATAAAACTTATTATTAGGGAGGGAAAAATATTGGAAAGCAGAATATTTGTATCAACAACATATTTACAACACTGACTTTTCTCAATATATGCTCACAGCTCTCCACTGCTGTTGGAGGGAATTGCATATATGAAGCAGAATGAGTTTTTTATGAGCAGATAATTAACAGAGAAATGTAGTATCTCTGAGATCTGTAAATTAGGTATTTGTCTTAAAGAGAGTTTTCTGAAGCCCTGGTTATGATTTTTTGCTTGGCTGAATTTCATGTTCTTACCTTGCTCTTTTTTTTTTTTTTTTTTTTTTTTTTTTAACCCACTTTATAGCTTTTGAAAACAACAGTATGCTTTATGGTGGCTGATGATTTTTGTTAAACTGACTCTACACGTTGCCATGAAATATTCTTGTATTTTAATGTAACTTGGAAATATGATCCATTTCTTTAGGTGTAGCTAACAATGCTCTGGACCATTGTAGTAGTGTTAATTCTTCCCAGTCTCAAATATGCTGGTCTGGCTTGCACAAAAGGCCAGAAACCCAAGACCACCTGCACTGCAGGGAAATAACATATGATAAGCTCCCAGCCTTATAGTTTGCCCTCCTGCTGATGAAGAGCAATAGAAAACTTGATTTCGATTTATTTTTGGATGGCTATTTTTAAAGAGATAATAAATAAAACCGCACAGATCTTATATGACATTTTACCCATTCTGATTTGTTGGTTGCTGTAGTGACTGATAGAAAAGGAAGTACACTTCATATTTTCCTACTGAGAAATTAAACTTTACTTAAGCTCATTTCTTTGGTTGTGGTACATTTCTGCAATTTCTCTGCCTTTCGTTTATAAATCCAAATACATGGATTCTACCATGTTTTTTCTTCCAAAATCCATGGATTTTGTAGTTATCAGTTCATAATTAGTGTAAGTCCAACTTCCTTTTTTGCACCTTAGAGCCATCTTGCAGTTCCTGTTTAGTCCTTACTTTGGAGAAAAGCCTTAGTGACTTCAACAGGTGGTCTCCTGGAATCAGCTCTTGTTTATGGCATACTGAGCACATGATGTCTGCTAGAGAAATGCAGCTGAAACCACTGTGCTTGTTTGTCCGGTCGCAACCTGAAATGGTAAGCCAAAATCTTTATCACCAGTCAGGCCCTCCAGAACTGCTCTTTCAGTTTGCTTTATTCCTGAAATCTCTTCCTTCTCACCCAGCTATTTGCATGATGGTCAGTACTCTCCTTTCAGAGCCTAGAGAAGGAGGCATAAGAGTACATTTGAGAGTCTCTTAACAGACAGCATCAAAAAAATCTTGCTGTTAATTGGCTTGTGTGCTGTCTCAGCAGTTGAAAGGTGTCCTTTTTATTTAAATGATGGACCATGGAGTGGAGATGCCCTGTTCACATGTACACATAATACATGTGCTGTAAGACTGGGGGGAAATGAGATCTCGTGTTTGTTTTTATATCCAGAATCTGCTCTGTTAAGTTGCCAGGTTCATTACTAGTTTCCTTGAATGCAGGAGCATGTCTGTTTTGCAGGTGTTTTGCTAAAATTGCTTCATTGTAAAGAACAGATCTTATCCTTTCCTTTCCTTTTTTTTTTTTTTTAAATTATTTTTATGCAACCTTCATTTGTGGAATCATATAAGCAATTATTAATAGCCAACAGTTCATAGTAAAACAAAGATGTCCATGCCTTTGATTTCGATTTAAGTCTTCGAACAATCTTTTGCTGAGCCAGGCAAAAAGTTTCTTTTGCGTGATCATTTGAATCATCATTAACAAAGTCGACACACCCATGATGTTGTTTTTGGCTTTGATACCTTGAGGACTTACTGAAGCTGCTGGAAGATTTGGGTGCGATCCACATCTCACTGCATCATGGGACACTGGGACAGTAGTTGCCTCAGGGAAACAAGAGAAATTCAACACTGGCATCACCACTGTTCATGTTCACTCTCACCGATTCTGCACTGCTTCCTTTTAGCTTCTCACTTCTTTTCTTCAGTGCAACAGCAGGAGAGCATCACAACTTGCTCTGTGCAGAAAAAAAGAGGCTAAAGAGGGCCTTATCTCTATTTTTTAAAAATTGTACCTGAGCAAAAGTAGGTGATACTTTGGGTACTTTGTTTTGGCAGAGATAGTTTACAAAATCTAAAGATGGGCCATTTAAAGGTACTCAGATTTAAACTGGGAATAAATTGAAAAATAAGTTAAGCAAGGGTAAGTAATTATTAGAAGATTGCTAAGGTATGTTATAGTGGACTATCTATCCAGGAAGTCTTTAAAACAAGATTTGGTATCTTTCTAAAAGATAGGTGCAGTAAATCAACCAGAAGTTACAATTTGTGTAATCAGGAGGCCAGTCCAAATGGAGATAGTGGATTCTGATACATTTCTAAATTGTACCACAAAAAAGCAGTACCACGGAAGGAACTTGTTACTCCTTTTTAAATTACCACTACCTATTGGCTTTTCTGTCAGATAGGCCTTGTTAAAAATGCTTTGTAATTTGACAGGAATGAGAGATATTTAAAGTCAATAGTTCTTTCCTGTATTTAATTTCTAAATGAAAAGGTAGGCTCTCTTCAGGAAAAGCAGCCGTGTTAATAACTTTTCAATGTTAAAAAATGCTAAAAGGTGATGGTTTGCAGCATTGAGAGACTTGTCTTGGGTTGTAGAGTAGAAGAGGAAAACTGTCTCCCTCCACTTTCTTTAAACTGTCCAGGTTCTGACTTCAAATTGTGGGGCATGCCTTTCTACGAAGAAAACAGCACCTGGAGTTCCAACCTCTGGAAGCATCCCATTTGTGTTGGGCTTACTTTGAAGTTCAGAATTATATTAGTGTATAATGCCAGTAGGTAGAATGAAGGAAGCCACCATAATATTAGGATAGAAATCACACAGGAATAACAGTGCTGGTGGAGAAGTAGCATGATCCATTATAAATCAGGGTCAATGAAGCTAAATAAATTAATTGTATCACAGTATGCTGATGGATTCCAATTAACATGAATATTAATAATGTTGTGTTTACAATGTTGATCACGTGGTTGGGCAACTAACAATGAACACATAATGCAATGAAAGAGTAAAATATCACAATAACAATGAAAAATTTCAATTATTCTGGTATGGGTAGCATAAATGTCATATGGGGCTGAGATATGGGGCCTTTTTTGTTTCTTTCTTTTTTTTATTATTTTTATTTTTTTGTTGTTGTTGTTCTGACACAGTTGTGACTTCATTTTAGATGAAATAGTCAAAGAACACAAGAGAGTAGAAACAGCATTTGATTTGATTTAGTCCTGAGTTACTGTGCAGGACATGGCCCAAAAGGTAACTGCCAAAGAGTCAATGCAATAGTGATCGTCATGTACTGAAGCCCAACATTCTTGTGGGAATGAGAAAACCACAGAGATATTAGATAAAACAGAGGAAACCTCTCTGAAAGGAAATTTAAACATCCCAAATGGTATATTTCTTGAAACGCCATGATGTATAAGTATAAAGGGTTGCTTTAGGGACAGTTTGCTAAATAGTGTTCATTCACTGCCTGTAAATTTGCTTCCAAACAGACTAAAAAAGAGTAAAAGCAATAAAGAGACATAATTCAACAAGTGGAAGTCATTCCAAATAATGGGTATGCAAAAGAAAATAAACTTTCACAACTTGTCTGTCAAATCATAGGAAAGTATGCCAAGAAGATTTTGAAGAAAAATTTGTCAAAAGCATAAACATAAATAAGTTAACTATTTTATTTCTAATCCAGTAGAAGTTGAAACTCTACTGGAATATCTCTAGATTCAGTATATGAAAAAAATGTAATATCATTAAAATATCAAAACTTTTTTTTTGTACTGATATTCAGTGTAGTAGCTTATAGCTACTACAACATTTATTTATTTAGTTATTTATTTACTTCAGGAGGTGAAACAAGGAAATGTGTTCAAATCGAGACAGAATAGTATTAACATGAGTATAGCACCATTTTTACCAAATTCTGCAGACAGACAAGTGCTGCTTACCCAGGAGTTTAAATGATACAAATATGAAATTGCCAAATTATTAAGTGTATTGTACACCGCAACTGGTGGTAGTAGTGGGATGGAAAGTGGTTGTTTGTGCTGATCTAGAGTAACTGGCTTTGTGGCAGGCAGACTGATAGAAGTTATGTAATGCAGATAGGTGAGTTGGCACAGAGGTACGTATGATGAAAGATTACTGGTATGGTTTTGTAAGTCTGCTTCACAATTTTATTTTTTCCAAAGAAGTCAACGTAGGGAAGTTGGATGCTGTGTTCTGTTTCTCCAAAAACTATGATCTGCCATCATCACATTCACTCATAAAAATATGGTGATGTGCAGTAAGTGGGAAATGAAAATATGAATTTGCAGAATAAAGGGAGTTTTCCCCTAGCATCTTATTAGGTTAGTCTGGGTATGTAAGAGTGTTTATGAAAAGAAGATGAAGGACAAGGCTAGGTTATTCAGGCAGGAAGGTCCTTTGTAGAGCAGCAGAAAAAGATCACAACACTTAATGACTGAAAGACAAAATGGCAGATGAAATTCTGTGTTAATGAATGTGAAATAATTTGCTTAGGGAGGAAAACCAGCTGCAACTGCATGTTATTTGATGCTAGACTCTAAATTAGCTGTTTACTGCTTGGGGAAGGAATCTTGGAAATAGTTGCAGGCAGGTCTATGTAAACTTTAGCTCACAGATAGTCAAAATGACAGATAAATTTTAGGAATGAATAGGAAGAGGACAGAGAACTAAACAGAAACCATCACTGACTTCCTTAGGTATATGATAGATTTCTTATTCATACTGAGCCAAGTGAGTAACTATTCATTTACTTAAGTACTGACTGGTTTCGTAGGAAGCCAATCCAATTAAAAAAATCAGACTGAAAGGGTGATAAAAGCATCAGAATGTTTAAATGAAACTTTACCCCTCAAAAATCAAGTTGGAAGATTTATAAATTGCTTCTCCAATCCCCTACAGCTGTAGGATTCACAGACTCCTTAAGCTGGCTATACATTAAAAAGTTCTGTGATTGATGTGTCATACCATAACTACCAAGAAACTTCAGGCTTGTAGGAAAACTGCCCAGTGAGCAGCCCACAATGCATACAGAGCCATTTCACTATCTTTTAGCATGTAAAGTTATCCTAGTTCATTGAATGGGGAATAATCCTTACGGGTTTCCTTGACATGCAACGGTATGGGATGGTGTCTAATAATGTTTGATTTTCAGTGTGACAAACTAACTGTCAAAATCAATTTGCTACTGACACTTCTCATGCAAATCAGTAGCTTGAAGACAATATTTCAATGTTAACTTTCATTAGGGATCAAAGAGTGAGGATGTAGGATGAAAAGCGGACACAATATTCTGTTGGGAGGGGAACAGAGGTATATTCTTATGCGAATGTCATGCACATTAGCCAGCATTTTATTAACAGTTACCTTAGCTTTCTTTTCTCATTCCCATGCTTTCTGGGATTTGAGGAGGGAGGCTGATGTCTCTCTCTCTTTCCTGTGCAATAAATAGTTAACAACATGGGCATTTTCCATGTCCCGAGGCAGTGCTCTGAGTTAACAATTAACATAGGAGAGACACCCTGTCAGTTATTGTTTCAGACTCTCTTTCTGCAGGCTCACAAAAGCATTCTGGTTCATGTTTGGCAATTTCACACTCAGAAGGATTTCTGTTAGCCAGAAAGACCAGATTATTAATATTATTTTCTTAACGTCAAGGTTATTATTATTATTTCCTTAATATCAGCATAGTTTCTATAGGTTCTGGCAGAATTGATGAGGAAAAGGACAATCGACTTTCCCCGAGCTTGAGATATCACTGTTGTACATACATGCCTATATAGGCAGTGAAATTTCTATCACTTTTTTATTCCTCCCTGTCTCCCAAAAGTTTTGGAAACAGGTACGGGTGTCCATTGTGTTAGCAGAAGCTGGAGTAAGTCTATTTACTTAGCATTAGTTCTTTGGATGGGCATGCTGACTGCTGTAAGTGACATCAGGCTCAGGCTGAAAGTTTCCCAATTGAGACAAGCTCTGCCAAAACAGAAATACTTCTGTTATTGTTGAACTTTAGATGCCTAACGTGCAACACTTACACAGCAGCGCTAACTTTTGGGAAATACTGATCAACTGGGACCCAGAATCAGGCAACAAAAAGACAGTGCTGGTTCCAAATGGCAGATTCCTGTCTCTGAAAGGGACAAATGAAAGGAGGTATGGGATTTTTACAGAGAGTGCTTGTTATTCCTCCTTACTGACACATTTCTAAATACGATTTCCTATTTGAAAGGATTGCTCAGCTAGGAAGACAGATTTCTTGCAACTAATTGAGGTAGAGGAAAATGTAGAGAGAAATAGCATCAGAAGGGCTGATAAGGATGAGAGCACACCAACCAACTTTGATAATATTTTGCAATTTACTGTAAATACCCTTGTGGTACTTTCATATTTTTGGGGGGAATTCTTTGAACTTCTGCTCAACTAACTTCCATGGGAATTTACATGAGTAATGGCCTTGGGATTCTTATGTGGAAATAATTATCCTCCTACTGGATGCTACCTTGTCAGCCTGTCTGGTACTACTGCGGATGTGGTAGTGCACAGCTGTCTGTGCTCAGCTGGGCCAAACCTTGAGAAAAGAAGCTACATCAGGCTGCCTAGCTTGTCCTGCATCCTGAGAACTGCATACTTCTAGAATCTGCAAACTTCATTCCTAGACCTGGGAATGACTGTCCATATCACCCTTTCCCTTCCCTTCCCTTCCCTTCCCTTCCCTTCCCTTCCCTTCCCTTCCCTTCCCTTCCCTTCCCTTCCCTTCCCTTCCCTTCCCTTCCCTTCCCTTCCCTTCCCTTCCCTTCCCTTCCCTTCCCTTCCCTTCCCTTCCCTTCCCTTCCCTTCCCTTCCCTTCCCTTCCCTTCCCTTCCCTTCCCTTCCCTTCCCTTCCCTTCCCTTCCCTTCCCTTCCCTTCCCTTCCCTTCCCTTCCCTTCCCTTCCCTTCCCTTCCCTTCCCTTCCCTTCCCTTCCCTTCCCTTCCCTTCCCTTCCCTTCCCTCTAAATAACATCCTAGATCTGTTGTTCATTCATTCTCTATAGTATCTGCTAATGTCACTTGTTGGAATAAAAACCTACTAAGAGAAATACTTGCATCAAAATGGTAAAACTAATATATCCAACAAATGCAGTACTACCTTGCTCTTTTTGTTTACTTCTGTTTATTTAAGGGATTACCAAGATGTTGTAAAGGATATCTCATAATTGGGAGTCTGGGGATGTTCTTTTTACACTCTGATATGAAAAATGTAGACTTTGCTGCTGGCACTGTGCTAATTGGTAGGCCACACGTCTCTTGGTTGGAGCATGAGCAAGGCAGGCAAACAGAAGGCAGGTGCTGAGCCGGCAGCAGCAGTGGTTGCAGGGCATCTCCGTTCCCAGTCTTTCCTTCAGGGGCATAAAAAGCCCGTATGTAGCTAGTCAAGAAACAGACGTATCAATAAAGTAAAACCAGAGTGTAATTAAACAACGAAGCATGACAAGCAGTGCATTTCTAGGGAATTACAACATGCCTTGGGTGGAGCTATGAGGCCTGAGGCCAAAGGTTGGATGGCTTTAATCACCCAAGAAACACAGAAACCCCCTAATGCAGAGAGTTCTAGAGAAAGGAAGAGTGGAGTGGTGTGGGCAGGCTTCCTGCATGCAGCTTAGAAAACAAGTTTTGATTTTATCCTGCCTGGGTACAGAAATGCCTGTAGCTCCTGCACACCTCTTGCTGCCTACAGCTTAGCTGTTTAAGCTGCTACGGCTGAAGCTGGCACACCCAGCAAGCTCGTCACTTGCTCAGCACCTGAGTAGATCCGACATGTGGAGCAGAAAGTTTTACCCTGGATTAAGGCATTTTTTTCCAGCCTCTGTGCCTGGGCTGGGATTTCTATGAGCAGAGCTCAGGAGTAATGAGAGCAGCTGTTAACTCTGGTACAGGGAATGAGGAACCAGTGAAATGAGAGGATCCTCCTGATGCTGGGGCTGGGGAGCCTGGAGGGACATTTGTGGGGTGACAGACATTCAGGCCAGGGACTTGGCCAGAGAGGCCCAGGGATGAGCTGGAAGCCAGAGTTACTTTGTCCACTGAGGTGGGATGAATGATGGGTGAGACCATTTGAGTGCTTTTCAGTGTGGATAATTAAAATAAAATTGTGATATCACCAGGTGTCCCGATGTACTTCTGTACAGAGGGCCGTGAGATTTCAAGGAGCTGTGGGTGGGATGGCCAGCTGCTTCCTTTTCCTGCTGATCTTCTTTCTCCAAGTAACCTCTTAAGGATGTGAAGCTTTACCCAAGAGGTAGGGGTGAGGCGATGCTTGCAGGTGCAGTGGTTTTCTTACCCCGTGTTCCTCCTCTCTGTTAGATTCTGGGGTTTGGCTGGAGATGTACAAGACCTCTGCAGAGACAGAAGACTTCAGCTGGGTAGCAGGATGAAGGGTAGACCATGGTCTGCCTCCAGGCTTTTTTAATTTCATTCTTTCTGCCTCCTGAAGAGATTGTGCATGCAGCAGCGCTGCTCTCTCCCTGCCTCTCCCATCCTCCCGAGTTGTGGCAGGGCTGCCTGTGTCCCAGCAGCAAAAAAAAGCTGCAGACAGTTCAGAGCAGTCTGATGGGGTGGCACAGACGCTGCTATACCACCCGTGTGGGAGCCCCTAACGCTTCTGCCTGCCTGTGGTGGTCCCTATCTCACACGGGTTCAGAAATGCAGTCAGAAGCAGGATATGGCCTTGGTTGTAGGCAGGGCCTAAATATGGCTTGCTTGCTGCAGTGGCAGCTCCCAGGAGGGTGTGGGAACAACAGGCGCTTGGAAAAGAGGTCTTGTGAGGTGGGAGCCTTTGTGTCATTCTTGCAATAAAGTTTTCAAGCACGGAACATGCTGATTCACAGAAATTGAGACTGTTTGTGGGAAAGGGTTGGCTTTCACAAGTATCTTGACTCAAAAAGTATTGTGGAAATAAAGTTTTGGAACTGTCAGAATGTTTTGGTAGTTTCTAACTAAATGGCTTTCCCATTCAAAATTAGTTTTTGTTTAGAAAATTAAACTTAATAGCGTATTTAAAAAGTCACATTGAAAAGATATGTTTTGAAATTGTCAAAGCAAAATGCTGGCCTTGAACTCCAGGCATTTTTTTCCTTTTTTTTTTTTTTTTCTTCCCCTTTGCTCTAGGTCTTTAGCTTTGAAAATTTTGGTAATTTAAACCTTTTCTCTCACTTTGAAATGTGGAAAAAAAAAAACACTGATATCTAGAAAACTGTTTACAGGGAACCCATTTCTCTTTCAGCTTAACATAACAGTCCATGCCACTTTAACATGGAGTAGCCCCATTTAAAAACAACGGGTTTCTAATAAATTCACTTAAAAAATAAATAAAATGATTCTATTGCTACATAAGCCACCTTTTACTGCCACAATTAGTCTCCCACAAGTACGACCAGGTTTTCTGATTTTAGGCTTAAAATGATTGCTGATGACTGTAGCGCGCTCAAAAGAAACCAAATACAGATGGTTTAGTTCGAACAATGTTTTTCTCACACAGTATTTAACGTTCAAGAAAGTCATAAAACAAAGAAGTCCCAATTCAGTACTGTGCAGCATGTCCTGCTGATGTGTTTATTTCTGTTGCCTGGATTTTAATCACTGGGATGTGCTTACTTCAAATGTGATGCTAAACATTGCCCATTATTATAATGCATTTCCCAGGAAAGTGCATTCTGACTAGCATGCAAAGCGCAGGAGAAAAACATAGGGGGATTATTATTTTTTTAACGTGGCCTTAGGAAAAACAATGGCTCATTCTTTCAAACCTTGGATCCCGACTCCTATTTTTACTGTTACCAGCTTGGCAAAGGGAGAGGGCCTTCCAAGTGAGCGTGAGCTGCAGTCGTATCGACTGCATCCCAGTGCCGGGGGGCCACATGCTAAGTGTGAACCCAGCCCCTTGCAGCTCTGTCATACTTTCTGCCATGGTTGTGCCAGGAAGCTCCATGGCATGGCTCACATACTTCCCAATGTGCTTAGTCAAGCTTGCAGGGCTGGACTCCAAGTCCCTGTCTGTTCTGCGTGGACATTAAAGAAGCCGCTATGCTTTTTCCTAAGAGCAGTGGTTTGTTGCAGAGTTCTTGACTATAATTATGTCCCGCAGTAACCATTGTGCAGCAAGACATGAGTCAGTTGACTGCTTCCAGCCCAGAAGTGGTTGCGTTTTGGTGGTGATGCGGCTTTCAAGCAGCAAGTGGGTTATATAATGACGTGCTGTTAGCTGAGCTCGCAGGTTCAGCCTGCGTGATGGAGGCGTTCCTCCTCACAGCGGTGTCGGGGCACTGCATTTTCAGAAGACGTGTAGAACAGATACCATCACTTTTTCCTTTTGTAACATTGTTGGCACCTTTCTATTGCTATGTATAGGCTCAACCTATTGCATTAAAATGAGAGTGGATGGTGAAGGGAGTGGAAGGTAAATCGGAACAGCAATGGGAAACTTTCTAGTTTGCCCATATTATTGAAATCATGACAAAACTTTTTCCGTAGGACTGGCTAGAACCTCAGAGTACTGGCTCTGACTCTGTAAAGCATAAAAACTGCTCATTCTATGACTTTCTCCACTTTTAGTGCCTTCTGAGTATTTTTACCTGGGAGCTTTATGACATAAGATCATGCAATATAAAACTTTACTGTCCTATGCTGTGTGTTTGGGACTTCATCATTGCAGCCGCACTCCAAAAGCAGCAGGTTGGCGGGTTTGCCTGTGAGCTGCATGGGTGCTTCTGTATTAGCAGTCCAAGTTACATGCATTGTACAAGCCCACTGAGGTAAAAAGGAAGGAAAGAAGTGCTGCTGGCAGTCGTAGTCAGCTAGATGTTCTTGTCTTCAATTTCGTGATGTTTAAGGCACAGTGGAGCTTTTTTCTCATTAGCGGGAGTCAGTATGCAGAAAACAGATCTCACCAAGTGCTGGTGTACTGTGTCACCCTGTTCCATCTTCATTTCAGCATCACCCACTCCTGCCTTGCCTGAAAAGTTACACACTCTGCAGGTTTCTTTGGGAAGACGGATTGTTTTCATTTGCAGAGGGGTTTGCAGCAGAGCACTTTTAAAATGACATTGTAAGAAATTGCTACAGTGCAAGACCTGCTCTGACTTTTATTTATATAAAAAGAGATCAGGGTTAGGATTTCTAGTTGGAAGAGACCCATGATTTTACTAGGATAGGGGGGCTCATTCTTCTCTCTTGGCATGCCATGCTCTCTGCAATCTATTTGAGAGGCTGTAAAGGCAGTAATAAAGTGGCAATCAGAAACAACACTTCAGTAGTCCTGAGCTGCAGTTTGTGGGATTTCATTTGGAACTTATTTACCTGACCCCCTCACACGCAGCTATCTGTTTCAGATACCTACGTGAGTCTCCTCTTTGGATGAGGTGAGCCTGTCTGAATCTTAAATTTTGTTCTTCCTCACAGCAGCCTGGAAGGCTTTATTGTTGGGAAAGGGATGTGCAAAGAAGGTAAGGGAATATCGGCATGATAGATGTGGAGCACAGAGACATAGCAGTAACAACTCTGGAGCCAGGAGCAGTATAGTGGCATCAGTGCCACGTTATTCCAGGCTGACTGATCCTCCTGGGAAGAAAACCTTATCTCTCAGGGATGCAATGCCACCAGATCTGAGTGAGCATTTCTGTGTTGGTCCATGCTGCACTGCACTGCAGCCAAGCGGTGCCCGGCAGGTCAGAGCTACCGGTGATCCCACCTTTCACAAGTCCAGAGCTATGGCTGTAACCACTAGGCCATCCTTTCCTTTACCTGACAGCTGTGGTTAGCTGGTTACGCTGACAATAGGACAGCAATGCTTCTCACATGGTAGCACAGCTGAACAAATAGTACATGAGAGTTGACACGTTATTTTTACTGACAAACATATAATGAAAGCAAGATATCTATGAGGTGGTCATAGTTTTCTCTCATTCATTACTTTATGTATTTTAGAAAGCTGTTTTTCATAGCTCATTCCTCTGTATATTGCTTATGAGCCATTCTGTGATTGTCACCAGGCTTCTTAATTGCTAATTCACAATTAGGCAACAGGACTTTCAAGGTCTTGTTTATGACCTAGCTGGGACAATTCACAGCACTGCTGGCTTCCATAATCCTGAGCGAATAGGTTGGATACTTTCTCTAATTCTTCAGGACAACAAGATTAAAGTACATTTTCTGCAAGTTTTCATGCCAGTAAAATATTGACCTGGATGTGGCAAAAAAGGTTAAAGAGAGGTCTGAATGATCTTAAAATTCAAAATTATAGGTGCAGAGTAGGTTTGTTTCTCAGTTTCCTCTGTTTTACATTATTCCTCTGGAAGTCCTTTTCCTTTCCCCTCTGTATTTTTTGCACATACCTTCTGTTGGGCAGGAACATGATGAAAGGGTAGAGCTGAACAGCTAGTGATAGAAATATCATATGTTTTTTATATGCATAGGTACTCTTCTGTCTCTGGAGGCTAACAGATTTAAGGTCCTAGACTAATTGTTACACATAGAGCTGATGAAAAGTTGGGACACACTTGACCATGATTATAAACTTGTACAAAGTGTTTCCTTCAGTCTTCACTCTTCCAGAATGGGGGTGGGATTCTGTGTTCCTTGCTCAAGCAAAATCCTGCTGTGCAGCAGAGTCAAGGTAATGGACCGTTGCCTAAATGTAGACTGCAGTATTTAGAAATATAGGACAAAGCAGATTTTCTGCTCTTTTTTTAACTTTCTTCCTTGCTGTGGGCATGTGAGCACATCCCAGTGCCTTTCTCTTTATCATATACCTTGGCATGGAGAAAAATGTTATCATCCCAGATCTGCCTATTGGGAATTGGCATGGAAACTGCTAAAGCAGTCAGGTTTCCAGTGGTACAGGGGGGGTCTTACTCAGATGCCTTACTCTCATATCTGGTAGCTAGGCATTTTTGAAAATGCCCCTAGACATGCTTCTTGGCAAATCCAGTCCTGAGTGATGTGGCAGAGCAGGGACTTGAACCCACCCTAGTGCCCCTGGTGCTTAGCAGGGCTGCAGATGGGGGTTTTTCCTTCCCGTCCTCGCTCTGCGCGTAGTCCTCGCATTGCTGCCTTTGATTTAGAGGGGCCGCTCTGAATAGAAAGTCTGTGCTCAGGGTGAGTAATGGTGGTGAAATTAGTCTGTCTTTTTAGTAGCTGATTTTTAAGCCTGAAAAATCTGGCGTCTTCACAAATTGTGAATCAGAGCATCCAGCTACAGATGTTATCCTCTGCAGACCGAGGATCCCATACCCAGCCGTACCACTGTTGAACTAATGAAATGCTCTCTGAGTGTGAGTCCTATTTCTACAGCATCCAGAGGGTATTTTCTTTCTCCCTGTAGAAGAAAAAAGATCAGAGACGGTGAAAAGCAAAACAGAGTAACATGAAGGAAGGGGAAAAAATGTGTTCAGAAGATCCCTGTCTCCCTGCAGCTTCCTGCTCCCCTCCCCCTGCCCCCGCCTCCTCTTCCGTCTGTCTCTAAGGGTTAAATATGCAGAGGGAAAAAATTGCTAGACTTTATGTCTGTGCTTGGTGGGAACTATTAAATTACGGCTGGATGTTTTTAATTATGCCACACATAAATGCCTGAACACAACAGCGTTTTAATCCAAATGTGAGCCTCATTTATGTGTGTTCTGTGTTTGCTCTGAAATGCACTGGCTGGCACTTGTTTGTGGTGGCCCCTTTGTGGCATTGTAACAGTGTGGGGCTTTTCCCCCCCCCGCCCCCTTTTTTTTTTTCCCAAGTGCGAGGATGGGAGCTAGTGCTGGTGAGGGGGAAAGGAAATGGGTAATAAAACAGAGAGCTAAGCGGCTCACTGGAGCCAGCGATGCTGGGATCTGGTTAATTGCTCCAAAATGAAAAAGATTCGGGGGTTTTCATGAAATCCCATAGGTGCAGTTGCCAAGCCTCAAATATTAGATTGAATTACAGTTTCTAATTCCTCCCCCCCTTTACCCACAGCCATGTGTCTTATTTCTTCCTAAGGCTTGTCCACTTTTCAGAGCAATGAATAGAAGAGGGAAGCTGAGTAAGGACTGCCTGCCTGCTTGTTTTACACCTTCCCCACCTCCAGCTTTTCTTAATCCTACCTTTTATTAAAAAAAGAGAAATCTGTCTCGCCGTCCTCCACTGTATCCTGATCTGTTTGTGGCTTTGAGGTTGAAACGTTGCCTCTCTATTCCGCCTAAGTCTGGGGCTGTGGGGAGCGTGTACTGAGGGAGACAGTCTCTGTCCCTTGTTCTCTGCACCCACGCACTAGCTAAGCATAATATAATCTGCTGCTGTGCAGCCACCAAGACTTGGTGGTTTTTTAAGGGGCTTTGACCTGTCCCTCTCATTTTCAGGAACAATTTTGCATTGGCGGTCAGCTGTGCCAGCATTTTTCCTGTCCCACGAAGGGATTTCAGCACCTGATTTGTGGGTGTAGGGGGACTTCACCGGGAAATGACGCCAGCGGCGTGGCTCAGAGGAGGTGCCGTCTCTGAGGCCAGATCCTGACATGGTGGGATTGGCACCCACAGAACTGACGCCGGGGCTGAGACTCCCCTGTGCAATAAATTATATCCACAAATCAAGACGCAAGTCCCACTTTTGACAGTTATTGTGTTTTGTTAACCAGGGAACAATGTATATTTTCTCAGTCGGGACGTTTCGAGAGTACGGAAAGTGCACCTTGGTTATTAGGCTGGTATCTGATCCAAGTGTTGTTTCTCTTCTTGTGAGGAACTGGAAATCTTTCCTCTTTCTTCCATCCCAGAGATGGAAAGGCCCTCTGAGTCACCTAGGTCTGTCCCAGCCTTGGAACAGACCTTTCTGCTGGAAATTTCTCTGGCATGTTTTTTCTGAGTTGGTCGCTCTAGTGCTCTGAGCATCTCCCTGAGGCAGCTACTTCTAATGCACTTCTTGAGTGATTTTTTTTTTTTTTTTGTCTTTGTTTCAACCTCTTTTTTTTTTGTGTTTTGGGTGAAGGTGTTCCTGCACGCCGGTCTCAGTCAGTTCCCTCAGCCCCTCTGTCCTCCTGGAAGTCGTCATTTTCTGCATTCCTGTGTCATTTCTCACCTTCCTTGTACCATTTACCAGTGCAAGCTCCCTTGGAAGTGTTCCTTCAACATTTGCATGTGCGTTAACAATTAAATGTAAGTTCCCTCTTTTAATCTGCTGTGATTATTTTAAATAATTAAAATTGAGAGGCCCTTTTCCCACCCGAAGGCAAGAAGGGTCTGAACCACCGTTGAGCTGGCAATGCCTCCCCAGCTCCTCGCACGGGCCCTGCCATTAGGCAGTAGCCTGGGCTGCCTGGTTGAGGAGAACAGAGCAACTGAGGGCATGCTCTAGTAAAGCATGCTTTGATGCGTCTGCTGTTTCCTTGTACGTGATCTCATGATGCATTGCTGTGGGGAGATCTAGCTGTTCTGCCAACTCGTTTTCAAGAACTGTTTTCAAAGAGAATGGTTTTAAATTGCTCACTTGGGGGGTCATTTATTGTCTATTTTTTTAGTGCTGGGTCCTCAGGCATTCGAGGGTGAAATCTCTATTGTTCACCCCACCTCCAAAAGGATCAGAAATCACGGATTTTTATTTAGCCACCCACTGTCTTTTGACCTGAATACTTCAATTTTTATTTCCCACCCAGTCCCTTCCCAATGTTAGCCACAGTCTTCCCATCTCGCTCTCACCCTGTAGGGTAAGGAAATGTGGTTTCAACCATGAATGACATTAATGCCATTGTGTGAATCATTAGTGGATCCAGCATCACAAGCCCCAGGGGATCGAATATTTGCAAACCACTAGAGAGAGATTCTAATATCAAATACGTGGCAGGAATCATCCTAGCTCGAAGAAAACAAAACAACTCTATTTAATATGCAGAGAAGATCATGGTGCTTAGAGAGAGCGGAGGAGCTTGTGTAATGGCCTCGAGGGGCCCAGTGGCAACCATCATGCAGTGCTTCTCCCCCATCTCCGCAGCCCCTCTTTCCTCCCCTCCTCCCGGAGCAGCTCCCTTTCCAGCTGAATAACCAGCAATTCCCACTTGCCGTGTGTGATGCCAGTATCTGAAGCCATGAGGAAGGCTGTTGCCTTGTTCTTCCTCAAAACAAACAATCAAGAAGTCAAGATGAAGCATGACCAACTCAGAAAAAAAAAAAAAAAAAAAAAAAAAAAGCAAAGACAGAAAGACAGAAGCTGAACTTTTGCAGTAGAGTAGGAGAGGAAGAGAACAACACCTGCTGCTCTGTTGTGGTGCCGTCTTGATTGCCTCAAGGCTGCTGTTAATTCTGTCTTCTTGGGCCTTTGTACCAGCATTTCTGCCTTGCTTCACACTAGGTACAAGAGCACAGGGTTGTCTCACAGGCCAAGGAAAGAGTGTAAGGTGTAACCCTGTGATCGCTGGCCCCTCTGATGATCACAGCACTTAAGTAGGTGTACAAAAATTGTTCTTCTCTTTGTTTAATGGCAGGTGCTCATGTATGGAAATTATGGGTAAACATCTGCTGGGATGTAAACACAGAAGGCTGTTGGCTCCTGCCGTATGCATTACCTGCGTAGAAACAGGAATCCTATACAAAGGCAGAGAGGGCAGATGGGAGTGTTCTGTTATGCATAACAGGACACAGGCTTCCCTTAATGATCTCATCCCTCTAACCTTGAAAAGGAAATTCAAAGATATTGCAAACCCTCTTTCTGTGGAAACAATTATTCCCAAATATCAGGCATTAATACTTGACATTCAGTGCAAATTAGAAGGTTACTAAAAATGGACAGTTTATTCAAATAACTAACTGGGAAAGCTAGATCCTGTTCTGATGCAAGTGGCAAACCTAGAGATATTTAAAACATCTTAAAATAACTACTGAAATATTTGTGTAAAACTACATTTTTTTTAAATAGTATTTTTAATTTTTTTCCTTCAGAACCTGCATTTCATTTCTCTTCTGTTATGTACTATGAATTGAAGTATTGGAATATGGGAATGTCTGGTCCCCAAAGGACCTGATCTGAAGGGAAGATTAGTTAATTTTATCAAGCATACAGAACAAACTTGAAAGGTTTTGAAATCAGCTCCTTTGGCTTTGTCTACATTCATGTTTGAAAATGTTTGCCAAGTAAATATGATTGTTTGTATTGAAATTCTTGCACACAGTCTCCAAAGCTGACAGGGATGACCAAGCTCCAGGGAGCAGAAAAGTTCAAGTAGGTATTCTGAGAGATATCAGGTTACACTCTTGATTTCAAACTCTTCTATGCTGATGTCTGTAAACAGATTCTGTAAGATTTCTTCTTGCAGGTCACTACTGTAACAAACTTATTAGTTTTCTGGTAATTATGAAGGTTTTGCCAGCAATGATGTCAGACTCAGAATTAAAAGTATGTGTAGTGCAGATAAGATAAAAGGTGTCTTTTTTCTTTGAACATTGAGAGTTTTCTGGTTGTAGTTTCTTGAACTTGTTGAAGAGAATGATAACACAACCTATTTTGGGATGGGAAAAATAAACCTTCAGGCACAACAACAACAAACAAAATAAAGAGAAAACCTCTCCTACCTAGACCCTAACTATATGGAAGATTGTTTTTTCTGTGTGCGTGAATAAATGTTGTAATTACGACTTAGTCGAAAAGAAAGAATGACAACAATGTGTAATCAATGCATATGGCTATTACAGAGTCTTCTTGAATAATGGATATTTTCCTGCACATGAGTGTTATAACAAAACTGGAAAAGCATCTAAAGAATCTTTTGCTTGCTGTATGATCCTTGGGAATTTAAGCACTGAGATGAGGCTAGGGTATGTTTTCCCAAGCTGTGAAGCTTAGACAAAAATGGGGCTGAAAATGGCTGTATAAGGTAGTATAGGTACAAAGTTATGTAAGTCAACATAAGAACATGCCTTAACTTCTGAAATTTCTGATCAGGAATGTTTCTATTTATCAATTACTTGGAAACACTATGCTTTTTTTAAAAAACAAAAAATAGATACTGTCCCTAACTGGATACCTCTTCAAATATTTTATCTTTCACTATTTCTACAGTAACTTACATGAGCTGTAAGTAGTGAAAATATAAAGGGTAGCCAATGACATTTTTCTGTGATAACTCCTTTTGACAAGGTAAAACATAAGCAGACTTCAAGGTCTATGAGCATTCCTTATCAAGCAGAAGCTTATATGATAACTGAATAATTTCATGGTTTCTAAAATGCTGCTTAAATGAATGGACTGAAAGCAACTCCTGTCAATGTCAGAGGGAATTTTACCGGTGGAAACAGAATTAAGCCCGAAAGAGATCATTTTTTCAACACCTTTGCAACTTTTCATCTGGCACCACTGAAGCCAATGGAAAGGTTTTCTTTGACTTTGGTGCATAAAGGGATGTTAGCTGTGTAACCCAATACATCTCTTGTGTGCCAAAGAATAAACGAAATTTAGAATGAGAGCAGCTTTGCTGTAATGGTGATGATATAATACTCAAGAGCAAACAACTAATAAAGTCTTCTTAAAACAAGAATCCATCATGCATGCTCTAAGACCAAAGGGAAAATTTGCCTCTGGCCTCTGGGATCCCCTGCTGGGCAATGAAAAGAGGAGCTATATCATGCAGAAAACTATGAGGAAAGAGAAAAAGCCCTCAGGAGCAAAAAGCCTCTTTCTTTTCCTCCTCCCCCGCCCCCTCTCCTGGCATAGCTATCTTTACTACTTGTACACAATCCCATTGAGAAAAAAACAGTTCATGATAGAACAAACTGAGAAAGTGCTAGTTCAGGCTGCCTGTTCTTTCCTCTCGTGGGTTAATAACAACCAAAAATTAAAGGATTATTTAAGGCCACTTGGGCACTATTAACTACTCCTGCATATTGTGTGACTCTAGGATCACATGCAGTCTGGAAACCAAAGGCAGAAAATGACATTGGGTTAGTATAGGCGGACACCTGGGTTATGAAACAGGGAGTTCTTGAGTTTATTTGTCAGTAGTTTGAGAATTGCCTGTTTCAAAGATGGAAATGAAATAAATGGTGGTCTGCAATCAGCCATTCTGAAACCCCATAAGACTAGCCAGGCTACCTGATCCTCTAGAAAACCCTTAGTGACTGTTCTTAGTGACCACTTTTTGCTTGGATTTATGCTGAAGATACAAGAGCTCAAAGTTAAATGAAATTCAGTTTTCACTGTGGGTACCAACATGGGGGTGAACTGGGAACAGTAATTCTTTAAAAGTTATAACCTGTGTTGTTAAGTGTTTGTTAACCATTTCAGAATATTGGGAAAGCTTTCTTCCCCAAATCCATTCACGTCTGTATTCATGCTTGTTCATTAAAGACTTTGGGTCAAATGCTCTTGTATTTAAGCCTTTGGAGGGCTGGTGGGAAATGCATTTCACAGCTTGGCAGGACCTGGGGGAAATAAGAATTTAGGTGAGTCTACTTGAGGGGTAGGGTGGGGGGGGGGGTGGGGAGTGTGTCATGGGACAGGAGTAGCTTTTCTGGTAGCTCACTTTGGCTTTTGCTTCTATCTGCATCACCTAAAGATTCTAGATGCTGCATACCTCCAATTCTGAACAGGTCTAGGTGTGTGCAACAATTTCACTTCATCTTTTCTGTGAGAAAGCTAAACTGGAGAAATAAACTTTATTTTATCCTTGCTGAACAAAGGAGATACATGCTTATTCTGCTACCACATGGATGTGAGTTGCCTAGATGGAGGCTTGCTGTCAGACCTCTTTATGTTTTTATGTTTATCATTTGGCATTTTCATTGTGCCCAAGGAGATTTGCATCTATGGATAATCGTGTCTATAAGAAAAAGGGTATGAAAAATGCACATCTTTAACACAATGCAGTGTAGACATCCCTGAACCGCCATCAGATGAGCTATCTCAGAACCTGAGAGCTTCGGTACAGCTCTATAGCTCAGATAATTAGTCCCACTGGGGGCAGGGGGAGGGAAGCAGGCCTAGTTTGCTTTGGTGCTGTACACTGCTAACATAACTACTGTTCGTAGAGTCTGAGCAAGTGATGCTGCATGATACTGTACCAGAATGAGGCTGGCAAAAATGTTCTTGGATCTATATCTGGAAATTTCTTTGCATTATATGATCTGTTGTACAAACTGACATTTGTTTGGACAAGTTGAGAGAAAGGACTTAATTTTATTCTGAGAACTTCCAGTTTTAACATGCATGGTATTTGGGAGGCTACTGGTTTTTCCAAGCATGCAGTAGTACTGTGTGGAAGAAGTTCTCTATATCAGTTCACTGATGCAGTCTGGGAAATGATTGAAGGAGATTAAGCACTGAAATAAGCAGCAAAAAAACAGAGCATTTTGTTTGTTTTTGAGAGTGTGTTGGTTGATGGTCTCTATCCCAAGCTGCGCTTCTTAATTCTGCAGTCTATGCATCCCTGTGCTTCAGGAACCCAGTAGCCTGAGACTATGTGTGAAAGCTTTCATTAGGGAAGGACATTACCTGATGTTGTTGTCATATGGAGCTTGTGATTTGTGCAGAGTAGATGTTCTTTACTTCTGTGGAAAATAAGGGCCAAATCATAGATCATTCCCAACTGTATTGGGCACATTACACTGCATGTTATCAAGATATATCTCTGTGTCCTTGAGAGTTTAGAGTTCAGCTTGCAAAAGGTGCATGGAAGTGATTTAAACAAGTGAAGGGGAGTGGGAAGAATGTAGCTCTGCACAGAATACTTTGTCTGTGTCTACCCACCTACTTCTTTGTATCTGGTAAACCCTTGCTGCTTCTCTCTTCATTGTTTGTCAAAATTTTGGATGCCCCACTGCATTAGCATTTCCTATTCTGGACATTTTGAGTCTTACTAAGAGCAGAAAAATTGGATGGAATGACAGCTTCTTTGATTTTCACATTCAAATGTTGGTGGAGGGTTCCTGATGTTTAGATGATAGTTAATAAAAAGCAGTCTTTGAATTCCAGTCTAAGGCCTTTCATATGGGCCCAGGCTTGCTCTCCCCTTTTATCTGACCTTTTTTCTTTCAGGCTAGGAGACATTCTTTCGTATGTGTAAAGGAGTGACTGGTTTCCTTCGCGTTCTGGACCAGCAGCAGTCTCCTGAACTATTTTCTCCAAGGTCCTTGTAAAGAGAAGCAGGAGTCTTTGTTCCCCCTTTCTCAGCAGAGGTAAAGGTCTTGTTTCTTGTCTTTGCTTTGAACAGAGGGGAAGAGAAATTTCTTCCTGACAGTTGAAAGGACAGACAATTCAGAAATGTAAATATATAAATGGAATGGTGGTGGGTTCCTCAGTTAGCAGGGTAATATACATTGCATTACTTAGCAGGAAATCTACTTGCCCCCATGCCCACCTTTACTTGCAGTTGTTTGTTGGACTGTTCTTCTCAATCCTGAGTGTCTGCTGGAAGGAAACCCAGGACAAAACGAAGTGGTGGCACACTTCATCAGGTACCACAAGCAGCAAGAGGAGCAGAACAGAGACAAGCGCTATAGAGAGCCCTACCCCAAAGTTTAGATGCAGACAACATTGGATACTCCAGGATGTGGGGCATTTATGAACAGGCTATTTAACTGGCCATGCTAAACATTACACAACTAGTGCTAACCACAATATACTCTGAAAACTCTAACAAATTTTAGCTGGATTTATGAGTTGTAGGACAGGATCCAAATTAGCTCTTACTCAATCTTGATGTGTTTGCAGCGATCTCATCTTTATATGTCTGGAACTTTGTTTTTCTGACTTGGTTTCTTTGTGTCCTCAATACTTTTTATCAAACTGTAACAATGACATTCTTTCTCAAGCTTGGCTTGGTGTCAGAAAAGGGTCTCTTATCATACACATTTTGTTTAATGGACTTGTATTTTCATTTTCTTATTCAACTAACCACGATTCTTTAGGCTTTAAAATTTACAATTGCTCTTTTCCTACCTACTCAGGAAGTGCTTGGCTCTCATTTTTCAGAGTAATTACAACATTTCCATTAATTAGGTAGCTGTGACAGCACTTGCTGTTTCTGACACACACATGCAAGCACCCACCCACCCACTCACATACAATGATATCTTTAAGGGGGGCCATAATGTGTTTGTAGCAGTAAACTTGATAGCAACACATATAATAAGGGCCAGTGAACTTCTGATGTAGGTCAGTGTTTTCAGTTTTTCGCTCACTCCACTTGCAGAAATTTTCTGTAATTCTCTCTGTTTCAAGCAGACTTTGACACATGGAAGGTCTCAGTGAAGTTGGTTTAACCCTTATCAAGAGGGGGGCAAAGAGTAATACATGTATTACATTTTGGCCTATGACTATTATTTTCTCTCTGTGTTTCTTTTTTTTTTGTTTGTTTGTTTCTTCTCTCTTTTTTTTTTTTTTCCTCTCTCTCCTTCCCTCTTTTCCTGTGTATGTATCTCCCCATTTCTTTTCCTGAGAGATCTTATATTTTCCTATCCTGTAAAGTCTTCACAAGTCTAGCTGACTTATAAGCAATTTATCTTTATACCTGTTCCCTGGATCACATCAGATGTCTGCTGTTGATGTTCTTGAATTTTCTATGTTCAGATCATGCAGCTGGCTATGGTTCAGTTAAAGTTTACAAAATTAACTAATGATGATCCCCAATGTTAAAGGCACTGGTCTAAAATACTGTGATAGATCATTGGATCTACTGCAGATTTTGGATCTGATAGAGGTCAAATGAACCTGTGGGAATGGGTCAACATAAGGAAAACTACATCCCAGGGATGTTATTGCTATCATTATACTAAGCACTGCAAATCTATGGTAAACCCCCCTATTTTTATATGTGAATGTATAGTTATACCACCTCCAATTATCATAATTAGTCTGTTACTCAGTTTTCTACATACTTCCTAAAAAAATTAAACCTCACTAAAATATTGTTTCTAGGATATGCGTGAATATTACTGCCAGACTTAATGATGACTTTGTCATTTCAGTTACTAGTAACTTTTTCACCAAAAGGAATGACAATGCCCTATGATAAGATTATACTCTCCCCATATATTTTTGTCAGGCATCTTGTCATGTGATGGCTGAGATAAACTTAATGAGAACTTTTTAAAGATACGTTAGATTTTTATACTTTCAGTTATGAATCAAAGCTATAAGTTGTTTAGATGACCTGCATATGTGTATCCTTACTGAATTTATTTATTTATTTATTTACTTTGTGAATATATGTGCCTGCAGCTGAATCTATAGAGAATAGTTTTAAGTCCAACTAAAGCCAAAGCAAACCAAAGTGTGTGATGTAAATATTTATGTACACAGCACATGTATATGTTATAAATGTAACTTACAATAGCATCTAGCTATATGTGTTGTAGTTGGACAAGAAAATGATCCCTATAATTCCAGGGCCTTATTCACCATTGCACTGTCAGATCTCTGCTTTCCAGATCTCTGGTCATGCAAAGTAACTGTAAACCTGGCTTTACCAGGCAGCTAAACAGGGTTTACAGCTGTCTTGTGTCACGCAGCTCAGCAAGGCAGACAGTGAACCTAGCCCAAGACTCAACATTTCAGCGTGGTGGGAGCTGCTCACCAGGCAGCCTTTTCATGGAGCTATCTCACTAAGAGTGGAGCAGGGTGAGAGCTGGAGTGGTTTCTGTTTCCACAATACAATACAGTGAGATCATTTGAGACTTTCAGTGAACCTCAGCATGTCCAAATTTGATTTGAGGAGTCCTACTTGCTTGCAAGACTAATTCTACTCAGCAGGAACGAGTGCCATCATCCTGCCTGACTCCACTCTATACATACATCGGTGTGGACAGCAGCGGGTTTCTGTGCTTCACTGCTGGGGTGGCTGCTTTGCTATAACACCTAGTAGGCAGAAATACCCCTGCCCATATTGCTTTTCAGCATCTGTTTCTGAAGCGCAGTACTTGTTCTTCCCAAGGGTAGCGCTGGAGCATGATGGATGCTTCAGCGCCTGATGGCTCTTCCTTTGTTCTGCTCAGCTGTTCCTCCACCACTGCTGCCAAACAAGGGCTGTGCTGTGCTATAGCTTATCCTGGGGGTGCCCGAGTGCTCAACTGTGGTGACTTGCTTAAAAAAAAAAAAAAAAAAAGTATAATAAATAAATTCAAAATAAAAATATGCAGCGAACTCACTCCGCACACAATAGCTGGAAAGCAGGAGTGCAGTGGTGTTTTCCTCTGTCAGTGGGTCAGTGTGTTCTGTAAGCACTTCCATCCTGTCAAGTCCCTGGTTGGTCTCCACCTGCTAGCTGGCTAGCTCGAGAGGCAGAGCTGACCTGGCCGCTCCCTCGTTTTGCTGGCGCCAGCGGCTTGATGGGCCTTGCACTTTGATTATTTGTGTTAACAGTTAATTTAGCACCATGGACACGTGTGCCAAAGCTGCCTCCACTTCCTGCAGCCTTCCAACAAATGGGACTTTTATGAGATGCCTTTCACAACTCCCCCGCCTCCTCCAGCTCCACTCCTTTGCCTCGCTTCCCCCCAGCCCTCCCCTCCTTTCCCTCCCCACCCCGCCGTCTCAATCTCAGCTGTAATCTTTTTTACATCTTGCAGGAAAAGAGCTATTTCTGGCAGCTCTGTCTCTAACACTCGCCCCACTCAAACTGATTTAATGGAGATTTATAGACACAAGGCTATGCAGCTCTGAGGCGCTTTCCTGAAAAGTTTTCCTATGCCTGTGTTACGTATGGAATTTATTTATTTAATGTTTGGTGTTGCAGCTACACTGTCAACTGTTAGCGTGACATTTTCCACATACTTTTTTTTTTTTTTTTTTCCACGAGGATTCCAGTGAAATCCTGTTACACAGCACATTTCTGGTCCAATTCATCACAGCTGCTAACTTTACCAAGCTAAAATCTGACACCCAGGTCCAATTTCATTAAACCCCAGTCAGCACGGTTCTTTGTGATAATACTGACTCTCATCTAAGGCAATATGTATTTTGGCTCAGGACTACAAATAAATCCTATCGTAAGTACCTTCTTCCTAGTATGCAGCACACTGTAGTGGTCCAAAAAAAAGCAGCTTCTGTAAGAAGTCATGGAGAAGAGAGACTATTATAATTTATCATGATTTTCCAAGTAAGTTCTCTGCTATCTTAAGAAATTACGTTCTCCAAAAATAAATTAGAACTGTGGCTGTATATAACACCAAAACTGCTGTTTCTGCTGTTATTCCAGCTTTGATCGATGCAGAGAAAGTGAAGCTGGTATGTCAGGGGTTTTATATTTACAGCCCCATACGCACAATACGTTTATTCTGTTTTATACCCCTCCCCAAGTGCCAAAATGCTAAAATTAGCACGAAATATTCAGAGAAGTGCCAGATAGGCAGAAGGAAAGGCACTGTTACAACTCCCAGTCCATCTGCATCGTTTTGCTGTGCTTCACAGAGGCTTTGCAGGACACAAGGGGACCATGTGTGGCCTATGGCCACTTGAGCCCAGCTTTGTCTTGACACTAGGCCGAAGTTTTGGCAGACTCTCAGCCTGAGGGTTCATTTCACTTCATCCCCATTCCTGAGTGGTGAAATGTGTGTGCAGTCCTCTGTCTGCCTTCAGGGGCAGAGAACCAAATGTCCCCTGTGCCACAGCTCCATGAGGTACTCCTGCTGGTGGCATCTCTGATGGCTTCCGTGGGGTGCTGTGCAAGTGGAGCAGTCTCCTCACCTGAGCCTCTCACACAAGACAGGGTATAAGCTGCTGATGGGTGACTCCCTGGAGTGAAAACTGGTTTCTTTTGTAAGTGAGCCCAAATGAGCTCAGAGTAACCTGTGAGGAGGTCGAGCACAGATCCTGTACTCTCCTCGTCTTGAAAATAAACGCTGTGAGAGCCCTGATCCTGCCTGCCCTGCTGCCTCCCAGTTATATAATGAATGGTATTTTGAAATAATGCCATGGTGTATTTTTAAATATCAAATTTTGCTGTGTTTTTAAATTGCAGCTTCCCTTTGGTCGAGAAGGCTTTATCCCTGTGTTTAATGTTGTGTTATTATGGTCTCTGTGAAGCTCTAGGACAGCAAATTTTGGAGACTGGTTGTGAATATCTTTTGCTTAGGTTGAGGCAGGTATTTTCCTGTTGGATTTATTGTGACACAAAATAAAAAGTTAATTCATAAGTTGGAGGAATATAGATGTTACCATACCGGATCAGACCAGTCATGTCTTGAGACCAGCATCCTGCTGTGAGAGCAACTAATCCTGGATGATAGATTTTTATTTTTTATTTTTTTATTTTTTTTTTTAAATTAAACATTGAGAATGATTATCCTGTGTAAGAGTAGCAGTTCTGGAAATTAAGTGGGTTTTCCCTTCAGTCCTGTTGTACAGCACGTTGCTTTAGACTTTTTTGGGAACTTGCATTTGTTCTGGTCAGTTATGGAGTTTTACAAAAGACCTAGGAAGTGTTGAAATTACAGGTTCATGACGTACACAGTGTTGAAACACCATGTTACTGCAACACTTGGTCCAACGTGAACTTGCAATTTCAACACTTTCTAAGAGTCACCAGAGTGTCTCAGGCTGAACTATAACATAACTAAGTGTTCCCCTCTGAACACTCAACTTTTTTTTTTTTTTTTTCCTGGAAAATATAATTTAAAACACCATTTGGCTGACATTAAAGACTTTTAAATTGTTTTAATAATAATGAAAGAAAGACAAAGTAAAGGATTACTGTAAATAGAGAAACTTGCTGACTCAAGTGGTAGCGGGAGTGAGTCCTCCTGCTGGATAAGTACAATGGACTATAGTTGCTGTTTTAATTATGGATTCGCTTGTGAGAGACAAAGCTGAATTTTTACAAGCCGTCTGTGGTTATGCTTCTGCCTTATGTCATTACACTCTGCTTCTGATATCAAGTGTTAAGCCCCTGTAAATGAATCTGCTGTTACTTCTGCCCCTGGGCTGGGTCTCACGCAGGCTCAGCCAGAGCCAGGAGGAGATAACACAGCATTGCTTTGAACACAGCCTCAGGAGACCTGGCTGCCCTGTCAAGTCCACAGCAACAGTGATGTGCACTCTCCTTCACTCACCTTTCCCTCAAGACCTCCAGAACAAACACCCAAGATGCAAACTCCCTTTTAAAGGTATCTGCTAGAGCTGAAGAAGCTGGGACTGCCACAGTCAAATGTTCACAGTGACGAAGGTCAAGACTGCACTCCCTTGTAGTCATCGTGTTTTTTGTTGTAGACTTTGTGGCTTTGTTTCCCCAACAGCAGACTGTGCATGGAGTGAGCTGATATTCCCATTTAGTGAGAATGATGCCTTGGTCCTAACATGGAACTTTTCATGCACCGAGTCAAAATATTTTACAAAGGTTGAGCAACATCGCTTTATTAGACTGAGAAAATGAGTTATGGAGTGATTTCTGGAAGTCACTGATCAGGGCAGCAGAGGGCAAGGCCCCGGTAGCCAAGCTGTTGTTCAGTAGTCTATTCACTTACAGAGGTCCCCATGGTATTTGACTTCCCATAACCCAGCAATGGAGGGTGAATGGGTGTAAGGTGAGTTGTTGGTACAAAGATTGGGCTGCTTTTTGCATTTTTCATGATATGTTTGAGCAATTTGCTTCAGCCTCACTTCAGTAACCTTTCAGAAGCATCCTTCTCCCTTTCTTATCCCGTGATATTTCCTTGAGGATATAAATGACCATCACTTTCACTGACTATAACATTTTTCTGTCTTTGTATTTACAAGATGAGTTGGGAAACTTCCTGTACCATTCCTGGGAAACTGGACAACAAGCAGGACAGGAACTCCTGCATTAACACAGCTTGTATTAAACATGCACTGGTGTGATCAGATCTGAGAGTGGGAGAGGGAGAACTACTGGGAATGGCCAGGATTGCTCCCTGGTGCAAGCAATGCTGCTGAGAAAGCACAAACCAGCCACAGTGGTGAAGTCATGCAAATGCAATGCTCCCAAAGGCCACAGGAATTGTGGAAAGATTTGTGTAAATATCTCATGCATTCTTGTGCTCTAAGGTTTATGGAAACAAAAACCACAGTCACAAAGCCAATGCCACATTTGCTTGTCCCTTCCCCCTTCTGTTTCTTCTCTACAGAAAGGTTGTAGAAGTGTTTATGAGCAGCCAAGAAACTGAAATCGTTTCTCTCGCCCTCTCTCTTTTTTAAAACTAGTAATGTGAAAAGTGGAAAAGATGGCAAGCATAAATAAGGTTAAGCAGGATACAAGGGAAAGGAAGGCTGATCTGTGATTACCATGTCAACCTCTTTGCCATAGGCATGCCTGGAAAAACTCCCCATGCCCCACACATGTTCCCAAATCATTTCAGGCAGCACAACATCCCTTTTGCCCACAAAATGTACAAATTTCTCCCCCCCTTCCCCTGCACCAAGTTATTCTCTAGATTGAGAATGCCATTTGCTGACCCTTCTATGAAAGCTGCTGTACACTTACCTGTATATTTTTTGAGGTTTTATCATTCTCTCTTGAATGGTTTACAATACCTGAGCCTAGACAAAACCAGCCCTGTTTTTCCATCTTCCAACTTTGTTTCCCTTTTAGTGAATGCACCAGGGATATTCTCATCTCTTTTGGATGCTTTCTGTCATTTTAGATAGTGGTATCACAATGGAGAGGGGCAGCCTGCATGGGGGCTGTGATGGTGGAAATAGTTCAGGGGAATAATGCACCTGTTTTTGTGGAATATGTGGGTTGGTCCTGCTGGATCTGTGCTCCTGAGAGCTGGTGGCTGACTGCATGGGGAGACTTCTGCATTTATTTATTTATTTATTTATTTATTTATTTATTTGTTTATTTATTTATTTCCCAGGTCTTAACTACTTGCAGTCACATACAGACAAGGAAGAGGATCGAAAAATGGCAAAGGGAGCTGGTAAAAGGCCTGTGTCCTCAGCTTGTCATGATTCACTGTTCCTTTGAAGACTGAGGGAGCTTTACCAGCACCCTTTTTGAGCAGCTTCACAGACTGAGAGTGGAGAGGAGGGGAGTGAGGGTGAACTCCAACAGGGTCTGGAAGCTGTGAAATTGCTAAGAAAGAAAGAGAACAAGTTGTGTTGCCTCCTAGGGGAGCAGCCAGCCAGGCTGCTGGCACCGGGACTGCTGTGACCCAGCACTCCGCTGACAGCCAAGCATCCTTCCCGCGTCACTAAACCCCATCCCTTGCCAACTTTCTGCAGCACCACAGAGCCCCTGGGCTGTTGAGGTGCCTTTTATTATTTATTTTATTTTATTTTATTTTATTTTATTTTATTTTATTTTATTTTATTTTATTTTATTTTATTTTATTTTATTTTATTTTATTGATTTATTTGATTTTATTTCACTAATTGTATTTTTATAATATTTTTATTTTACTTATTTATTTATTTATTTATTATTTTTTTCCAAGGTGAAACTTTTACAAATGGGAAGTGTGCTACCACCCGGCTGGCTGAAAGACCCAGGAGTGAGGCCACCCGAGCAGCCCTGTGGCTTCAGCAGGTGGCACTCTTCCCTCTGCATCCTGCCCACGGCTCCCAGGCCTCTTCTCCTGCTGGAGGTGTTTTTCTTTTGGCTAAGGAATAAAGCTGAAGTTCTGGCCACTTGTGGTCATTTAAAACACCGCGGTGTTTTTCAAAATGTAAGGGTGCTGGCCCAGGTATCCCTGCCAAATTGCAGCCTGGGTAGCGTCCCACCAGCCCGCGGCTCCACTGGTGACTGTGCTTAGATGTGATTTATTTCTTCACTTCCTGTCCTAAAGGAACACCCACGGAGCTGGGAAAGCCAGGCACAGGCAGCACACTGGGGCTTCTGGTGCAAAGGAGACGGTGCTCATTACTAGGTGTGAGTTAGCATCTGCCAGTGTTTCTGGACTGAACCTTCAGAAGTGATCAGGAAAGAAATAGTTGAGCATCTCCTAGTCAAGCTTTTCTGGATGTTGCTGACGCAAAAACAAATAAAAAAAAAAAAAAGAGGGCAGAATACTCCACATGTCAGCTGTGAAACATTTATTAAGTTAACAAGTCTACATGGACTCATAACACCATCCTCAGCATCGGTTCCTGCAGCCACCTATGTGTGCAGGCTTTAAGTGAAGTGTAAGGAAATTAGTGCTGGTTACTCCACACTGGGCTTCTCTGATCACTCAGCCGGCACATCTCAATAGTGGTGATTCATTTGCTTCTATCTGTTGTCTCAGCCATGTGTTCAAAAGAAAATTTTATTTTATTGAATTACATCATCAGGGTTTTGGCTGGATAGATGATTTTATGTTTTAGACTCTAGCAGGGGACATCATTGTCCTATCTATCTATCTATCTATCTATCTATCTATCTATCTATCTATCTATTTATTTTTAGGGAGTCCCTTGCCTGCAGCACGAGGTTTAAACAGTCTCAGAGCGTTTTCCTACCTGCTTGCAGCTTCACTCCAGCCTCTCTGCTCTGTGCTCTGCTCTCAGCCTTGCATGCAGGGCACAGCACGCCTGACCCCAGCCGAGTGCTATTTGCTTATTTTATCTCTGAAAACAAAACAAATTTCTCTATGTTTTGTTCTATTTCCTACACGCCAGAATCTTTTGTTTTCACTTGCAACCTTTGCAGCTTCCAAGAATTTTTACTCCTTCTGGTTTGCCGAGACGCGCCGGGTTCAATAGTCTGCCACCAGGCCCTGGCCCAAGGTCGAGGATTCCCTCCTTTTCCTTCCCAGTATTGTCCTGCATCCTGCAAGGCCCTTCTCCTTACATTGCTGTGGCTGTCGTGACAAAGGGGACTGGCACCAGGCACGCTCCTGCTGCCACGGTGACAGCTGCTGAGCCCTCGCCAAGCTCTGATGACAATAGCATGACCTCAGATACTTTATTAAGAAAGAAAAACTTGAAAGGGAGGGTACACTTAAAAGCAGACAATAACACCTCGTCTCGGTGCACTGCATTGTTTTTGTAAGTCAGGGATGGAAACTGATTAATATAATCTTGGCCGATTCTCTCCCAGTCTCCCTCCCCATTCTACACACGCAGGATTGCTCATGTCCACGCCGCACTCAAGTGCACAGCAGTAGCTGCAAGTCTAAATGTGGAAATAGATGTTTCTGGCTGTTGTATTGAGCATGGGGCCACACATCAGAAGGACTGTGAGTCTCCTTTTAAATGCTGCTGTTATGCTACCTAACTGGTTATATCTTTGTGCTTCAGCTTCTCTGTCTGTGAAATGGGGTAGAGGTACTTTGGCCACCAGTTGCAGAGCCCCCTGAGCTACCCAGGTGTGGAGGGAGCTAGGCTATGACCTAGGAGCTGGGTGCTGGTGGCTGTGATGCTGTATGATGATGCTGCCCCATGGGGATGTGGCAGGAAGGACCCCAGTAGGCGAGCGCTTCTGTTTTGCTGTGCCTGAAGTGAAGGCACAGGAGTTGGCAACCATGATGGTCCTGGCAAGAGACCTTCACCTGGTGCCACACAGAAAGTCTGAGAATCAGTAAATATGCTTGGCAAAAGGAGGAAGTAGCACTGGTCAGAAAAATTCTGACTAAACAAGTTTTTGTTGGAATTTACCGATTCATCAACATCAAAGCACTTTGTGGACAGGGTCCAATTTTGACAAAGTTCGTTCCAAAACCAGGCAGCGCTTGAAAACTGCCTGCCAGGCACATTTCAGAAAACTGGCTGGTTTTCCGCTGATTTACACCCTTGGTTTCTCAGCAGTTCACCAAGTGGCCGTGAAGACGTGTGGATTTCCAGGCATAATGACTCTGAAGCATCCCCTCAAGTGCCTGTCCCCAGATAAGGAGCCCTGCAGGGCTCAGGTGCTGGTGCTCCTGGCTTGGTCTGCTGGCCAGGATGCTGCAAAGGGCCGTGTAGCTCACAAAACCCAGAGCTCAAGGAGACTGGCTCCAAACAGGGCTACCAATTCTGGTCAGAGGCTTCTTATTAAATAACAGAGAAATTGGCTGACTGAAGTGTTGCTGCTCTTAATTCTGGGATGTTTAACTTTGAATTTAGAAGCAAAATGTCAGATTTTTCTCTCTTGTAGGCACATGCCTAAATAACTACATTGATTTCCATGGAATTGCTACTCAGGTGAGTTTGTGTAAATCAGAGAAGTTCAGTGAATTGCTGCGTAACATTTGAAACACAATGAAGCCCACAAAAATATGTAGGTATTTTCCCTCTCAGTTGGAATAAACAATTCTTTTCTTTCTAGTGGAAGATAACACTGGTAAACTGTAAGGGAAAAAAAAAAAAGGAGAGAGAAAAAATACAGGTTGGACCTGGTTCTTCTCAATGTGCAATTCCTCTTTTTTTTTTTTTTTTTTTTTTTATCCCTTGCAGCTGGGTTTGTGTGTGTGTAAGCATGTGTGTGTATGTGTGTGAGAGAGAGGAAGGGCTATTTCATATTTCCCATGATATGTTTTGTTTACAGTTGTGATAGCTTGATTCATTATGCATAATCTGCAGGCCTTTGCAGGGCTTTCCTTGAGCTTCTCTTCATGGCAGGAAAAATAACTTTTTTTTTTTTTTTTTTCCACAGAGGACTTTTCCAGTGTCTACTATGAGCATATAATACTGGAGAAGCACAGAAATATGCCATTGCTTTCAGGCTTGCCCATGTCCAGATGTGCATCCCAAGATTTGCTAGCTTTGGGGAACATAAAGTGTACTGAAAGAAACAGGATTTGACTGAAAGAAACAGGATCTGACAAAAAGAAGCAGACCAATACAAACTGCACAGAGAACATTTTCTGTCATGGTACCTACTATTATGCAATTGTGCTAATGCACTGTACTTCACAGTAGTATGCATTTGAGAGCAGATTTTTTCCCTTTTAAATATAAGCTAGCCTGTTTTTTTTTTCTTTTCTTTTTTTTTTTTTTTTTTTTCCTCCTATTAGACACAAGATAATCTTCTAAGTAATGTGTTTATTTTTGCTCTTTGTTTTTCCCACTCCCCTAGGTCTGCTAGGATTTCTTTCCTATCTTTTTTATGTGCCAATGACATTGGTTGTTATAAGGTCAGGATCAGAATTCTTTGTGGGGGGCAACAGTGCTGTAAGGGCTTGACATGAGATCAGAAGCAATGCTGCAGTGAATTTAAAAAAAAAAAAGCCAAAAAAAAGTAGCAAGGTTTATGGTGCCGAAAGCTCTGGGTTTCCCATCCAGACACCATCTGTGAAGCACTTGGGGACAGTGCCTAATGTCTGAGTCATCATGTTTGGCAGTCATTTACCCAGTGGTCTGTTTCCCTCGGGGGAGTATTCATTGGGGGAGAGAAGGAATGGTAGAAAGAAGGAAGATAAACTGCCCTTTAGCCTCATGATTTATATTTGGTCAGAGTACCCCTGTTCTATTTTCTTTTACTTGGAATGTATCTTGGACATGTTGTTTCAATATGAGACAATCAGCTGGGCTCTCAAAGGAATGTCCCCGGAGACTCGGCACAGCCTCCCAGTAGGGCAATATGTTCAGCAGAATTCTAAGATGTATTCTCCAACATCTGCAGTCTATTTGTGCCTCCAGAATATTTCCCATCAGCATTTGGGGAATCAAAAGGCGCTTTGAGAGATGGTCACCAATTCTCCACACTGCATGATAACTTGTAAAATGTTTACTTCTTTAAACTTCTACTGAGCTGGCGGTTTCCCTCTTTCTCCTTTCTTTCTTTCTTTCTTTCTTTCTTTCTTTCTTTCTTTCTTTCTTTCTTTCTTTCTTTCTTTCTTTCTTTCTTTCTTTCTTTCTTTCAAGAAACTAGCAATGGAAGGATATGGAAATGCACTTTTGAAATTACTGAAATATTGAATATTGAAATTATTGAAACATATGAAATTATTCTTTCATATGAATGGGATCTGAATTTAGTAGTAAACTCCTGTTGGGAAACAAGATCTAGGAGTCATCATGGGCAACACAGTGAATGTCTTGTGGCCCTGTGACAGAAAAAATGGCTTACAAGATTGCACATTAGAAGTGGGTAGATAATCACATGGAGAGTATTATATATTGCATCTAAGATGGCATATCCTCAATTTGATTATTGCATTTGGTTTTAGTAACTTCAACAAAAAAAAGACAGGCACAGAACTAGAAAGAAACTCTAGGCAGGTAACGAAAATATCAGAGAACAACAGAGAACATATTCCCTGTGAGAAGAAATTGAAAAGATTATTAGCTGTATATAGTGAAAAGAACAAGATAACATATAGCATAAGCACTGCACAAAAATAATAGCAGGCAGAAAGCCAACTAAAAACTCTTTTTGAACCTTCCCAGTGATCTAAGTATTGGGAACATTCAAACACAAAGAGAAATAATAATTGACACAATGTGTAATTGATCTCTGGGCAGCAGTGTTGCAGGATATTACTAGTACAAATAACAGACAGTTGGCCCAAAGATTGAGCAAAATGCCAGACGCAAATATTAAATGAAAATGTCATCTAGGTAAGATAAAAATAAATCCATCTAGCTTTATTCAGCAGGGCATATAAAGGTAAGAAGAAAGATGAATTTATTGCAATGGCAATGGTAGTAGAAGGGACCATGCATCCTTATAGCAGACAGTCTCTCAGTCACCTGCCAGTACAAGTGAAGCTATCTGTTGGCATGACACTGATTTCAGCTATTGGTAGCATCCAATAACGCATGGATGAAGTTCTTTCCCATTGTTACTCTTCCTTGTGAACAATTTCAAGGCTGTTAATTTTGAGATTTCATGTGGATGAGAAGAGGAATTTGCCTGGGAGACAGTGCAGAAATTATGGGCAGCTTTGCACTATCACTGCATGTATTTGTGTGTGGAGTGACAAGCAAACTTGATGGACAAGAAATAGGTATGCTATCGCATTCTTCCACCACAAGGCAAAAAACCAAGCTGTGATACTGCAGATGAAGCATATGAACTCACACCAAGAAATAAAGAAAACATCTAAGGTTTTGATTTCATTCATCTTTTTTTCTGAGATCCTTTTTCTGTTTCAGTTCTGTGAAAGCCAAATAAAAGCAACAAATAACAAAAAAAGCCCTAAACAAACAGTTGGGACTTTGACTTGCGAAACTGTATTTGCATGTTTGTTCTGAAGAGATTCCCATAGCCCAGCTCTGACTTTTATCTATCCCCACAGGATGTACTCCTACACTTTTTCTTCCAGGGTCCCAAGCTTCCTGTGGGTGTTCCCACAGCTGCCAATTCAGACAGTTCGGGTCTGGAATAGGCTTTGCACAATCCTGAAGATGCTATTCTCTCACTAAGTCAAGTGATTCCACACAAAAATATGGCAGATGTTTAGCATCAGGAATCAAAACAGAATTTTCGCACCACACAGCACATTCTTCTCTTCCTGATACCTTTCATTTCCTCTCTACAGGATATGGAGCAATTTTCCTCTTTTGCTGCTGCTCATGTGAACTCAGGAATCTGTGAATTATACAAGGACATTTGAATTCCCATGTAATCTTCTCTGAGATGTAAAGGGGCTTGGTTCACTGATGTCTCATGCTTTTTTTTTTTCCTTTTTTTTTTTTTTTTCCTGCCTAGAAGATAAATATGGTGTTTGAAGAGAGATAATAGCACTGGATTACTTCTTGTCCTTGTAGACTGTGATTTTCAACACCTGAAACACAGGAGCTTCTGAGTGCAATCTTTATGAAGAAAAAAATCAGTTTTCTTTCAGAATAAATGCAGTAACTATGGGCCAGAAATGTCAGAAAGGTTATTAAATGTGTCTGCTGAGGGATCTGCAGGTCTTGGAGCTAAAGAAAGCCAGATTCACTGATGCTGCAGACGAATACTCCTAATGACGTCAATGGGTAGATTCACACTGAGATTCCAGCCATCTGTGGCCTTGGATTGTCCTGGGTCATTTTCTTAAGGTGATCCAGCATTCTTTTAGGCACTCCGATGCTGCTCTGCATGTGGTCCTCATCCACCAGGCTTTTGGACTGTCTAGAGAAAGGTGTTCTGCTGTGCCCAGCTCAGACCCTTTCCCACGTTGTCTCTAGGGTCCCTCAGCACTGGGGTCCCTCAGCACTGGGCAAGCATTGGTGTCATACTGTATTGCCCACCAGAGAATGCCTAAGGACACTTACATAGTTTGGGGTTAAGAAAGACTCCGAAAAAAAAAGTGCCTATCATTCCCAAGGCCAAATAACAAGGGAGGAACTCATTCATTCGTGGCCTGGTTCTCTGTCACAGAGGTCCTGGGTCTTCTTTGCATATTGGTTTTAAGTAATGGGGCATGCCGTGTTAAACCATTTGACATGAAAAACGAACACATCATGTAACAGAATAAAAGAACTACGTGACTACCACATACATTCTTTAAACCATTAATTACATGACTTTCTTTGACTATCTTTACTAAATTACTTCATCAAGAAATTGCAAATTCTTTCTCTTCTCGTGATGGATCTGAGGCCAAAATAAGTATGAAGTACATTACAAACTCATCAATGTGTGCAATGCTGTTACTAATCCTCATTTCTATCAAGAATTTACACTACGCTGCCTGTATTAAGCACGTCTTTAAAGGAACCTATATGTATTTGGAAGTCACAAAATTCATGCAGAATTGACCTCTTTAGTTTTCAGTATAGTGTAGCGATAACAATCATCTGAATGCTTTTAAACTCAATGTTTTTTTAACATGTAACATTCTGTATTTTTATTTTTTTTCCACAGGAAAACGACTGCTTTCCCTGAAAATGTTCATTTTTATTTTAGAACACTTAACGTCTTCTGTAGACTATAGGATTTTAAAAGCTTTACAGAAATATTTGGTGTTTTGCCCATTTTTGAAAAGGGGTGGGGGGGACGTTTTCAGACAGCTATGCAAAATAAGACCCGTTTGCACCAAACTCTTAACATAAACATATCAAGCACAAGCTTAGCAGCTGCAAAGGAGTCAGCAGACAGAGAGTGGAAAGGCTTTTGAACTCTTGTTTCCATATTGGACAGATCTGTAGTGTTTGTATTGGTGGTAGATGAGGGATAGACAAGACCAAGCATACTTCAGAGGTCTGCAGTACTGTGCTATACGGTTTCCCTTCCAGCTGCTGGAGCTGGGGGAGAGGTGCTATACAAACCTGCATGGCAGATCTCCTACCTAAGGCTTCCCATACATGATGGGCAGTCTAAATGGTCTTTACATTGTCTGAACCCCCCAAGGAAAGAATGGTTACAGTTTTTATCAAGCAAAATAAAAAAGAGAAAAGGCTGTAATGTTACAAGAGGAAAAGCTTCAGTGCTTGGCCTGAATCTTGCAGAGATCCCCATATATATTGCTGGACACTGGTTGAATTTCTTCAGGCTTCTCAGCAATACTTTTAGCAGCAATGTTGTGGGGAACATGTCATATAGAGTAGAGGAGAACACAGGTCCTGTTCTCTACAACACCCTTCACACTGCTTTGTTTTTCTTTTGCAGCTTCCCAGTGAAGAAGTCTGTGAAAACAGGGCTGTACTTTAAAAAGCTGAACTGCTAAACTCAAATCCCAACTGCAGCACCAGCATCTTGACTGAAAATTATGTTTTTAACACCTGAGAACCCATGCAGACAGGAAAATATGTGTGTTGAATTCTGTATAATTAGTCTGTGCTCCTCCTGGCATCTGGCCATTGCTGATATTCTCTGTAGTGTTTCCATGTCTACACATGACCTCCAGACATAACATTTCTTCATTTATTATTTCCTTATTCTTTCATTCACCTGAAAAGTATTCATTTGCATTGATTTTACTACATAATCCGTGACTATCCAGTGATTATTTTGCCATGATAGCACTGACCTCTAATAGAGAAAAAAGACTCACATCATCAAGACAAGGTTATCAAGGAGCGCAGAAATTTTGAGAAGTCCAGACTATTTAGAAGTATTCTAGGAAAACATTTATTTCTGTAAGCTTTCCCAAGCTTACTGTTTCTTTTATTTCTGTTCAAGGTTAGAAATAGGATGATAGGTCAGTATTACACTTCATTCTATACATTTTTTAAGTCCATAAGATTTCTGAGAAATTTTTCACACTCTTGAAAATCCATTGTGCTAGAGAGATACTGTGAGTTTTACTGTCTGATCTACTTTATTCGTACACTGTGCTTCTGTATTTCATATCCCCACATGGACTTTCCAAGATGTGACTAAATACAAACTGTATTCTTAAACTGTCATTCTTCTCTACATGGTGCTTTCTCACTAGGATAGTGTAATCACTTAATCTGACTAATTGATTCAACTCTTCTGGACAGTCATCCATTTTAATATATACGTTGAAAGAAATTATTCATATGCCATTCAACACTTGAGATTAGGATAAAAGTACCTTCAGTATTGGTTTATTATAAGATTTCATTCAGAGTCTTCTTTCTGACGTAAATACTCAAGCTGAAACTTTTCTGCTCTTTTCTAAAGAAAGACTTTACATTGTCAAACATTGACCCTTTTGCTGCTATTCATGGTTGTTGTGAGTGGACATGAGAAGAAGAATAGAATATTATCTGGCTTAGACCATATTGCAGTTAAAACAACGTCTAGTTTGAGTAGATGGTAATATTGTGAATAGGTCCTCAGCAATAAACTCAGCTGGTTATTTGGTCAACAGAAGTGCTATACTGGCTGCTAATTGCAACCCTATGTTGGATATGGTTCCAAGTACATGTTCTCAGCATTAGCCCAGAAGGCATTAGTTTTCAAAAGAGAAAAGCTCTCCCAGAAAATTCGTTTGTGAGGCTGGTGCCTGAGACTAAAGGCACCAGAAAACAACTTAAAAAAGTTGCAGTACCTCCTCTTCCGCCCTAATCATTTGGATGTCTTTTTCCTTAGGGAACATTAGTGGGTATTGACTAACATACTCAGACAAAAGTATGTCAGGGAACACAGGCTGCACTACTCTTTGCGTCTAATTTGATCTATGTGTGTATCAGCCAAGAACTAGCAAGGCAATGGGGTCACACATTTTACAAGATGGGAAAAAAGTAAATATTACTAAATAGCTATGATGCCATGGAAGGGGCAAAAGGTTATGAAAATGATTAGCTTGAGGGAAGAGTCATATGTACAGATGGATGGAAACACTTGGCTAATAAGTGTGTGGCATTCCACTGCTGTGATATCAGAATTCACAATACCAGCAAGGTTTCCTTCTCTGAAATTTTCAGATAATGCCTAAATTCTCCATAATTAAAAAAGAAAATAAAAAGAAACAAGTAAAACCCTGGGAAGTAGGAAAAGAGAATGTACTAGAGAACAGCACCACCATTTAGTTGCATGGACACAGCCCATTCAGCACAGGTTAATATTTAAAGTCCCCAAATAAAAAATCTGTTTTCTCTTTGGCTGTTTTAAAATATTTTTCTCTTTTATTTTGGCTGGACCAAATAAGAGGGCCTATGCTGATATCAGATAAAGGAATACAGCCTCCATGACTTCACTTCTGTTCTGGTTACTGCCAGCTATGAGTTTTATTGTGCATTTTGAACAACCAGATTCCTTAATATGCTCTATTTTAAGGAAAAGACCTTGTGGCTTTATTTAGTAGATCTCCTCTGGCTGGGTATGTGTGTGCTTGGATTAGTTGTGAGGCCTATTTTGTACAGCATATATTGTAAAATATGCTGCTGTCTTTATCTGACTGCTCTAAATCTTGATGTACAACCCTATGAGGAGACCTTGGATGTTGCGGCTCTCCTTGTGTTTCTCGTCTCTTCTGAACTTTAGTCCTCTTGTATGAGCCTTGCAAGGAACTGCCCTATTAGGCAGAAATAAGGAATCTTGCAAATTGTCTTTTTTTTTTTTTTTTTTTTTTTTTTGGTAATCAGATGCTTGTTTGAATGAATTTGCCTTGGATAGCATTACCAGCTGGTGAAGAGACTATAGAAAGTGCTCTACCTATTGTAAACCTTTCATGTAATAGGAAAACAACATAGATAAAATAGCTCCAGAGATGTAGCCTTTGATGTCTCATCTGTCACTGCCTGTCCCCTTTTAATCTTCACAGAGAAACATATAAAAATGTCAAAAATATTTTTGAATTTAGTGCACTTATGCAGATGGGAAGTGGTCCTCTACTACCATGAATGGGGCATGCTCTAGTGCTGTTTACTGCCTAAGAAGAAGATGCTTCACCTTATGGTAATTTATCTGGTTCAGCTAACGTTACTTCTCAATATCCCACTCAATTATTTTGGAATTTCTCAGACCTCAAATACTGTGCTGAAATACTAGTGAGCCTTGGCAAAAGGACAAAAGAAAAAATAGTGCCAGTTTCACAAAGGTCTGTATTTGGAAGTTATCAGCACTGGCATTGCTGTTACCTGCTGCCTGATGCGGCACTGAGAACGACTACCTCAGCTCCCGGCCTCTAAGGGGTGTTGGTTCTGACAGCTGCAGTGAGAATTTCTCTTTGGTCAGCCCTGTGGTGCAGCCTGCCAAGGTTAATCTCCTGTGTGCTAACCTACAGGGCTTCTGCATGTGAGAAACATGAAAGTACGACCACTTTCCAATGAATGATCTAAGGAAAATTACATAAATGAAAATATAGCAAAGTCCGGTCATCTGTAGTTATAAATAACTTCTGTTGTTTGGTCAGCTGGACTCACACAAACATGCTATTGTTAGGACCTGCAAATGTATACACACAGATTTTGAAATGGGAATAATGTACAAAATGAAAGGAGTAATTAACCAGATAAATGCTTGGCTTCTATCTTATTCTGGCAATCTAATAGACATTCATACAAAAACCCACAGTGCTATCAATATCTTGACCTTAGGCCTTTGGGAGGTTCTCAGCTTTGCCAGTGGAAGTGATGCTCTGATCGCCTGATGTCCTACAGAAAAGCATCAAACCAGGACTTCTGCAAAAGACAGGCACTGTTCTTCCCTTTCCTTTAGAGGCTAGAATTGGATTGGAATAGGGCAATAGGGTGTGAAAGAGTGAGGACGGCAGAAATCATCCTTACGGAAGAAAGAGGAAACCCAGAGAACATTGCAACTCAGGTCAGCTTTTCTCTGTGCTTCCCCCACCCTTCTTCTGAACAATAAGTCATTTTGCTATCTCCTTTTCTTTCCTTCCCTTTCCCTCCCTGCAATACTTGGCCTGGGAAACAGGGTGAAGGGGGCTGCTTGCAGCAGTACCCGCAGCAGGCATGTGGGTGGAAGTCCTTTGTAGCGTGGGTCAGGGAAAGCCTTGGTGGAGATTGCCGATAGCCACCACATTTCTAGTGTGGAAGGTATGGAGTCAGACTGCAAAATGGAAAAGCAGTTAAACAAGCATTGGAGAGCCAAGGGACTGAATTTGGGCTGTGTAGCTGGGCCCAGCTGGTAACTGGGAAGTGAGGGAATTGCTAGACTGAGTGATGGACAGGTCTGAGGTGCAGGTCTGCTGTGGAGGCTGTACAGTAATCACTTGTCTAGACGGTCAGCATGAAATATAAGGTCCTGAGTACACTGGGATCACCTTTTGATCTGGGGGGGTGTCACCTCACGCAAACATCAGAACAGTATGTTCAAGACATCTCAGTTGGGCTGCACTGTGTTGTGCCACATGCTGCCTGTACCTCACCTTGATGCAGCCTTATGTACCCAAAGACAAAGAAAACACTCCTTCTCTTTTCCTAAAAACGGAGAGAGGCAGAGCTGGATGCTGAATAAAAGGTAGTTGGGAAGTTTAACAAGAACCAAGGAGACATGAAGGCTGCCTTCTCACAGAGAAGGGCAAGATAGAGAGAATAAACAGATCCGTCCCCAGGCAATTTCTATTGGTTCCTCTTCCCTTCTGCCTTGTGCAAATATCACTCGGCTCTCTTAATTTTTGGCCTTCTTGCCCTTGCCTTGCAGACCTGCTGAGTGAGAAGTAGAGCAGGCAGCCCAGAGGCACCACAGCCAGAAGAGAAACAGGAGGAGGATGTGGAAATAATTGGAAATCCCTGGGTTCCAGAAAGTCAGCAGAGAACATGCCAGCACCCTTGAGCTAAGGAGGGACCTGGGAGAGGGTGCAGTTTGCATATTTGGAAGGAGAGAGGGAAGTGTGTGTTAATAAGACAGCATGAAGGTCTGTGAACTGCAGCAGAGGCAATCTAGGTGGGAACCACACCCTGTCTCTAATTCCCTCATCTAATCTGGCTGCAGCAGAGGCCCACACAGAAACTCTTTTTTCAATCCCCCTTGCTGCCAGTCGGCTCCACACTGCTTTTGGACTCCACAAATGGCCAAAATGTGGAGAAGCATGGGTGGTTTGTGTGTGTTGTGTTTCAAGTGTCAGATTCTAAAGCTTTGAAGTTGAAAACCTGTTTTAAAAATGAAATTTCCTCATGTCACAAAGAACAAAGCAGCAAATTTTCTACCCGAAACAGCCCCCTTATCAGTTAAATTATAAAATGCAAATGGCTTCTTGGGGCTATTCAGAGAAAAAGAGCCATTTAAGAAACAGGTTACACATTTAAAAGATTTATATTCTTCTCCCTCAAGGACAGTGCAAAAGAAATACAGATGCTCCCTGCGCTGCTGGTTGTCATGCCGCCTCATAGCCTTTGTCACACTCTGGCAGTGGCAGAGATTCACTCAAAGCTTAGCAGAGGAGTTTTAGCTTGTTCCGCAGGCACTTGGTTGGAGCAAGGAAGCTCCCCCTGAGCCCAAGACTCCAACAGGTTATTTCATATGTCAGTTCAGCCAGTGCAAAGGGAGCGGAAATCACCCCCAAACACCGCTTTCTGGAAAGGTCTCTGAAATGGGGGACTTCCCAACTTCAGAGTACAGCCAAGACGTCCTACTTCTGCAAGTCCTGCCAGAAGAAATACATTGTGGGACTATTCATGGTTCCTTGGTTACTCGTCTGGGAAAAATTAGTGTAATTTCTTTAACCAGGCATTGTGGCTGGGGCAGGGAGAATCAGGGAGCCACATAACCCCTTTTTCATTTTTTGCCTGTCTTTCCTTCGTGGCTGTGCAGGATGGGGGAATCCATCCTCTATTAATGTGTCACTGGAAAGCAAAACCAGAGTCAATCCTTTCTTCATTTCCCACATGGAAGCTGCTCAGCAGGAGAAGCAGGGAAAAAGCAGCTGCTTTTTCGAGCTCTCTCTGTTTGCATCAGAGCTGCTCCTTGGGTCTGAGGTGCAGGGAGGGGGAAAGGGTGATGCAAGGCAGCTGGGGAATGTGATGCCCTCTACATCCTTCCTGTAGTGACAGGCCTTATTCAAACACTTCAGTTTAAAAAGCTCAGAGTGCAGCTCCAGGAGAATGCTTTCAATTCATAATCAAATATGGGGCAATAACAGATGGATAAAACAAACAAATGTGGGGGAGGATGAGGTACATACTCAAACACTCCAGAGTGTATTCTGGGAAGAAGACACCCACTTTCCACGTGTTACTTCTCATTCAAGGAAATCTATGGGCAGGTGAACTTTGGGACTTTCTTCAGCATGCTCAGGAAAAGCATTACGTGAAGGAACGTTGCTTTTTTTTTTTTTTTTTTTTTTTCTTTTTTTCTTTTTTTTTGTGGCAACAGTTCTCACGTCTGTGTATGCTTGAAGCTCCTCCTCTCCTCCTCTCCTTACATGAGGAAACTGAGCAAGTAGCTTGGCTTGCTGACCAGCACTGATACTTCCCTGTCACTCTGCCAGAAGATGCAGCCTGTTGAGTGGAGCACTGGCACAGCAACTCCAGCATGCATTAGCGCTCTGCATGCCTTATTGTCTTACACTCCTCGCAATCACTTCTCTGCAAGCTCTGCATGGGGCTCTTCACTCGGCTTGTGCACTGCGTTGCCACTCTGCCTGCAGCCAGCTCCATTGTTTTGGTGGTGATGATAATACATAGGTTTTTCCAGCACAGAAAGCCTCCAGGCAAGCTGGGAGGCTTCTCAAAGCACAAGGGACGGGTTGCCAGCCAAAGAAGAGGATGCTTGAGGAATCTATAGCAATTTATTGTCTCAGTGTGCCTGGGATCCTGTTGCTCAGTGCTTCATGTGAGGTTTAAAACCATCAGTATGTTGATAATGCAAGAGTACTCTACAAAGGACCCAAGAAAAAAATTAAGGTGAACTTTCTCAGTTCAGTCTCATTCATCAGTACGAGGTTACTGAGCAGAGTGGAAGGATCTGTGAAGTCTGTAGACCTATGCAATACCAGTTACCAATAAAGCATGCCCTTGTCTTGAAAACTGCTCTAACTTCACAGGGAAATGACACCTATAATTTAATAGCAGAATTTCCCTTCTACTGTCTGTGCAGAGATCTATGACCTTTAACCTGTCTCCAAATATGATGAGTTTCTGCCATCTGCCAGCCAGTCAGAGATGCAATGTCATACCAACAGGGAGGTAAAGGAGAGAGCAAAGTGTAGTCAGCTTGAGGAAATGGTAATGTAGATTTTAAATCAACAGCAGTAGTTTAATTCTAGAAATCACGACAGAATCCTTTTTATTTTTTTTCCCCTGAGTTCAGTCTTGGAGCCTTGTTTTGAAAGCAGAACATTTTCTTGGCATGCCTCTGCTGATTTCTTAAATGTGCCAGTGGAGGAAACATCATGCTTCTGTGTCTTCAGCTTCTTTGTAATAAGATCCAGTTAAACAACTAAAGGCATTAAAAATTCATTAGAGCATTTCAGTGTTGCACTCAATGAGACCTGTTGTTTATCAAAGCATTTCCAGCCAAATAAAAAGTTTTTTTTTTTTTTTTTTTTTTTTTTTTTTAAAGCATACAGTAAAACACATTTGTTCAGAGTGCTTTGTATAAATTCGATTTTACATTTATATGTAAATCATTTTCACACTTTTCCACTGCAGCAGTAGGCAACATTAGGTAACAGGGCACATCTGTGAGAATACATCTCAGCTGCCAAAGTTACCTTAAGGTCAAACAGCACGGGTGAATTACATCACAGTACTGGGATGGTGCTCAGCAATAAAATAAGTGAGTTACGAATGCTTCATCACTATGTTCACCAGAAAGCATTTTTAGAATATCTAGAGTGAAAATACACTGGGGCAAATTCTGCTTTGATTTGGTACTTGTTTCTCAGAAAGAACTCAGGTGATCCATATAAAATATTATAACAAAATTTATTCTGATACTTCTAGCGTTACTAGAAACATAAGAATCTGTGTATAAATTGAGATTGGATTGTCAATGGCAAATGTACCACAAGAAAATACACATAAGCTGAACCTTTGGTTCAAGTCTCATTTTGAATTCACTGAATTGTGAATACAGAATCCTGAAGCAGCAGCAGGTTAACTGATATTTAATTCCTGTTCAGCTAAATGGATTTTGGGCAAAACAAATGCTGAAATACCTGATGCAGCTTCTTATCATTCAGACTTACATAAATTTAACCTTAAAAGCTACTATCACTGAAGTAGTTCTGTAGCTGTTCAACATGATTTCAGTGCTGTCTCTCAGTGTAGCTACAGAGATTACCGTCCGGGAATCTTATGTTAGCTATGATGTCCCAGAACACTAAAAGTTTAGGCACTGCATTAGATCTGTACCAACTTTCACAGTAATCTGGATTTGAAGTGACAGAAAAACTGATAACTGAGTTGAGACTGTTGGTGAGGAAAAATGGTATAAGACTTGCTGCAGTTCCTGTCAATCTAAGTACAATGGGGCCTGATATTCTAGTTTGAAGTACTATGTTATTTTTCTAAACCTTAAAGGGAAACGGGCATTTAAACCTGGCATACCAAGGACCCATTTGTATTTATGAGATTTCAGTGTTTTAAGATTTAAATGAGGATTTAAAATGTATGCTTATCTTATGATATAAAATCTGTGGTTAAAGTCAGAACATAATGTTTCTCCAGATGTTTTTCTTCTGTAAGCCAAGCAGAGAAGAAGACCCTGTGAAATAATTTGATACCCAGCTTGGGAGAAAACCTTGGTTGAAATCTTTCTTGAGCTGTGAATCCTTTAAAAGGAGTGATCTAAGGCCTGAATCATTTTTCAAGAAAAGTCTGCAAGAACTGGATCTACAAAGACATACTTTATATACACATATTAAATATGTCCTCTTAACCCTCCTAAGAAGGATGCACGAAGACAGACTGAGTACTATTTTCAATAGCATGATTTATCCTCAGCAGAACATGCTCAGGTCTTTACATCATCTTTTGCTTTTAAAAAGTTATTCTTGTCAAAAGTACAGAAGCTTCCAAAGCTTCCTTTTCTTAAAGGAAGATGTGCCTGACCTTATCTTCTATAATAGGCTCTATTTTGGCTAACACTCTATTTACATAGGAATGCAAGCATAATTAAATGCTGACAGCAAGAGTTGTCTTTGGGTGGAATTTGAATGAATAAGTTATAGCAATGTGGTTAAAAAAAACTTTATAAAAATAAAAAAGGAGAAGCTGCTCCCTCACACACTGGGCAGTGTTAGTAGAGGAGGGTTATAATGTCCTGGAGTGGAGGTATGTAAACAAAGAGGTGGCAGTGTTAGGTCTGTGGTGAGCTAGACTTGACAGCAACATAAACAGCATAAAGAAGCCTTCTAAACAAAATCTCCAGCTGATCAGTGGAGCCGACCCACCACAGGCCTTCCGAGCTGCTGAGAAAGCAACATGCATTTCTAGAGGATGCCAGTGTGCTCCCAGCACTAGGGGAGACAGGGAGGATGTGTTGGGAAGTCACGTTCAGTCATGGGGCTGCGAGCAGGTGTGACCCCCCAAAGGCAGCATGGGTGGGGAGGCTGTAGAAGGTTGGCCCATCAAAAGACAGTTAGCAGCATTAGGTCTTTCGCTGCCCCAAATGTCAGAAAAGGGGGAACTGGTCCCCTTGAGAAGCTAATTTAGCAAAAGATTAGGCTTTGTCTGTCAGGCAAAAACAAAGTGAGTGAAATTCTGAACCCACTAAAATCAGTAAGGATGTTGCAGCTAATTCCAGTGAAAGATGAAATATTAGATTATTGACTGTAGACTGCCTGTTCTTTTTGCTAAGCCTCTGTAGCCCAAGCTGCTTGTGTGGTTACTGAAGGCACAGAGAGGGATGGGTACCTCTCTGGCTCTCTCCTTTTCTAAATTCTCCCCTTGCCTGTTCTGTTGAGTCAGAAATCTGTGTTCTTGAAGTCACACAGATTCTTCAGTTCTGTGCTGCATGAAGGAAGTCCAGATTTGTACAGTGTTGTGTCCTCCTAAGTAAGGAGAGTGGGCCCAGTTACCTTCTTTTGTTATGTCCCAGGTCAAAAACAGGAGTACTAAGAGCTGTGTGATACCAGCTCTCCCAAAGACATGCAGCTGTTGTGTTTGAGTGTGACGAGTGGTAGAAAAGTGTGTCATATCTTCCCTAAGAATGCATTTATTGGTTGAGAAGCTATGTTTAAACCTGGCATTTTATACTGGTAAGCTTAAATATGGAATATATGTGTTTTATGGCAAATGCTTAAATAGGTTTTGCTTTTGCTCTCGCTAGTATAGTCACTGTTGCTATTGTTGGGCACTTAAATCCATATTCCAACCTACAATGAAAGGATCTCATTTTCCAAAGCACTGAGAGACTGAGAGACCAATTTACAAATAATTGTATGAGCATCAAGTGATTGGTATGTTGACATGATTGCATGCAGATAGATGTGATCTCTCCTTCAAAAGGAGTTGTTCATATAGAAACCGGCTTCATTCCAGACTCTGTTCCAGAAACTACATAGGTGCATTGATGCTGAGGTGAAGTGATGAAGACATGATTTTTGCCTACATAGATATGTCTTTAGAGAGGTGCCTTAACACAACATTAAGGCCTACCTACACTGAGGCACCTGCACTGGAAAATCTAGCTTTGTTTCACATATTTAAAAATATAAATCTAAATCCTGAATTAACTGTGGTGCCTAGAGAAGTATGGATACTTCTGTATGCATACAAGTCTCCCAAGCACAGCTAAAGGTAGTGTGCTATTGCTCAGCTGCAGTAGCCTGTTACTGACTGACACTTGGGTCAAGAACAGAAGACATAAAAACTGTTTTCAGCAAATTCTTATGTTCTTATGGCATTTAGCGCTTTTTTTTTTTTTTTTTTTTTTTTTTTTTTTTTTTTTTTCCTAGCTGCAGTTATACCTACTAAATATTTAGTGAAGTATTTAATAGCATATTTTATGTCACTGCCTTTATTTTGTATTATAGTGCCATGGATTAAATTTAAGAGACTGCAGAATCTTATCCTGTCTTTGTAGTTGACTGATAGCAGTAATTTGTCACTGTTTCCATCACTGGCCACATGATTAAGATCAGAGTCAAGAACTCGGCTGTGCAGATCTCAACCACTGGGACCACTGCTATGCACTGAGATAACCAAAAAAGGTAGAGACCGAAAGAAGACAGTACAATTCAAAATTAATCAAGATGTAACAACTCCCTTTTGTAGACTGTGGTTGGGAATTCTCAGCTGAACTGAGTGTGCCAATGGCTGAATCACAGTTGCTGGCCTCTTCCCTCCGTGACCTAATGTGTGCTCTTCTCACAGCTGCTGAGTTGTAGATGAATCCTCTGCAGCCTAAAATCTTGGGTTGCCTGAGGTTAGCAGAGCACTGACAGTGCACCAGTTGAAGAGCTGTCCCTGGGTGCCTGAGTCTTACAGATCACGTTCTTTTCTAGTGAGTGGGGCGTTTGGGGGAACGGCAAGGACTGCGATCTGAGGACACTGGCGTGAGAGCTCTGCTGCAGCCTGACAGGCAAGGAGGGCCAAGACCCAAATGCTAGTTCCTTTGGTAGCAGCTAACGCATTTCCTGACTGCACTGTTGTGCATGTAACTTGAAAAGAATTTTGAATGAGTCTGTGGCAGAATAAATTAGTTAGTGAGATCATGGGAGAGGATTTTTTTTTTCCTTGATGATCAACTGTTGTCTTGTCTGGTGGCAATATATACACAACAGTCACAAGTAGTGAAACAGCTTATCATCACCAACATTTACCGAATCCCAGGATCTCAGGCCCATGGGCCAATGAAGTGCAAAGGCCACACTGTAGTTCAGGGGAATAATAGGCAAGCTGAAAGGAAACCATTGTTTCTCCCTCCCCACTTGGACTTTGCAGTGTTTCTGAAAACATTTTAAACTCTCTGTAGAGTATTTCAGTAAATCCTTAGAGAGCAATAATAAAGCTCAAGGAAAAGTAGGCAAAGATAGGACTTTTTCAATCAGGATGGCTGTGCTTGGGAGGAAGATCTGCTTCTGATTAACATGCCAAGAAAGTACTTAGGTTGAAAGAGAATTTTACTAGACACGTTTAAAGGAAACTGTTTAGAAAAATGTCATGTACTGACCTCTGAGAAAGATCTGCAGAATCAGTATTTCCTTCCAGTTCATTCTGAGGTTTTCTTCCTTTCTTCTCTGTCATGCACTCAACAGCAATAATAATAATAGCAATACTTTCAGTGCTGTAACACTCTCTACTTCAAAGCACTTCACAAACACTGGACTAGATTCAGTCTGGTTCTTCTACTGATATAAACTTTGTGAAATCCTGGCTCCATTATAGTGAATGGCAAATTTCCCACTGACTTCAATGAGGTTGATATTTCACTCACTCCCTGTCAAAGGATTTGGGCAAAGCAAACCTTCTGAAAGAGGTGAATGTGATAGCTGAAAGGAAACGAAACCTCTCTTCATTGCAGGGGGAACACATAAATTCTCAAAATGGAGGACAGGCACATCCAGAGTGCAAGGGAAAGGCAGAGGGAAGAAAGCCTAACCTATTCACCTCCTAGGATGCTTCCCTTCCCTGTTTCTTTTCACCTTTGTTAAGTGCTATGTAGAGTCTCTGCTTTTGTTGTGCCCTTGATTTCATAAGTCTCTCAAATTCATATAAATACGATTATAGAAAAATAGCTGCATGATTTATATAAAATTATTAAAAAATATATTTTATAAAATAGTTTGGTTGATAAGTCTTTTTGGCCTTCATAGAAAAGACTTAGTTTTGCTATACTTTCCCTGAGCATTTCCACTTGCAGTTGCTCACATCAGAATGGCAGGTGTTTATGCCACTTGACACAGGAGCAAAACAGTCAGGAATCAGACTCTTGTCCATTTGCATAATCAAATGCGTTTTACTTCTTAATACTTAAAGCACTATAAGTTTCTTAGATATTTTTAATCCTTCTTTTAAATACCTATGAGTGAAGACAGCTTTTAAAGTCTTTTGAGGCCAAAAAAGATGTTGCATTTTTCACTGAAGTATATTTAGAGATTGCAAAATGTTAAGTGCTTATTTTGAATGAATAAACACTGCTTTTTATGATCCATGATCCAAGAGAAATTACTAAGTACATTCAAGGCTGAAAATATGGTAGTGTACTACATACCAAAACCGAACAATGAGGAAGATACTAAGGAATACAAATCGCTTTAAAAACAAGTTGAAATATTGAGCATATCTGAGTATCTGCACCTGAAATCCTTGTTCAAGGGAGAACTAGAATCATGTTGCCATCTGCCTTTGCTTCTTACTACCCCAAGTGAGCCTTTCTACTCTCCTGAGCATACAAACCCCATCTGTCCAACAGTGTCTGTTACCTGAGCTGCTTTCCTTTTTTGCTTCCAGTTGGTACATCCTGAACATGCCAAAAAACAATCCTCACATCTTGGACCTGTATTTTTTTTTCCCCTGTTCTTCCATGTGTGTATCTTATTACATGGAAGAATGCTGAGAGGTAGTTTGCTGTGTAAAAATGTGATGAAAACTGAAAGAAGACTTCAGGTGTTGGCCACAGTTCTTCTATCTTTTTGCTATATGTATGGCTTTATGGCAGAGCTAGGAAGGAATGTGGAAACAGCTGAAAAGTAAGCTGCTCTTCTCCTCCTAAGGACTAGATTCATCATTTCTCAGTGTACTTTGGAAAAGCTGCTTTCCAAATTTGAGCTTCACAGACGTTACTGTGGCCTTGTATTTGCCTTCTGTGCCTCATCACTAGGAGCAGCTGAACTAGTTTAAATTCTCAACAGCAATGAGAAATTCACCAGAGACAATAAATCATAGACATCATGAACTTCTGACTAGTGTGAAGTCATTCAGAAATATATTTCCCAGCAGATCTCTGCAGTCTGTGGTATTCCCATCAGGTGATTAATCCTCTGCCAGGGTGCAAAATGTATTGTAATACAAATAGAGGAGGAAATACAGCAGATAAAGAATACAACATTGCTTGTGTTTTCAGAGTCTTTGTGTGATAGGAATAGATTGCAATCAGTTGCAATACCTTGCAATGGATGCCTTAAAAATCATAAATTATGACTGTCTTCTTCTGAAACACCACTACAGAGGTGATAAAATACTCTATGGTTATGTGAGCACATGTAGGTGTGTGTAGGTGTAAAGGATAAAAATTAAAAAGACTGTATAGCTTTCTTGCCTGGGCTTCCCTATTACCTATAGGGGAGTTATAATTTATCTGAAGTTATGTCTTACAGTGATTACTGTCACTGTTGCACTCTGAGCTTGCTAGCTGTCAGAGGAAAACTGGACATTATCAGGTGCCCAAAGATTGCAAGTTTATGAGTGAAAGTGCAGAAGAGCACAGGTGTATAAGCTCAGGAGAAGAGGGCCACTCAGAGCAGAAATTCTGAATATACAAAAGAGAGTGGCTTGGTGGAGCTGGGGTTCATGCTGCAGTTTCTCTATTGCAGAGCTTGAGTAAGTTTTGACCAAAATCAGGAATCTGAAAGAAAACCGTGGCTGCTTTTAATCTGCTTTCCTCTGAAGATCTGTAAATGTCACGGTGATTGCAGTTTGACCTGACTAGCACTGCCTGATTGGGTAAGTGGTGGTAGGGGGAATAGCATTCATTAGGGACAGATGCTGGTCAAAATACTGTGTGGCTTAAAGAAGCCAGGAATTGAAGGTAACCAGCTTTTGGCTTCAGTCCTTGTCACCTCTTGAATGGTTAAAAGGAACAGAGTGTCATACTACGAGCACTGAAACATTATTAAAGACATTGCACAGATTGGATGGCTCTCATTTACACCTGTGCAAATTTGGATTTGGTCCATTAAGACAAACTGTACACTAGTGGAACTGAACTTGGTTTCTCATGCGTGGTCATTGAGTTTGTCAGCGGTGTCGAGTGAGCTGCTATCAGGAAATGGGGCATGTGTTCCTCTCCTCTGATCTGTTTGCTAAGTGCTAGGCCTGGCCTGACAGATGTTACAATGCCTCTGAGTAAGCAGGGAAATTATATACAAAAGTTTCCTATTACGGCTGGAATAAACAATTTCTTAACTTTTGTGTATGCTTGTCTTTCAGGGAGGCACAGTGCTCTCACTCTGTAATAATGCTGATTAATTGCCACACTATTATGGATCCCAGCTCACCAGGAACCCATGAGAAACTTCTCTTCGTACAACTACACCGACTTCTCAAAAAAGGTTTAAGCGCTTCGTAAGCATAAATTAATTCAGCCAAGCAGTGTTACTGTGATGTGGGAAAATCTGTGATGCCTAGCTGACACCACTTACTTGACTTGCTTAATGTTACAGACTGAATCAGTGATGGAGATAAGAACCAAACTCAGCATCCCTATTTCTGACTCCCTTGCTCCGCATGGTAAATGCAGACAAAGCAAACTCCCAATACTTAACAGAACAAATTGCTGTATTGTGGCTACTCCATCTTTGCATAATAGTGCAAAAGCAATTTCTTTTATGAATTCATCTTATCCCTTCAAAAACTAGCTTTGAAGAGGGGGAAATGCTCAGAAAACACTTTTATAAATGTAACCTGATATTCTTCTGCTTTTAATTTTTGTTTTCCAGCCGTGAGTGGCTTTATTTAACATCAAGAATTTGGACTCTGACTGAGGTGGTTAAGTTACCTGACTAGTCTTTGGGTTTGGTTCCCTCTGTTGTCAACAGACAGGTTTGTGTCTGGGAGATTCTTCCAGAGGCTGATTCAGAGCTGAAGTCTGTCAGGTGCTCAGATCTGAGCTGAGTGCCTAAAGCCTTGACAAACTCATGCTCCCTGATTGCAATAGGTGGAGCTGGGACTCATCTGTCAGTACAGTGTAAAAGGAGTGCAATACATATGACAGAGAGAACACCAAGAGATGATGATCACTGTGATATGCTGGTACATCAATGAGGGCTCTAAGCTGTGGAACCCCAGGTATTGTGGCACTTGACAAAGAAGGAAAGACAGTACGTGTATAGAGGAGATGTCTGTGTTACAGGCAGTCTTTGGGCTCACATCCTTTCACTGAGCACAATTTGAAACATTTGTTTTTGAGGGCTGATTAAAATTGTCACTTTTGCATTAATAATGTGGAAACCTGTTGTCCCCCTCCACCCAACCAATCTTATGTAAAAACTGCTGTCAGACAGTAAATCTGCCAGTAAATTTGCCAGCCAGAGTCTAAATGCGTGTGAACATTATCTGTGGTATCTTGAATATCTTTTCCAAAGACAAGACAATGACATTTCTCTGAACAAGTTCAAACACGACTCTTTCCCGTGTTGCAAAGATCTGTCAAACTGAATAACAGGTACAGTGAAAGCACTTCTTTCCCAAACTATTCAAATGAGCATCACCTTAAATAAACAGAACCTGGCTAAGGGTTACATGAAAGATTTGTCATAGCAAGAAGCAACATTTGAATGATAATATCTCTGAATTTATTCATTATTTAAAGTTACTCTTTTAAATAGACCTCGAGAAGTCTTTCCCAGGTAACCCCTGAGATAAAGTTATCAGACTCTGGCTCTCATCTTCACTGCATCCTACTGTAAATAATGCCTGTGCACATGGTATCTCCTACCAGTGGTGATTGCAGTAACTCTTTGGCTCCCAGCAGGAGTAGCTGGGGGTGTGGTAAAGCCAGGATGCAGCAACCATGATTCATACAAAAAACCTCAGACCTTGGACTGGTTATATGGGATTCCCACGTTTATTATGTGGGAAAGTGTTGAACATATTGTATAAATTATACAATGGAGCTGAAAGATTGGGATTTCCCTGTGTTAGTCAGTTGGTTACTACATGAGATTTAAGCCATCATTAGAAGAAAATAAAAGTCTTTGCTATTATAGACAGCAATGCATCATTCAGAACACCTTTTAATTAAGAGAATCTCAGAGAAATGCAGAAGTTGGTGAGTTCTTGAAGAAGAAGATGCAATAATTGATATGCTTTTTCAAGTAACCACAACTTCTACAATTAATTTGCTTGTTACTTTATTATTATTATTTTGGCTTGAAAAAGGGGTCTCTCCAGCAGTTCAGTTAAATTTATAGAAATCATGACTATGGTGTTCAGGGCATTTGCATTGTGTGGCTGAGGATATTTTAAACATATGTTAAGGTGCAACCCAGAGAAACCTAGATTCCTCATAATGCCAATGCAGAGGAGGCAGGCACAATTCTGAGAAACCAGACTAAGTGCCCAGAGGAGCTTGAATGTGATGGTGTGAATACCACCTGTGTTTCTACTCTGAACCTTATTTTTCAGTAATTTGTAGTTTTACTATAAAATTTCTCTTGGAGCTCAAAGTTTGCACACATGAAGTCAAAGAGACTTGTAACAGCCACCAATTTGTAACAGCTGAGGATCTGGCCCAGGATCTGTAATTTTGTTTTTAATAGCTATTTGGAAGAGATTATTTTACAACTTGTTCTAATATGTACATTCCCAGTAGACTGCTCAGGTAATTACTTGGGCTGCAGTTCAAATATTCCAAAGTTTGAAATATACTTGCAGAAAAATCTATTTTCCTGTGTACAGAGGGTATAGAACACTCACTTTTTTTGGCATGTGTAGTTGTTCTTTTGCAAACAAAACCAAGGTTTTAGGTGTACAAATGAGTGAATGTGCAAATATTTTCAGTGTGTATTTAGGGATGGTTTTGGAAATTCATGCCTTTCCACAGAAAAAATGGTATATGGGAACACTACATCATATGGAATAAAAATGAAGATGTGATTATGAAAAAGCATAACAGTAGAGAAAGATCTTATGCTATCTTGAGTCCTTGTGACTCTCTCATTAGTGTATATGAAATGTATTACTTGTCTACTTCTGGCTTTCTCCTGTGTTCACAGGTGGGTGTTAGTTTAAGTTCCTATGCTATATTTATCTCTATTTTTATATTATGTACCTATGTGATTTAAAAAAAAATAACCTATGAGCCACAACAAATTAAAGTGATGTTTTAAACAGGGGATTCAAAGCTGATAATTTGGTGATTTAAAGCTCCTTCTTGCATAAACTGTGTGAAATTATTCTGCACTGGGCACAGTGGATGAATAGGATAGCTTCATAAGTCAATTTTCCCAGGTTAGAGTCTTGACACACTGCCTCCATTTGTATTGTGAAATGTATTTGCTGGGTGTATTTCTCAGCCCTGCTCCTGATTTCCCATGGAACCCTGCCCTTTATATTAGAGGTGAATAATTAGATCACTGGGTTTAATGTTATTATGCAGCTTGCCAAGGTTTTGTATGCTATCACTTGCTAGAAGGTGTTCTCGGTCACCCGGAGGATTGTGAGGCAGGACCGAGCCTTTATTTTCCCTTGGGAATCAACCTCAGGGTGGCGTCACTCAGTCAATGCATGACTTTTCTTTCAGGGTTTAACAAGCCTCACCAAAGACTAAATAGCGTATTGTAAAACCAGACCTGCAAAGTCTCACACACCTTACAAATGAGTCCCACTCCTTTTTGCTTAAGGAAAAATTAAAACAAAGCAAAAAAAAAATAAAAAAAAAAAAATCTCGCCTAAAGGAATTTCTCAGTGCTATGAGGAAAAAAATCAGCTCAGATCATCTTTCTCATACCTAGAGATTCAGTGACATTAGCTTTTGCTTGACACCATAACTGCTTTGGTGGCAGTGATTAAATGGGGTTCAGCAGGCTAAGCCCTGTCTGAGAAGTTGTGTATTTAAGAGAAAGGACTTAGTGAAGAATAGATTATGTGGCTTGCTAGCAGATTCGAGGAAAAAAAAGAGAAAAAAAAAGTGGGGGTGGGGTGGGGTCAGAGAATTTTTTACTATTTGAGAAATAAAGAGAATTTCAAGTTAGAGTGTTTCTTTAACTTAAAATACATTGCAGTGAAATCTAGTTAATGTGATTTAAAATATCCTTTTTTTTTTTTTTTTTTGTCCCTCTGCACAAAATAATGGGGTAAAATGGCTGTACGTTACAAGTCATTTTTCTGCACCCCTATTCTGAAAAAAGACTATAGCTGCAAATTTTTTCTATCTCCATTTAGAATGACCTGAATGTAATACTGTCTTGTGGAGGATGGTCAGGAATAAATTTCTTGTACATTTTGTGCTTTTACATTCTATAGGGTATATAAGAGTGCTCTACAGAGCAGATTAAATTGGCACTAAGAAAATTCAATGTGATATCAGGAGCATCTTTGAAGTGAATGACTGCTGCAAGTTACAATACCAGTGCTTTGTCTTTATTCCACCTGCACATTCATTTAATCTAAATATACTATAATGAATATCCTGACCTGAAATATTTAAGCTGTAAGAGCACTTGTAGATACAGCATTACCTTTTCATTTAACACACTTAAGACTTTTTTCTCTAATTGGGTCATCTCCTCTCCTCCCATGTTCCCCCCTCCCAACCTTCGTGGGGGCATCCACTTTTAAAATAATAAGACACATAATTAGCCATTAACATGCTGAGGGGTAATGAGTAGGTATAATCTTATTAACCTAATGGAAGTTACAGGTGTAACTTGTAAGCAGCCCTAGGCTCCCAAAGAGTGCAAAGGAGTTATTGCTATCTTTAAATAAAAGTTAAATAAACATGATTCATATCTCATTTCTCTGCACTTAACTTGGCATTCCAGAAACCTTCATGATTTTAGCTGAGATGACTAGTTGCTGCAAGCAAAAGGCTAGGAAGTTTGTTCTATCTGAAATTTCTAGCAGTCTTCTAGCAGTTTTGCTGCTGTTGATAAGACTTGTTCTATGAAAGCCTCAGACAGTACATTTCCTTCGGATGTTGTACCTCTGTCATTGTTTACTTATAATTTTATTGGAAAATAGAATTTGGAAAAATACCCATGTATTCCTAATTCAAAATAATGTGGAAAATTCTTACTGTGTTTTAGTGCACTAGCAATTTAGGCAAATGTGCCCTTCTGTGAGATGTGAAGAGCTGTTGCTACCATCATATATAGTTTGTGCATACTACTGTACTTAGTTGCTGTGATCTCAGGGACCACTTGTCTACTCTGGTTTGATTTGGAGCCAGCACTTTTGCTGGCATTACAATGCAATTATTTATATCCACAAATATGAGTGTTAATAAAAAGCTGTTCATTTGTAATTGCAATTAGCTAGTGAGATTCTAAATGAGAGTGACCTCAGAGTCAAACACTAGCCATACAAGGTACTTCTTCATATTTGAGGCCTTTTTTTTTTTTTTTCCATAGATAATGTTTCATGTTTGCTTTGAAAATGAATTATTTGTAGTTCCTTAAATAATTTGATTGCATTAATTGAACAGAACGCTTCTCATAAATAGCCAAAGGCACAATATGTTTAAATGTTCATTAACCTCCATTAATTAATTATATTTTGTTAACATATTAGTGAGTAAGGGGTTTTCTTTCCTTATATTACAAAGGGATTCTTAGTGCTGTATTTCTGTTCTTAGAATGCCTCAGAGCTTTGTTTTTTCTTTTTATTAAATGCTACTTCATTAGCAATTATATTTTTTATCACAGAAATGCTCTGCAGTTACCAGATTCTTCAATAGCATCTCACTATTTCTGAAGAAGCAGCACATAATGTAACGTGCTAGACCTTTGATGTTCTCTGGAAAATGAATAGTGACTGGAGGGCAACTCCATCTACCTATGGGTTACTAAGGTCTCGTGGGAGAAAAGTTAAGTCCTATTCTGTCTGCTACCAGCTGGGAACCTGTTTCTTCCCTCCGTCTGCCTTCTCAGCGTGTTTCACCTGCCCCATTGCCAATGCCTGTCTCTCCAGACAGGCCATGGAACAGCAGATAGGAGGTGGGGCAGCGAGCAGAGCAGGAGGTTTGCTGGCAGGGCTCTCCAAATTGCTCTAAGCACTGAAGCTGGCAAGGGGTGAGGGTGAAGCAGGTGAAAGGGTGTAGTCACTTAAAGAAAAACAGAAGGGACGGGTGGAGAACAGGAGTGGGAAAAGGGGAGAAGACAAATTATTAGGGATGGTTAGAGAGATGTTATTCACAAGAATATTCTTCTGCCTTCGAGCTTTATTGCTTCATGATAAAGATACCTATCCTTGATTTCCTTAGAGCTATCTGACAATCCTAGCTAAAGATTGCCAGAGATTTCTGCTCAGTCAGTGACTGCTAGACTGGATCCTCTTTCCCACACCTCCTTTGCTATGTATATTGTTATGTGGTCATATGTCACTGTGTTTAGGCACTGCAAAGTGATGTGACATTTTTCCATCCCTATCACTAATTATTATTATTTTTTGCAAATGTATATATAACCCTACTTCCTAATCTAGAACATAATTGGCATATCTATTTTAAGACTAAAGAAGCAGAAGAGTTAAAAGCTGAATGTTCAAATGTGAGCTCTATGTTGATCCATTGGGTTTACAGTCAAATCTGGGACATGTGGAGGGCTGTCAGGTACAGTGATGTCAATACGTCAGTAGTTGTTTTGCAATTAATATAGAAATAAAAGACTGTAAGAAAGCTGTATGTCAACAGTCCTCTGCTGCCACAGGCAACAACACAACAGAACATCTTTCATGAACCCATCTGGCTCCATGTAAAAGTTATCTTAAAATTTCTGCTTTTCCTATTGAAAGTTCATGCAAGAACTTTCCTCCTCTAATGTTTAGAAGAGCTAACATCTTCCTTTAGTTCTAGCATCCTATTAACTTCAGAGGAATCATAACTTTTCTTCTAGGTTATTATCTTCAGAGTGGATGTACACCTGCAGCTTCCATTGACCACATTTCCAGTGGGCTTATTCCCAGAGCTGACAAAATCAAAATCAAATCCCACCATATTTGTTATCATAATGATTTGAACTGAAAATTGTTCTGATCAGGAATGTTAGTAAAGTTATTGCATTAGTGATGTCTCCTTTGCTTCAGTACAGGTTAAAAACTCTTAAGATTATATTTTTAAAATGGAGAGGCATCATGCAAATGTGATTTTGGCCAGTAAGAACTCATGCTATTGACATTATCATTCAGTAAAATGTGCTGAGTTGTGGGAGATGAATGCATTGTGCAATGCATTAGAATTATCTCTTACTAATTAATCTCTTCTGCACTAATGTAGCCCTTTGTTTGTAATCTCATGAGAAACATTTTTTCAAGGATGGCTGGAAGGGCATCCTTAGGGCTGCCCTAGTACTTCATCTAGTTGTTTTGTCTTGTTTAAGGCCTTAAAACAAAATTTCCAAGAGGTGTATATATATATATATATATATATATATATATATATATATATATATATATATATATGTTTTTTTTTGGTCTGCAATCTGAAATCATTGTATCCCAAAACCTGGGTTAATATTAAATATTAATCCCCTTTTAGCTAAAAATAGGACTAATTAACTTCTACAGAGAAGCTTAGTTTGCCTCCTTTGGCTTTCTAACTCCATGAATAGAGTAAGTGCTGGTTTTCCAGCCTCAGCAGTTTTCTTATTGCCTCGGGTTCAGTTTAGAATTTTTCTAACTTCATTTTTAATTGGATTTGTTGTTTAATATTAACAACTGTACAAATGAAACATTATTGGGTTCTGATCATGAAAATAATTTGATGCAGGCAAGTCATTTCTATGCATTAGTGTTTGCAGAGTCAGCTCTCTGCAGCCATTAAACTTGACTAGAACCATCAGGACAGAGAATGTCCATTCAATTCCCTCATTTAAAAGGCTTGATCCTCTTTTATACTGAGTTATTTGTATATTATCAAATGAGGTATAAGGATAATCAAATCTTCAGTCTATCATCCAACTACTTGTTACTACTATCGTAATAAAGATTAACTTTAGAAGTTAATCTTATCTCCAAGCTTCAGTCAAAAGAAACCTAACCAACACCCTTTCTCCACCAACATTTTTCCTTAAGTATTCCCCCCCCCTTTCTTTTTTTTTTAACCCAGCTACGTCTTTGATAAATTATACATTATATGAGGCAGATGGGACTGTCTCTAAAAGCCATTTAACTGAATGTTCAGAAGTTTTTCCCTGAAAGGTTTCCTCAGAGTTAGGATTCAACTTAGCAAGTTCCTTCTTATCTGACGGGAGCTGAGAGTCCTCAGTCCTTTCCTAGAGACAGACAGCCCTTTAAGGAGATGGTCCACAAGTACCACAAGTAGAATGGCTGTCTCAGGACCTGCTGTGTGATCATCAAAATGAGCATCGCTTAATTTTATTTTCTTGTCAAATGACCCAGTCAAAGTTAGCCACAGCTTTCCCACAAGAAAATTACTAGTTTTCTCTTGAGTCTTTATTAGATTTCATTATAGATGCAAAAGAGTATAGTGTCAAACAAATGACTAGTTTTTTAATTAGCAAAACTGACAGTGGTTCGCTGTCTTAAAAAGAATTCTGGAAGAGATAATTTAGTTAAGAGCCATATGTAAAAAATAACTAAATAATATTAAACATGTTTTCAGTGGATATAGATCTGCTTTTCTCTGAGACTCTCAAAGTTGTTCACCTGAATGTCTTTCAGCATATCTATGAGATATGAATTAATTTTTATTATCATAATTACTGAAGGCATAAGGAAGCCAAACCTCGTATTTTCAAAATGGCCTCTAATTTTGGTTCACACAATATCAGTTCACTTGCTTCAGACATGCAAAGCTTCATTATCAGTACTACTGCATAAAGCTGGTCTAAAATATGTAAAAGAGGAGGGGAAATTACAGAACTTTACAAAATATGTTTTCTGTCCCTTCCTCCAAAACCAAGTTATTAAAATTGGCATGTGAAGCCTCATTTCCGCTCTTTCCAACAATATGAAAGCAAGACTTTAATGTATTAAGATCAGTATCGTATGTTCATTTTCCCCGATTTTATATATATATTTTCAGTTGGTTATTTCTTGCATTGATTTTGAGAAACCTGTCTATGGATTTTTTTTTTCCACCCCAAATAATAGTTTGCATCAATCTTTCTTCTATGGTAATATGCATTGTATTTTTGAGAACATTAGCAGTTTCTCTCTGAACAATAGGAAGACTGTGTCTTAGAAAGCTCTGGAAAGGATTTAGAGGTCAAAGAAGACAAGTCACTCAACATGAGTTCCCAGTGAGATGTTCTGGGAAAAGACTGATGTGGTCCTTTGATATATAAGAAGGGGAGTCGTGAGTAGCATAAGGAGGTGTTTTTACCTCTGTCTGACACTGGGGAGATTAACTGAAAATACTGCATACTGTTCTTGTCTCTTAGCAATGTTGTTGTAACTATGGTGGTCTAAGAATACGAGGAAGATTTGTAGGAAAGACTGCATTTTTATTTTTTTTTCTTATTGGACCATCTAACATACTTGGAAAAATATGGAAAAAACTGTTGGGTATATCATCCTTCTTCAGATCATGACATCTGCATTAGGAAAAATTGGCACCAGTACAGAAAGAGGAAATAAAAATTATTCCAATGTGGAACAAAATACAATAGGGTAAAAAAGAGAAGGAACTCAAGGTATGCACCATATTGAAAGGGGACTGAGTGCTTTAATGTATTAAGTACAGAGCAGATTCTGGGTGCTAGTAGTCATTAATTTGTAGATGGAATACATACTGAGGATGAGAATAAAGGTTTAGCGAGGAAAAGAGCAAAAAAATCAAGCACATAAGAAATAATGTACAACTATTTAGAAATAAAGATGCATGTCACCATGCTGTGTATATATGTGCATGCATGTACAAGCGCAGGTGCCTCAAATAACTTTTGAACTGCAGCCACTCTTGGCAGTGGGGGGGAAGGTCTGAAAAGCAATTAAGTTTCTACAGGTTTCATGAAAGCATGTGGTCAAGAATATGCGAAACCTCTCAGAAGAATCCTGACAGAGACCTATAATGATCTAAGTACTGTCAAGAATATAATGTGAGTTGTCACATTAGTAAGACACAGAGGAACCACAAGGAGTTGGGGAAAAGGCCTTAAAAATGTTCTGTATATGGGAAGAAACTTTAATCAGAGCTCACAGCTTGTTAGACATGGAAGTCAATCAACCATGAAACACGAATCCATAGGGGACTAAGCTTTATTAGTCCCAAGCCTACATTAGTTGTGTAATACTTAGGGTGATTAGCTGTTGGGATAAACTTCCAAGGGAGAAGTGGTTTTGCCATCTTTTGAAGTCTTTGGATGTCTTTTTTTGGAAGACAGTGAAACACAAGTAATTGGGTTAACAACAGGAGTAAGTGAATGCAATTGTATGGCCTTTATAATAGAGAAGGGGAGGCCAGATGATCTAATGATTTCTTCTGGCCATAAAAATCTATGAATCCATGAATTATAAATGCAAAGCACCTCAGAAGAGCCTTGTGAGGAATTGGCACGAGGTGATCCAGCTAATTAACTAAAAAGCTGCTGCCAAACATTTGTGTACAACCAGGTAAAAGCACCCCAGCTTGGCTACTGCATTAACGTGCTCTGCTCTAACATCTTTCATTGTTGTCAGTGGAATGTTAATAGATGGCAGCAGCACAACAGGGGTGAGGACGGACAACTGGGAAAAGTTTAAGATAATGTCATCAGAACTGAGTGCTGTCACAGTATAATGGTCTCCTGCTGGTACCTAAATGCAGAGGAACTCACGGAAAATTAAACATCAAGGCATGTTCATTTGCAAAGCTGGAGATACGGATCCTATGGCAATCTCCTGTTACAATGGGCTTATTTCTACTTTACTAAATGGATGTGGAAGCAGTGGACCAAAATTGTTAATTTTTTTCCTATGTGTCCAGAAGCCAGGTGTACTTTACTGTGTATTTCAGTTAGACAGAAGAGCATTTCTCTTCTAAGTTAAAGGTTAAAAACTATAGATTTGGAACATATTCTGATTCTGCTATTATTCTGCTCCTGTTCATGATCTCTTGTAGTTCCTGGGCCAGGGGCACTTTTGATGTCAGCTGCAGAATAAGCACTTTACTTTGAAAGTACCTCACAGTTTAGACACACTAGGAGCACTTCTCCAGACAGCTACTACCACTTACTTGATAGATAACAGCTTATTAAGATGCAGTATCTTAGTCAGTTTGGATTATGTATCCTTACATAAGACATACTGCATTGCAGGCACAGGTATTGTGCCAAGTGTTTAATGAAAAACCTGGAGTTTCTTCATAGACTATAAAGGAAGTAAGACAATGGCCTGAATTTCCTTTTCCATATAGAAAAGACATACTTACTGTATTTTACTTTGAGAATTTGATGGGGAATGCTAAAGATGAGACAGAGAGAGTTGAGATTTGTATGTATTCACATGAATCCAGTAGCTAGAATTTCAAGAAAAATACTGATTATTTTAAGAAAGCATGAGCTGATCATGAGAGTTGGCAAGGTTGCTTCACAATTAGTAATGTATGACAGGTCCAGTAACTAGCAATAGCTATTTGTTATTCTTTTGTTAGCCATGAAACCATTTTAAATTTGGATTTTGTTTTCATAAATATCTAAGCTCATGGGTATCTAGATCTAGGATTTGGGCTTGGATTCGATTATAATTTGGATATTATCTGACTAACTGAAGTTTTTTTAATATGTACCATTTAATACAGGGCAGACACCTACCATAAATATGGTTGTGTGACTGCTGGCATGTCAGTAAAGCATTATTAATCCCAAAATATTTTTCAAGACTTGCCTATACTCATCCTTTAATAGGTTCATCTTAAGCCAGCAATTTCACTGAACTTTTTGAAGAGGTTTTCTAAGGTTCTTTTAATAGTTTTTTGACTTCTCATTTTAATCAACAATTAATGATTTAACAAAGTTGTCACGTGTATGGTCACCTCTGAAAAGTAATGCAAGATTAATTTCTCTGATGTATATGTTTCATCAGTTATTCTGTAAATTTTGATATATTTGCTGCACTGGTGAGAATGCTGCACTAGCAAGAGTATAGCTTTATGCTTTCACATTTATTTATTTTTTTCTGAACAGTTTTCTGATATTATGTAGTGCTGAAAGTGGAACAGTTTGATGGAACAGTAGTCTTTCAGCATGACACATCATATGTAACCTTTCACTATTGTCCTTTGTCCTGCAATAGCTGACAGAGAGTACCTGCATAGCAGATGATGTTTTCCAGACACCAGAGAAAGCCTGATGTTATTTCTTAAGAATGCAGCAGCTACACTACAAACTGGAACACCACCACTCTAAATCTGTTTCTTCCACTGGTTTCCCACCTGCCTTGCTGCAGAAGTTGCCCTTGCTGATTGCAATTAAGATATTTTTTAAATTGGCTACTAATGAATGTAGCTTCTTCACTTGTATGACTGCTGATAATAGAAAGTGCAGTCCTCAGTACAGAGGTTTTGCTTAAGAAAATGCTAGACTGACAGTGCTAATTACACATGCAGAAAAACCAAGAGTGCTGGAGTTGAGCCTGAGTCTGAAGAGGTATGCTCATTCATAAACATGAGAGCCACCTTTAGCATTGTGCTTAATAGTATTTCATATTGGAGGTAACGGGAATTATTCTGTTATAGTATCCTGTCACATCTAGCACATTGAACAGGACAGGACAAGCTTGGTATCAGAGGCTAAGGGTCCTTGGAAATCCCTTAAAATGTTGCAAGAAGTGATTTCAGTACAAATCTCTCCCAGATTTCAGAGAGATTTCCTGTACTTCTTCCTTTTCTCTCTTCCTGTTAATATATACTACTGTCATGCCGTATCAAGATATCAGGATCAAATCAACACTTTGTACCAGCCTTTGCTTGCTGGTATTGCATGGATGACACAACTTAAAATGGTACCATTAGAGCTTCCAGATTCTAGATGACTACTGTACTGAGCTCTTGACCATGTATTTCTTTAAGTACAATAATGTTAATCTATTTTTCTTGGCAGAACTCCTTTTTGAATAATTCTATTTGCCCATCTAAAGACCCCCCTTTCATTTCACTTGAGAAAAAAAACAATCCCATTTATTTCTTTCCCTGATATGCTAAATATTTCTTTGATCCAATCCAGAAAAAAAAAATACTTTTTGATGTTGGCAGAATAATTCCGATCCAGAAATACCCTTTAAGAGGCACTTGAAGGAAAGCACTTTGAGTATTTTGAAGTCTGTTCTTACAAAAGCTCCCCTTCCCTATATTGATAATGTGCTTAAGTCCCTCTGGCTTCAGGAGGATTGTGAGCACATATCTAAACCTAAGACATGTTAACTGATCTACTGAGTATTGTTGTGTTCCCAATGCAGTACCTACATTTATAAATTGCATTGGGATTCTTAGAGATAAAAGAACTGTAGTTAATGCTTCTTTGTATCATCTTATTTATAATAAAAGTCACACTACTGAATAGTTAGTAATAATATAGAAATCCATTATTTTATGGGGGCATGTTAGGACATATGAGCTCCAACAAAATGAACAGGTCAATGAAAATTTGGAAATGACGTGGAAAATGTATCAGAGATAGGTTTGTGCGCTATATAGCTGGCCTGACATTTTGTGAAAGTGGCATAAATTTAGGAAGTGCTATTACACGTAATTTCAAAACGATCAGCTTCTACAAAAAACAAAGCAAACCAAACCATCACCAACAAAAAGCCCAACAACCTGAAATCCTTCAAACAAAATCTTTGAAATTGGACAAATTGTTCTCACTGCCCCCATCAGTAAAGCAGTGTTCTGACTCTGCTTTGGCAGACAGACTGCAGGAAGTTTAAAGCAAAAGCTGTGAGCTAAGGCCCTGTGACATGGCTAGGTGTTGCAGCTGATGTGTATCAGGCACGCCAGCAAAGCAAATGCCTTAATGTGCTGCACCAGCATCCCATTAGCTGGGTACAGCAAGGCCAGGGGGGACGTTGCAAGCAGAGATTCATGCTCTCGCCTGGGCATTTTGGTCTTTGCAGCTCTTGCTTTACCAGCAAAGAGTGCCCCTGAGCAGAGCAGCAGGCAATGATGGCAGCACTGCTGCAGGAACCCTACTGCACCACACTGTGGTGGCATTTCCTGGGGGCTGGCAAAGAAAGTCATTGATAGAAAGCTTGAAGTATTTGCTAATTCTGTGCTAGAGAGCAACATTATTATAGTAATATTAGCAAAGTAAATATGAGAATTTAAGCCAAACTACTACTTCATCAAATAGAAGAAAACAGAGAGGTGCCTTTACCCCTTTTGAATTACTGAACGAAGCCCAGGGGTCTGGTTCTTCCCTCCGATGCAGAGGGGCTGCTGGAGCCTGTGGCCCTAGGCTGATTTAGAAGTGAAATGAAACCAAACAGAGGCTTTAATGCGAGTGGACACGACTGGGTTAAATTAATCTTGGCTGCAACTGCCATGAGGGAAAGGGGATTAGGCTCCTGATCATTTAGGCCACGCAGGAGGGTGCGCATTGGCAAGAGCTGGGGCACCTGGGCTGCCCAGGCTGCGATGGTTTGTGCTGACCGGAGCTGGCCTGGCTGGGCCGCGCCGCCTCGGCGCAGTTGGGCTGGATCACGCCTGACATGGGGAGAGAGGGAGCAGCCGCGGCTCCAGCCTGTCGGGCTGCTCGGCAGGTTGATGAATGTGCTGGGCTGCAAGCGCTCGCCACCCCGGCCAGTCCAGCCCATCCACAATGAGTTACAGTTTCCCGGTCCCCCTCCCAGCACCTCCTCCCCCTTCCTCCCCGCTGCCGCCCGCCGCCCTGCCAGCAAAGCCTTGGCCTCACACGGCTGTGCCCGCTTCTCACGGGCTGCCGTCATGCCGCTGCAGAGCCTGGGCGAGCAAACCGCCCTAGGCTGACCTTCTGCTTCCTGACAGGGAGACATTTTCCTCCCTGGTTGGCAGGAGCTTTAAAAGGAGAGGGGACAGTGCACGCGTGGGGCTAGAGGCCTGGCTGGGGAGCGGGTGCCTTCCCAGCCAGCCTCTTGCCCAACCGGGCCTGCCCGCAGTGGCTGCCATGTCCTCCTGAGAGGATGTCAGCAGGGAGCCATTCGCCCGCGGGGCAGCCCGAGGAAGCGCGGCCATCTCCCAGGGAAAATGCGCGCCAGCCCTGCCGTGTTCCCACCAGCTTCTCTTTTCCTCTCCACGCATCTGTTTTCGTTTTCTTCACGTTTATACTTTAAAGATGATGTTCTCCCCTCCACATCCCTTCCCTCTTTCCCTGCCTCCTTCTCCCCTTCCCCCCCCTGCCCCCCCGAAGATGAATTTCATGTGTGCCTTGAAACAGGGCAAGAAACAATAAATATTTATGGGTACCAGGGGAAGGTTGAACTGTAAACCACTACTTATCCCTACGTCTCTTATGAAAGGAATTAGCATTGCAAAATTTACATTAGGAAAAAAAAAGGAGAGAGAAGCGTTTCTATGATGTGAAAATGCTATGCCTCATACCCATTTAAACTGGAGCAAACCATCCCTTCACAGGGCCAAATCTGGGACATGGCCTTTTAACTGTAATGACCAAATTAAAAGAAACGGCCAAAATTAAACACTCCAGCCTTCACTTAATGTGAAAGTTCAAGTAATGAGGAAATATGTGTGTAGCAGATTGCTTCGTCTACAGATTTATTTGAATGAATTCTTAGGATGTTCTGAAGCAGTTTTAAGTGTATTCAGAGATACTGTACAGATAAAGACACGTAAGAACATAAAAATACCAATGTATGCAGCCAAGCACAAACAGCTTATATGCCTCTAAATCCAGAAGGGGCCATAATAATGGAGTGTTCAGTATGGATTGTTAGAAGCCCAGGCAAAGATAAAACTCCAATAAAAGTACATTCTTTTATGTTCCGTGTTAAAGGAAAAGCAACGTAAAACAAGGATTTATGTTTGTGGGGGCAATCAGAGGAATACAGGCCCTTTAATAACCTGGTGCTGCAGGAAAGGGAGCAAGTTCCAGTGAGGTTTCCAGAGCTCTCTCTGGCAGCAGAAAGGGCCTGAGGGAACCTGGCTCTTTCAGAGCAGTGCTTGGATCTGGGAAAGGAGCACATGGATGCTTGGCAGATAGCCTGCTTACTGGTAAATCTTGGTAGAGCACCTAGGCTTAAAGACCTCATTTTTACATTGTTCAGCATCCCTGTCAAAATCAGTTTTGGAGTATGCTTCAAGTGACCTTTACCCTCTGGCTTTTCTTTGAGCAAAGGTGATCCTGAAGGGCCTTCACACCAAAATGAAGTTATGGTTGCCTTCAGCACAAGCAAGATCATATTCTAAAATTGTTCATTCTGGTATTACAGCAGCAATAGTTGCTTTAAGTGGTCGAGAACACTTAACATTTGTAAGGAAAGTAAAAAAAGGCTTTCTCTTTCCATGTTGATATTCCCAACATAGTAATACATTGCTGCTAGTATGGAGCATTTTGTATTCTAGTGAACTTGGACTGGTGGATCCTAACGGATAACTCAGACTGAAACTGAAACTTGAGTTTGAGGCTGAGGCTGAAAAGTGTCTTTCCTCTGCTGCTTCTTCAGAAGAGGTAGAACTGGAACAAATCTCAGTTACTCAGTAACATTTGTCCTCTATTTATTCATCATTCTCATCCAATAATAAGTACTCCCCAAACCTTCTTATTACACTCACTTTTTTTAAAGGCATCTAGCTTCTGTATTCTGGCTTTGTAATGCCAACTGAGGAGAAACAGACAATAAATAAGTCAAATTTCATTGTCTCAATATAAGATCAATAACATCATTTGCAGAGGTGAATAAGTCACGAGGAATTGTTGGCAAGTATGTGGGATCAATAACATGATCCTAAAAAACATAGTGTGACAAGGTTTCTTTGTTTCTTCACTTCTCTCAAAGAGACAACCAGACCTGTCATTTGTTCAATGGTATTACTAAATTAGTTTTCCTCCTGAATAAAAGAACCACTGGTAAAATATTCTCTAACATTGTGTCTCTGTAAGTCTTTTGGAGGATGGAAGAGGAGAGAAGGTATGTTTGTCTTCTGTATTTTTGTCTTGACTCCAGCATTTTTATCCAGGTCATTTCATATGTATAATAATCTTCAATCAGTCTTATGAAATGGAGCTTCTGGAAATTCAGTCCATGAAAGAAAGATGAAGTCAATATGGATGTAAATAAAAACTATAAATGACTAGAAAACCCCAGGCTACCTGTTCTACAAGCTAGATTTTTAGAGTATTGTGAATGCCGTAATTAATCTTTTATAAGTAAAGATTTGTTCTCAGAGCTCTTATAAAGTTCCTGATTGTCTATTGGTACGTTTAATTGCAGTTTTCCTGAATTCAGAGCAATAGGTAATAGAATGGATAACTCTTTTACGTGTTTTGTTTTGTTTTATTTTCCTAAATATGTTAATATGAATTTTCAACAGCTTCAGGGTAGCTAAGGGGACAATGTATGAGACTATTTTCTGAAGAGATTAATTTTAGACTTGGTATTTCCAAATCCAGCAGCAGTTGAAAGATGTTCTGACTAAAGAGGTAGAGCTATGGTCTACCAATCTCCATCTGCCTAGTGATGCTATTGAAAAGCACAAATGTCATGGGAGAGGTTTTGGGTGATTTGTATGAGTGAAAGCAAACCATTACCTGATGTATGTTGAAGTTTAAATGATTCCCCTGAGCTCACTATCAGTCATTAGTCTGTAAATAAAATGGAGTGAGGGCTTTGAAATTCTGATATCGTTATTGCACTATGCCTGATGCCCACCTGAGACTTGGTGCTGTGACCCTGTCCTGCGTATCTGAATAGGAGATACTGGTCAGATATCAACAAAATGGAACAGAGTTTTTATGGCACATGGAAACTCTTCCCAATAGTCTTTCCTTTGGGTAAGATGATCTAGAGAAAGAAAGCTGGCACATATGAAAACAGTTTCTGGTGTATAATTATATTTTAGAAAGTTAAAAATTATAAAGGGAAACAATTTTAAGATGTACTTTGCAATTTTAGAAAACAGAAATCTCTATGTGACATAAATGCTGGAAAATGAAAGGGATATAAACATTCAAATATTTTTATCAGAATTAGGGAAGGGCATGGAGATTAAGGGAATAGGTGAAAATGAACATAGTTTATTTATGCAAGGTACAAAAAAATTATGACAGCTTATAGTTACAGATATAAGAAGAAAGGAGCCTGTTTGTAATTAATTTCCTCGACTCACATTTTGAGATATGTGGAGCTATGGGAGAAAGCTGTTTGGTATAGAGAAGAGAGAGGATCCTGTGATTTGTGCAAGAGGCTCTTGCTGCTTGGTGCTGCTCTGTTGTCTTGGTGGGGCTGGGGTTGTTCTTTCAGCCCTTAAGTCAGTGGTACCTATTTCCTCTGTAGGTGACACATACTCATCTCAATCAGTCCTCATGTCTCAGTAGGAGGTAGGGAACACTGCTGACGTGAGTAGTGTTTTTCAGCAAAGATATTAAAAAGCTTCCTGACAATTGCTGAACTTGAGTGTTCTGCAATCATTTCTCTAGCAATAGAGTTAATTTACTTCAAGTGCCTTAATCCCAGTTCCACCTGGGATCCGTTTGCCTAATTCTCTCTGAACATGCAGGTTGACTGGTATTCTACTCACTTTCCTCTCTAATCTGTTGGGTCATGTTGTTGTGCACCATTACACATATACTGCTATCCACTGCAAAGAAGTGGTGTTTCATTAGTTGAGTCTTAATTAGAGTTTACCAAAATGTTTTTTCAGTCTTGGAAAGAAAAGTGCTAAGTTATTATTATAATAGTGTTTAGTATTTAATTACATTCCAGTAATGTCTATAATGTTTTGGGTGTTTTAGGTGCTCACCACCTTGGGAATTAAATCCTTGTAGCTTTTAATGTGATTTAGATCTTAGGTAAGTTAATAGATCTAGGTTCAAGTCCTAGTCCTTTCCACTCTCATTACACATTGATCCAGCCCAATCTGTGTTTGTTAAGCCACAGACTACCTACAGAAGTAGGGGACTCCACTGTATACATTAGCTGAAAGGCTGAAATATAGGCAAATGCTATATGATTTGTTCAAATTTGTCCAGCAATTCAGTGGCAACATTGGAAGCAGAACCCAGGTTACATGCAGCTCTTGCTGCATGTTTGCACAGACACAGCTGAAGTATCCTAGAGCACTGCAGAGATTTTTGGCCTGGCATCTATGGGTAGCTTTGAAGAGATTCACCACAGATAACTAAGAAAGCCAGTGTGGGCACACTAATACATCAGGGAATGTGTGCTTGCCCTGACAATGATTAATGTTCACGAGCAACTCATAAATGAGTTGCTAAACTAGCTAACTTGAATGCTGGTGGCACTGTTTTCATAGTGTCATGGTGCTTAATACCAGAAACTAACTGTGGTATACCTATGCTGGTCTGGTTCACCACCATCAGGGCAGGTACAAGGTTCGCTCTAGTCCTAGAACATGAAGTGCATGGTACATACTTGGCAAAATTGTCATCGTGCTATGCTGTGGCTTTCAATAAAAAAGCAACTTGGGAAAGCTGATTCCATGGATAAAGGAAAATTCTTTTCAAGTGTTGTTGATAAGAACCACAACATGAAATCTGGGTGGAAGTTAGTCACATCCTCACCTGATAAGGAAGTTTTCTTCAGTAAATGAGTTGTGAAAGCCTGCTTGCAATTATATGGAAAATCTCCAGATTCTACAAGTACATTTTCTGGTCTCTGATTTGTTGTTACCAGATTTGATCAACGCCCCTCTGAGCACAGCAGCCAGGTAGGGATTGAATCCAAAGCACATGCCGAGGGCTTTTAGCTCTGGATAACATCAAGGGGATTGGACTAAGATACTTCTGAGAAAGGGCTCGATATCCAGATAGGAGAGGTCATAAAAGCTATATGAAGGGAAAAAAGCCAGAGAACTGAGCTGGCTCATAAGTGAGTTTCCAAGGTCAGGGCATTTTATTTAAAAAGCAATTACAAAACTTGTTACAAATGCTCAGGGACCTAGGAAGGGATTAAGCAATCTTGTCAGTTGTATGAACCCTCTTGTGACAGCAAATCTACCCGTAAGTTAATAAGGCCTGTGTGACCATAATATCTGAGCAGAGTGCAGAGTGAGTCTTCCCCTGCAAACAATGATAGGAAAAATGTTGCTTGGCTTTGAAGAGAGGCCCATTGTGTTCAGTCAGATGCAAAGGCATCTTGTTTAGATTCTTGAAGGAAGAGTCTCAGGCTGGGAGGCTGTCCGGGAGTCTGGGCAAAAACAGTGGGGGAGGAGGTTGAGGATGCAGACAGGGGCAAAACATCATTAATGGGGATAGCAGTAAAAAGAAGGTGGCAAAGGAGGAAAGGGACCTCAAGATACTTGTATTGGAAAAAGTGTATTCAGGGATATGTGTGCATACCATGTGCATGCATGTGCAGTACTGAGCTCATAAGTGGTATATTGCTATTGTAATTACTCAAAGGTAGGTATCTAATTCTCCCTGGTTTTGAAAATCACAGCTATATATATATTCATATATATATATATATATATACCTTGTGTGCTTATGTGCATGATTAAATTTGTCTTTCCTCCCCTGTGTACATAGTTTTCCTTGGTAAGAGGCCATGATACTACCATAATTTTTACTAAATCTCCTTTTTACAGTTGCTCATTATTTTCCAAAATGCTATATTTGTTTTTGTTTTTTCCACAATTGATCTTGGCTAAAATGAGAGTATTTTAAAAATTTGCAAAGTACACCACAGGACAGTGTGTGTATTTTGATCTCCATGTCCGTCTTTTCATCAATCTGCACGTTTAGGTTTCTTTATTTATGGGGACAGGGAGCAAAATGGAGAGAAATAAATAAAAAGAAACATGACATTGCTAATATAAATGACCAGACCATTGCTTCAGTGTCAGAATGCAATTAGATCTGACCTGGGACTGGAATTCACTCCTCAGCAGGCCTGCTTAATGATTAGTTTTATTGTTTCTTCATCACCCCTACTGGGGGGTTCATTTTTACTGGTAATGGAAAAAGACTGTTGCCCCTGGATAAAAAGCTGGTCATGAAAGACAAAGGGCTGATTGAGGACTGCTCAGCTTTTCAGCCCACATACCACCTCTTCTTTTGCTGTCCTGGCTGACAGCAGGAAAAACAGTGAAAGGGGTCAAATCTTAAAGGGCCTTCAGGGTATGTAACATTGTGCTGCACACAGAAATTAGCTCAAGAGGCATTTATTGCTTAGAGCAGTTCTGATCACTGTGGTAATACAAATTGAAAGAGAATTTTTTGTAACAAGATGTTTCAGGTACCAGACATTGCTAGTATGGTTAGTATTTTTGAGTCTGAGACAGTAAGCACAGTTAGCAATATAACTGTGGTTTACAAACACCTGCTCACACTCCCAATCCCTGCATGCAGGTACAAGTACATTTCCAGCAACAGCTAGAAATTTCCCAACAGCTGCAACAGGTAAAGACTAGTTTAAATCCTTGCCAAAACTTGTGTGCCGGCTGCTACCTGTTCGGAAGTGTTTCCAGAGGGATTTATTATTAAGCCCTGGCACAAATAAGAAGAATACAAATAGTTCCTGTTTGTTTGCTTTAGTTCACTTGGTACATGAAACATGCAGTGTGACTCACAAAGTTGTAGGATGAGTCTGAGGTAGAATTACAGACGTGGTGCTATCTGATATTATGAGATGTAACAGGTGTCTCTGAAGGCAGTTTCCCCATCTGGAAACAGTGCTTCAGGGAATTTAGGCTCCTTGTTGGGGAAAGGCTGGCTAGTTTACACTAGCTATGATAGGTGAGCTACCAGAGGAATTGGAATTGGTGGTTTCTTTAGCTGAGCATTGATACGCTGAGGTGTGTATTGAAACCACACTAACTAAATGTCTGAGTCTGCAACAACTCAACTGGAAGTTTCATGAGAACAGCTTTTAAGCTGAGAAAGCCCTGCCAAAGAGCAATGCCTTTGCCATTCCTCCCTCCCCATACTAGTTCAGCCAGACAGAAATGAAAATAAAGTGAAGCTTTTAAAAAAAACTAATACTAGATATACAAAAGAACTTTAAGGCCAGACTACCCACTGGTGTAAATCAGTGTTCATTCAAGGACTTTAGTATGGTTACACTGATCACATCAATCATTGAACTAGTCTTTAATGTTTCATATTGTAATAAATCACTTAAATAATGAGCATTCTTTTTTTTTTTTTTTTTATATATATATATAATTGAATCTGCAACAGAGCAAGTCAAGAGGGAGTTAAAATTACAGTGTGAATATAAAGAAAATGTGGTCAGCTCTGAACCTCAGAATTGCTCTCTCAGATGAGCTGGAAATATCAATGACTTTTAAATTTGAGTGAGTTCTGAAATGAATTTGAAGCATAGGACCTGAAATCCAAAATGACTGGGGACACAACAGTGTCCGTAGTGTGTATATCCAGTTGAGACTTGGGTCCACAAAAAAAACACCCTTGCTCTCATGACCTATTCGAAAGGCTAATTATTCCCTAAATATTCCTAATCTGTATAGATTCAGCTTTTATACATAACTATTATTGTATCAGCTGGGGCACACACTATGCATGCACTGGCACATCCAAGTCACTTGGTGTCCCCAGGCTGCGTGAAATTCACCTTTTCACCCTGCCAAAAAGTTTCAAACAATCTGATTTTGAGTGAAACAGCTGGGGAGGCTGGCAGAACCTGGAATTCGGCATGGAGCCTTGTGGCAAGTTGCTGGCAGCCTTTCTGCGGTTTCTTATGGGGCCTGCAGGCAGTGCTTTATCCACTGTGGTGGCTCCAGGGCACTTGAACAAATGGGTACCTGCAAGAAAGGACAGAACAATGTGTTCCCTTTTCCTTCCTTTTTAGTCAGGAGGGGAGTGTTAAAGGGATCTCTGTGCTATTACCTCTGTGTTGTCTTCCTGAGAGCCTGGAGTGTCACTTCTTGCTTTTGATTTGGAGGTTGCCTGGGAAGAACAAAGAATGTCCCTTTTCTGTGGGCTGTATGAGAATTAGAGGCAAATGCTGTTGGCACAGGGATATGACAGGACATCTGTAGAGAGCGATGGCCAAGGAGACTTCTCTTGATGTCTCCTATCTTTTTCAAGCTGATATGTCAGAATTTTGGGAGTGTAAGCTGGGCTCCTTCTGAGCTACCTCACCCTGATCAGGTCAGGGTGGGTTGGAAGGCTACCTCCTTGTCCAGTGTTTCATGTGACTTCCAGAGGCAAAGAGTTCTCTCCCAATGCCTCTGGGATATGCACACATAAGGAAATTCCTGATTGCTTTCCTTCTATCCAAGCTTTGCCACATGCATGGGTGTTGAAGAGTCCTACTGATCCTGTTTAACTGTGTGGGCTTATAGGCCCAGCTCATGAAACCCAATACAGTCTTTGGCAGAGGATAACCCTTCCTGAAACGACAGTAAGGCCCATGAGGCCTGTAGAGGCAAATGTTGGTTCCTCTCTCTTTTGTGATCTGCCTAGTAGTGCTGTCATTTGGCTGGAGGACAGGAGGGTTGGAAAGTGCCTGACTCAAATTTTCCCTTGATTCATGCTTTCTCTGCATGCTCCCTGGGGCCTCCTGTGTGCTACAGGGCCTAGCAAACACTGGTGTGAGTCGAGTAGTAATGTGCATTAGGGTTAGGAGATAGGCATGGTGCAGATGAAATGGGTAGGAAGGAGTTGTTGGTGATGTCACGGGGTTGTGTGGGACTGATGCTATGCCTCAGAGTGCTGTAGGTAACATGACCGTGTTATGGTGCACTCCACTGCTGGAGTGACCTAACAGCATGTTTATGTAGCCAAAGAACCTAAGGACAGTCTACAATACTTGTAAGTCAAATAAATAGCATCTGTTTGTAAGAAAAATCGCAATATATATGTATATATTCAGAATCACATACACACACACACACACACAAAAAGTAAAAGAAAAATATATAGAATAATTGCAGATTATACTTTAGTCTGCAGCCTCTTGAATGCCTGAAGTCTCTCTATATCCTTTGTCTTCAGAAGTTTATTTTATGGAGTCCTGATCTTCTGGGCATGACGAGAGGTAGTCACAGAAGGAGAGCTATGGATGTCATCACAGTGGAAAGAAAAAGTTGTTTTGCAGATCTCTAGGCTAGTGAGATCTCCAGGCAGCTAGTCCTGGCCTTTCACAAAAGGATGGAGACAGTGTGTATAAGCACTGTCTGTCTTCTCATTGCCTGAATTACACACTAAAGTCATTTATAACAAAGGGACAACAAATGTGTATTGTCAGTAATGGTTATGTTAAGGAGTGAGCCCAACTAGCTGATTTAGCATTTATTTCCTCTTATAAGGGGAAGAGAAAATGACAGTAGAGGGTGGTGAGAATTGGCAGTGAGCAATGTAGAGAGCAGGAGCACTTCAGAATCATTTAAGACAGATTTCTGCTAGGTTTAGGGGGCTGTGTTATCTTTTTTTTTTTTAATTATTTTTATTATTATTTTTTTATTAGAGTGGCAAGTCCAGCATACCCAGCAGGGATGCCACATCAATTCACCATGGAGCATAGTGTCCAGCACAGGGACAGGGACAGAGAACAGAAGTGCCTCGATGGAACATTTTCTGAAAAGCATGATGGGAGCTGAAACAGAACTATAGAGGTCACTACGGAATATTCAAATATGAGATCAAATTGGTTGACCATCATTTCTTAAATGTGGTTAAATTAGTTGCTGCTTGGTCACTCAATCTTGCATTTTATGATTATTGATGTCTTGCCCTCTAGGTTTACTTCCTCTGTTTTGTGAACAGGCTCCAGTGTGAGGATTTTTGAGCACAGTCTCAGAAAAATTATTTTCAGATTTGCAACTCTGAAGATCACATGAAGGTACCTCTGCCTGAGTGGCCACTTCTTCCATGTTGCTGATGGCATCTCTGAGTTTATGGGCACACATGCTGGTTTTATGAGACCCTGCAAAAACCAGATGGGGTTGCTGGCTATTCAGTATATCAGTCTCATGCTGGTCTGCCATGTAAATCTCTTGTTGATGTCCATGAGGACCATCATTCCAATAAAAGAGAAGATGTTAATAATGTACCATTCCAGTGCCTTTCAACAGGAAGAGAGTCAGTCAGAAAGCAAGGCAAATGTGAAGAGGTGCTTATTGCTCCAGAACAGTTTGTCTGCAACTGTCACATTGTTAATTAATGCTAGGTCTGATGAACTCAGGAATCTCCCCACCAGATGGGAAATGATCAGTCTGAGTATGCTAGAAAGTGCACTAACGAGTGGTGATTCAGAAGGATGAGCTGGAAAACCCTCATACTGAGTAGACAGCTGTCTAGGGCGAGCCAGGAGGGATCACTGAGCTTTAGCCAGGATGTGCCTGAAGTCATAGCCATTGCTGAGCCTCTGCAGGGTTTGTGGGAAAATTCTTAAATCGAGTAATAATCCATGGCCAAGTGTCCTCTTTACTGTGTGCAAGAACAAGCAGTCAACGGCTTTGCTTCAGTGTAACCACAGGGTATGCTTACAGCTTAGAGTGCTTGTCTGGATGGGGAAAATGTAGGATGGGGAAGGAGAAATAAAATCCTCTTCTTAGGCCCCCGCTAAAAACATGTATTTACCAGGCAAGTGGCTGGATGACCTGGAGTAAGTAGATCCTTGCCTGTGCCACTTTCAGATCCTTGCAAGGACCCTGAGATTCCTTGAACCAGAGCCCACAAAAAGGAGTGTGACTGTCACTTAGTGCTTAGGGCATGCTGTTGGGAGGGAGGAATCCTGCTTCCTCATCTGTGTCTCTATGTTACTAACCCAGCTTTGAACGAGAAGCCAGAAGATGACACTGACACAAATTCCTCTTCCTGCTCCATTTAAACAATGACCACAGCTAGCTTTTTGGGATACCTCAGTTTATTAGTGTGTGTTGAGCTTGTTCTGAAAGCACGTAAGTTGTTTTCAAGAACTGCATTTTGAAGGATGCAAGCTGGGAAACACCTTGTTCCTGAATAATGGTTGTATTGAGGAGCACAGGTGTTCATCAGCACAGATTTCGGCAATCCTCTACATTTGCAGATGTGATCTCCTGCAGCCTGGTATACTTCATGTAATTTAAGACATGTCCTAGTGACTTTAGGCATCCTCAAGCTTAGGCATATTTTAAAATTTAATTTTATTATTTGTCACCATTTTGGATTTAGATGCCACATATCCATCTACTTCTGACTGGAAGAAGCTCTGTCCTCAGACTTATTTGTACATATTGAATAAATTGGTTGCAGTTTAGTCATTCTTCAGCCTATAAGAATTTTGTTGCTACTTGATATTTTTAGTGATATTATTGATACCCCATTAAGAATCTTTGATTTTGTGGCTTTTTCTATCAGACTGAAAGAATCAGACTGAAAGACGACACACTTATCCAAAGTATGGTGTATTTCCTAAAAAAAAAAAAAAAAAGTCAGACATAGTCATGGCTCTTTGTTCTGAAAATGAGTTTGTGAAGTGTATGATGTTTGAGTTAACTGCAAAACCAGAAATGCTACAGAAACAGCTCTCTGAAATGTCACCTGTATTTCTAACATCAGCTAAAATATTTTGAATTTTTTAAAAAAGTATGCTGTCAGAGGTTTGTGTTGTATAGTTATGGCCACATTTCCTCAGAATTCAAAAGATCTCCCAGCCCTTGGTTAGAATATGGACATAACTCCGTATTTTTTTTTTTTTTTCTGTGTTATTTTACTTTTTCCTGATACTGGTAGGAACTTTTGTGTTCATGCTCCTCTTATATACTGTGTTAAAAATAACATCAACAACAAAAACAACCCAAGACCCACAAGATTAAATGATCCATACACAGAAATGTGAATAGAATGTTCTACATAACTCTTGTTTTCCAAAAAAACACCCATGTAATTCACTGACTGACTCATGTTTTATAGCAGGCTGATGGCTGTCAGGTGTCAGTAAGCTGATGGCTTAAAGGTTGCCTCTTTAAGTAGTCCTCGTCAAATGAATTGCTCACTGTGAGCAAGGATGGATTCTGGCCCTGTGTTTGCTGAGACACTGTTGGAGAGGTTCTTACGATACTACTGGTGTCTGGCTCTGCCTCTTGTGGTACATTTTTCCCTGCTATGGGCTGGAAAAAGTGGTTAGAGGTAAGACTAAACGGGGGTTCCAGAGAGTCAGTGAGTCTGAGGCCTTATCTAAACAAAAATTGTACCAATTTAACTAAACCTATTTAGAAACAGAGGTTGCTGAATTAATGCCACCCCCCCCCCCCCCCCCCCCTTTCTTTTTTTTCTAGAACAAAGTCTGGGGAGAAACTTTATTCATGCCAGTATAATTTATACTGTTTCTAATGCCTTTATTTTCTCCTTTGTACTGTCAACAGCACTTGTTTTGTAACTCTTCTGTGCATATTCCAGCATATTCCTGGATGGTGAAACAGAAACTGCGTCCCTTGATGCTTTTGCTTCTTCATTTCTTCCTTTGTACGTTATTTCCTAACCTTTCTAGTGGTCATCTGAATATTTAGCACAACTCTAATACTCTTCAAAAGGATGTTTGCATATTCTCTGATAGGCTTGTTTAGAGAGATGTTTCAAATAGCTTTTCTTAATTTGTTGCACAGTTTAGTATATTAAGTGGGGATATGAAGGGGCCTTGCAGCTGCAGAAGGATCCTACCAAACTTACAATTTACCCCATCAAATGGCAAGGTAGCTGTTTTTCACACAGACCATTCCCTTATAACTAGATATTGGCTCATGACTGAAAGTAGGAAAGACCTTGTCATGTATTGCAGACAACCTGTGGCAATATATTCCATGTAAGTCAAAATAGATACAAAGAGGAACCAAGCTGAAAAACAAATCTTTAAGTTCTTTATTGTTGTTATTGCCAAAAGCCTTCCTGGCACTTCCAGAAAGACGTAGTGATAGGTGCTGGTAGAGATGTGCCCAACAAGCACCCCTTGTGTGCAGGCTTGCATGTTAAACCACATGACTTCCAGGTCTCAGAGTAGGTGTGGCTTCAAAATGGAGAAATTACAGCAGTGAGCTGGAAGAATGACTTTGTCCCCCTTTGTAATAATAATGTCAGAGCTGTTATTACATTTGGCTTTGGTAGCAGGTTGGAAGTGTTTCTCAGAAGGGAAGTGCTTCCAGCTCCATGTCTCTTTCAAGAGCTCCATTCCCATGTACTTGCTGGAAACCTTTCAGGAAACCACATTCCCTTTCCCGTCCCTGTTCAGCAATGTGATCCTTCCCAGCCAGAGCGGCTTGCAGACCGCCTCGTCGTCCAGGCCTGGGAAAGGAATGTGACAAAGAGGGGGCAAAAGTGCTGGCGCTTCCAATCCCTTCCTATGCTGCCTTTCAGAAGAAACCTCGTCCCCACCTCCTTATGAAAGGGTTTTCTACATCCATAAGCATGTTTAGAAAGATCTGCAGTCTCTAATTTTCCAGCATGTGGTGGGTGAAGGATGTGATTTTAGCTGGAAACAGTCACATGGCCAGATCCTCAGCCTTGTGCGAGTCTGCCTGATGCTCCAGGGGTCACACTGTGTTGTTGTCATTTGTGCTAGTGGCAAAGCATGTCCAGTAGATTGCTCCCTAAGTTGCCTGTTATGGCCCTAAATGATGGCTGGTGTCTGACAGTACTGCATGCAATGGAAACACTACTGCTATGCAAAAGAAACGCCCTGAAACTTTGTGCTAGTGCAATTTTCCAGGCAATCAACAATTCAAAAAGACAGTAGGTGAAGAAATGCTGTTTATATTACAAGTTTCAATAAATAAGATAAAGGGGGCAGGAAGAAGAGAGGGGATCAAGGAACTGTTAATGACTTAGAGGACAGAATCATATTAGAGACAGAAATGTAAACTTGTTTTGCTATTGCTAAAAGCCCAGGAGATACACATTTCATTTTGCAGAGAAATATTCTGATCAGTGTTTTCTTCTGTCATAGCAGCGGACAATTGAGCTTGGATCCCCGCCAGACTTTTTTATCCTCTCTTTAAACTAAACAATTAATTAAAAGGGAACACAAGGCAGGACAATTTAGCCAGCTCTGTTAGTTTAGACAGAATGGGTTATTGGGCAATGCCATTGCGGCACAGAACAATCGCTCCTAGCTTCTGTGCCACAGGAACAGTTAAGCCTTTCAAGATGATTTTCTAGCCACTGCTGTTAGGGTGATTGTGCTGTTTTCTTATTCTTTATTTTTATGCTGTTTCATTTGCTCATCATTGTTACTGTTTGTATTATGTGGTGCATGGGTGGTAAGGATTAGATAGTGATTCTCAACACAACAGTTTCTCTTGAGACAGGCATTTACCCACCCTGAGACAATTGCTTTCCAGAACTGAGGCAAAAGAATATAGGAGACAAGTTGTACAGCCACTGAAGTCAAAGAAAAGCCTCTTGCAGGCCCCAGTGGACAGGAAAACTGGAAGATGGAGAGCTATTCTTTTCCATGTTTTGAAAGACTAAGAATCTCAGAAGACTAAGAGTCTCAGAAAAATCAGGATAGGTGGAGACCTTTAGAAGCTATTTGAAAGCTGCAGGTGCACAGGAGCTCTGAAAATTACAGTGATTACTTAAGCATCAGAAATGGCTTCATGGACCATTCACTCCATCCAATTGATCTGTTCAGCCTCCATCCAATCAAGGAGTTTGATCCCCCCACCAAAATGCTTTTGACTGGACATTGTGGTAAGTGGACAAGGATTGGGAAACTGAATTTTATTCTGGCTCCTGATGCTCATTTCCATGCAGTAGCTGTTAACCCTTTTGTACCTAGAAATCATCTGTAAACTGGGAATAACAGTGTTGCATACTTAAGTTTTGAAGCCTGACTAAACAAAGTTTATAAGAAACTATGTGAGGCCAAAGTCATTCTGGGGTTAATCGCTTGCAGAGATGGGGCTAACTAACAGGACTGTCCATAACTTGACACCATATATATTTCCTTTACAGAAATGGTTCCCAGTCTTCACTAGACTGTGGGAAGCAGACTGAGCCCAGTGTGCTGCTTATAACATATGCTTTACTCTGTTTCAGTGGTCTTCATTTTAACTATTTAATTTCTAGCAGACACCAGCAACAGAAAGGATTTTAGCAGCAGAATGGAGGGCTACTAGTTCACCTAGATTTTAGAAACATAAATATTATCCCACTCTGTGAATTCATAAAGTCACTACATAGAGGTTAGGATTATAATTTATTTTTTATTCTCCACTAGGGATGAATTTTACACCAGAGAGTCTTTGGGGAAAAATGAAGGATTTCTTTTTGGATGTGTGTACATATTGTTTAAAATATCTCATGACATTCTGTGTTTTTTAAAAAAAAAAAAGTGTCATCACCTTCACTTCATTCCATGAACCCAACTTGTTTTCAGCTTCAGCTGTTCAGTATTTATCACCCTCTATTGTCATATATTACACAGCTGCATAAAGGCAAGTTTTAAACAAACAAACAACAACAAAGAAAAAAACAACCCCAAAACAATAAAAGTCAAACCCAGTCCAAAAGTGAAGCTCGCGGTAGGTGGGAACAGTGTAATGAGTAAAATGTCATTAAGAAGAAAGTGTTTGCTGAAGAAGTGTAATGCCAAAATTTCAAGCCAAGTTACAAGATTTAAAAGATTAAAATCAGAGGAAAATTTTGAAATGATCAAGGTCTTCAGTAACATTTATTTCCCATTAATGGTCATGAAGCTAAATTACTTAGTAGATTTGTATCAAGGCAGCAAAGTCAGAAGGCTTAAAGTGAATTGAATTGCAGGGAATTTCTGCCCCTAAATCACTGTCTGGTGTGGTCCATCTGAAAGGTTGCTGAACTGAAGATATAAATCATATAATCTTTTTGCTGCTCTGCCATTCACACACAGCCTTCACTTAAGCTAAAATGTTAAATATCATAGAATCATAGAATGGCTTGGGCTGGAAAGAACCTTAAAGATCATCTAATTCCAATCCACCCCATCCATGGGCAGGGACACCTTCCACTAGACCAGGTTGCTGGCCTTAAACACTTCCAGGGATGTGTCATCTGCAGCTTCTCTGAGCAACCTGTTCCAGTGCCTCACCATCCTCATAACAGAGAATTTGTGCCTAATATCTAATCTAGACCTACCATTTAAAAATTAATGGTTTACTCTTTATCCTATCACTACAATCCCTGAAAACATGTTCCTCCCCAGCTTTCCTGTAGGCACCCTTTAGGTACTGGAAAGCCACTATAAGGTCTCCCTGGAGCCTTCTCTTCTCCAGGCTGATCAACCCCAACTCCCTCAGCATGTCTTCATAGGAGAGGTGCTCTAGCCCTCTGATCACCTTTGTGGCCCTCCTCTGGACTTGTTCTAATAAGTTTGTGACCTTCTTCTGCTGGGGACCCTAGAGCTAAAGGCTGCACTCCAGGTGGGGTCTCATGAGAGCAGAATCACCTCCCTTGACCTGCTGGCCATGCTTGTTTTGATGCAGCCCAGGATATGTTTGGTTTTCTGGTCTGTAAGAACATACATGTATTGCTGGCTCATGCTGAGCTTCTCATCAACCAACACCCCCTGGTCCTTCTCATCAGGGCTGCTCTCAATCCATTTTCCAGACAACCTGTGTTTGTGTTTGGGATTATCTACCAATTTTGTTTCCTTCAATTTAAGTGTCTTGAATTTAGCAATAGATCATCTCACATAGTGTTGTCCATAACTGCTACACTTCTTTTCACAAATCCATCACAATAGCAATGTGTAGCAGCCATTTTGGTGTAGTGCTTTGAAACCTTATGGAAAAAATGCACTGCACAGGTAGTCACAAGTAAGTGCAGCTGTCAGCCCCACTGAGGCTAGTGGGTCCACTTTGAAGCAGTGTTGAGCACTGCAGCTGCTGCTGTTTTCCCAGTACCAGAGGGGCTCCTACAAGGGGCATGACCTGTTGGCCAAAGGAAAGGGACCCCTGCCTGAGTCTTGAATATATAGAGGCAATTTTTCAACTGTGAACATTTTGGCAGCCTGAAATGTTCTGGGTCCATGGGCTGAAACCATTCAGCAAAACAATGAAAAGTTGGTGTCCTTCTATCCTGTCCCATCCCATGTGTCCTTCTGAGGATGCTGAACTTCCTAGACAAGAGGCTAATGCCAAACCATGCGCAGCAGTGACCATGGTGAGAGGGAATTGCCTAACAGCATTTTCCATGAAAATTGATTCATATTCATCATTTTAAATGATTAAAACACCCTCACAGGAATAAGCTGCAAAGTCAATGCATCTGTGTCAGGAGTAAAGCAAAATGCCACCCATATAGCAGTGAGATATAAATAATCATGCTACAAGTAATGTTTCCTATTAAAGAGCCAGATATCGCCCTTTTCAATCTGTAGAGAACAGGACTGTTAGGCATGTGATGTAAAGTAAGACCCCTGCATTGTATTCCTCATACATTAGCCAACTAGTTGATTTAACCACTTCATCAGAAGCAGTGTTTAAATCACATTTGATTATGATTTGCAAACTTGCCTCCTGATTCAGAATGTGCATGGCTGGTTTCTAAAATAAATTGAATTAAAATTTTCTCATTGCGATCATGCCTGATTGGTGTCTCTTCCTTTAATAGTCTGTGTATAAGCAAAGGTATGTTTATATTAGTTTCAGCAGTTGCACATTGCCTGTAAGTCAAACAAGCCCAGCATTCCGTTACTTCAGAGGTGAGCCTCCAGATCTCCCCATCTCCCATTCTCATTAAACAAAATCCCTGAAATTTGTGCTCTGTTACTGCCTTCTAGTATGAGGAAGTGGTGTGGTGGATGACGCACGGACTGGCCTCCAGGGGAGCTGAGTACTGTTCCCAGCTCTGCCATTTGCTGGGTAATATCCTGCAACTCATTTAATGTTTTTGTGTCTCAGTTTCTCCAACTGTGAAAATGAGGCTAGTGGGCCAACATTTCCCACTGAAATCAATAATAGAGTCCTACTGAGTTCAGTGGCACTTCAGTGCTTAGAGATCTGTGAGGGGAAAAAAAGGGAATTGTTGCTTTTAATACATTTTCCTCAGTTGCCATTCACTAGCTATGCTTCACATCAGCATGATTCAGATTTATTCCTAGCCTTCTCCTTTTACTTTATGAAACATAGCTGTGTATAAAAAAAAGTTTATCAGCATTTTTATAATCTTTAATTCTGCTCAGTCCTTTTCTAATATTTTGTCAATACTTTTCCACCTTAAATTTCTACAGTATAATGAAAACATACTTCCTTACTCCCATGTAATGGAATACAAATGGAAGGGACAAGACAGTGTTATTCAAAAATTCTCAGCTTATGAAATAATATGTATTAGTTGACATGCCCCAGAGAGATACAACTGACCAGCTGCTCTGGGTGAAACAAATAAAAAGAAAACTCCTTTATTAATGATGTACTCTGCGGTAGATTGTATCTGGGGAATTCTGTAGAAATGGACTTTCTTATCCCTTCCCTGTAAGTGAAATACGGAGGAGGCTGAGTTCTTAGAGATTTGGTAGTCACATAAACAGTGCATAAATATACAAGGAATGGTCATATTCAAGAAGGTTTCAGCTTTGGTAACCACTACATCTTGCATTTTCTTTGGCTTCCTTTAGTCAGCTAAAGACTGTGGGTGAGACTTTCCAAATATAGGCAACCCGAAATTCTGACCAAAAAACACATGCCTTCTCAGGAGTGGATTAAGGCACGATTCATAGATCTGGGTCTTGGGCTTGTATAACCACATTGTTTGGATTGAAGTATCCGGCAGCTTGGGCTCTAGTGTTAGATAGGGCTGTGGAGGTGGGAGGTAGAGCTGAGAGGCCATGGAGGCGGTTGAGTCATGGGAATATTTACTGTATGTTTGGATGGATTTGGTTAGTTTATTGCACTGCTCTGGCTTTCTTGAGGCATGCTGGTTGGCTCAACTCCAGGACTTCTTTAGTCTTACTCTGTCCCAGCAGTGGGTCACTTTGTCCCACAAATTGTAAACTTGCAGAGAATGCACTTAGTTTCTGATGTGAGATGGAAGACAGGTTAACAGCGAAAACAGATGAACTTTTGTTTACTAGTATAAATTCATTGAATAATTTAGGTTGGAGGGGCCCCTTGGAGCTCCTCTAGTGCAATTGCGTGCTCAAAGCATTGCTAACTTTGAAGTTGGAGCATGTTGCTTAAGACATTTTCCACAAAGTTTTGAGTATCTGTAAGGGTGAAGATGCGACAGCCTCTCTGGGGCACCCTTCTCTTTTTTTCCTTTTCCTTTTCCTTTTCCTTTTCCTTTTCCTTTTCCTTTTCCTTTTCCTTTTCCTTTTCCTTTTCCTTTTCCTTTTCCTTTTCCTTTTCCTTTTCCTTTTCCTTTTCCTTTTCCTTTTCCTTTTCCTTTTCCTTTTCCTTTTCCTTTTCCTTTTTTTTTTTCTTCTTCTTTTTTGTTTTTCCTTTGCCAGTCTTATTGTGAATATTCTTTTTCCTCATACATGAAAGTTCCCTTGCTGAGACATGCATCCAGTGACATCCATTGGCATCCTTTGATGTGCACTTCGAAGAACAGTTTCTCAGTGACCACCCATTAGGTAGGTGAAAATAGAAGTGAAACCCTCTCTTTTAGCTCTCCCTTTTCCAGGCCAAACAAATCCAGCTCCCTCAGCTGTCTTTACATGTCATGTTTTGCAGCCCCTTGTCCACCTTGGTGGCCCTCAGCTTGACTTGCTCCAGTTTGTCAGTGTCCCAGAATTAGATACAGTATTCCAGATGTGGTCTCACAAGTGCTGAATGGAGGGAAATAATCATTTCCTTTGAGTTGCTGCCTATTTTCTTAATAAAGCAGCCCAGTATGAGGCTGGATTTTATCGCTGCAAAGGCATACTGCTGACTCATGTTCAGTTTTCCCTTCAGGAGTCCCAGGTCCTTTTTGTGAAGCTTCTCTCTAATCAGTTGACACCCAGGCTGTCCCAGATGCAGGACTCAGTGTTTGCCTTTATAACACATCATGACTTCAGGTATAACTTTAGATACAAATGCTCGTTTTTCAAACACAACGCATGACTGCAAATAGAATGACCTGTTTGTACATGTGTCCACCAGGTTTATAGACATATTTTGCTCACTTTTTGTTCACCAAGTTGCCTCATTTTTTAATGGAGAATAAAAACACAGTAAAATTCTAGAACTTTAACATATATGCAGAGGAATTTCTTTGGATGTATTTCGAACACTTCTAAAGATAAACTTCTCCTTTGGATAGGGTTCTGTTTTGTTTTTCCCTTGCTCTCCTTGACTTTTCCCATTCTTAGATAAGAGCAGTGAGAACTGCATGAGGTATATTGGCATAATCAGTAACACAGACTTGTCTGGACCTCAGGAGATAAGTCTGCACTGTATCAGCAGACGGCACCTAAGAATGCTTTTCAAAGAAAAAAAAAAGTCCCCTCTATCTTTCAAAGGGAGCTTCCTTCTGTTGTCTTTATTGGAGGTCAGATTGCTGATTGGCCTCCTCCAGAGCTGGAGAAATTCCTCTGAAGACCCCTTAAATTGCATTTCAATTATACATGAGGCAGTACTGGCAAGCCCATTTTATTTCCAAGCTGCCCCGTTGCTTCTCAGAGGCGATGTGGTCTTGGAACCCTTGTTGCAGGTAAAAAACAAAACCCCTCTTTTGGTAGTCTGAAAGAGAAAATGTTCCTGAAAAGGCATATCTAACTGATTTAGAGAGAATCAAGTGCTCTCTGTAAACAGTGTTTGCACAGTGTAAATCTCTCACAAATTAGGCACCCAAAGGAATGTGTTAATCAGCAAGGAGTTACAAGGGAACATCAATCTTTAGTGGCTAGTAACTACAGAAGACAAAACATTCAGAATAATTTGATGTTTACAGACTTAAAATGTTCCAAATTTTATTTCGCAATTTACAATACAGAATAAGGGTTCTAATTTCAGCTGTGCTGATGGATGCAAAGAATTTGAAAATCAGCAGAGGTAGGAGAGGCCTAAGGAAGATCTTTTAAATCTAGCCTGCTTTAAAAAATAAAGCAGTTACTAAGATGGAATGAGATGGATTGAAAATGCTGTGGGATTAATCAAATGCCAGACCCCAGTGTGGGTTTGGGTTGTGTGTAAATTTTGTTTGGTCTTTCCCAGCTCCATGAGAGGTGAAGTTTCTAGCATTCTTGTGGGAGATCCAGTACTTCATACTGTTTTGTCATTCTTTCAGAGATCTGGAGTTTGTCCACTATTTCCTGCAGAGAAAACCTTGGTAAAAAATCGTCGAGAGAATCCCAGTAAAGAGAACTGCATTTTGGGAAAAATTAATTGAGAAATTTTGTTCCGGTGTGTTAATAGACACAACAAGTTATATCTTTATTGATTCCGGCTTATTTCCTCTACATAAAATAAGACTTTTTTACTGTCTTTGATAATAAAACTTTTACCAGACTCTTTTACTATTGTTATTGGGAGAAGACCTTACAGTATATAAATACTAGTGCAAGAATGAAAAATACTGGGCAGAAACTTTAGAGAAAGATACAAGTGGAAGTTAACCTTTGTTATGTGCAACTAACATGTATGAAAACATAATATGTTTGTTTTTCAGTTTCCTATCACATTTTCCATCTGTTCTCTGCAAGGCTCTTAAACTTCCACTTCCTCTGTGCAGTTTTGTAATATTCCCATTCACAGGAAGTAAGAGGAAGAGCTCTATGAGGGATATGTTACAAATAGACTGTATGTAGGTGTTGGGCTAAAATAACTGGGCTCCAGCCTGATCTGCTATGAACTGAAGACTCTTCAATAGAATTCTGAAATTCAGCTTGTTTGTTACCAGGGGTTTCATCCTGCAGCACTGATTTATTTATAATTTATTTTATTTTAATTTTATTTTATACAAGTTACTGTTACTTTTTCCTACTGCTTTTTATCTGTAATCACCAAGTACCGTATTAAGCAATAACGAAGGTCTTTACAGTATTTAGACTGATAATTATCAATATAGTCTATACCTAAGAAATGCTTCTGTGACAAAGGCCAGGAGCTGGTTACAGAATTCACTGATGGGCAGAGCCAGGTCCCTTTATTCCCAGGGCAACATATCATCAATACATTGCTGCCTGGTGAAAATGAGTTTCATAAACAGAATGAATAACAGCAAAGCTCTCAACAGCATGTGAAAATAAGAATAAAGTGACCAATTACAGATTTGGGTCTTGGTTGCAAAGAGCTTAGCCATGGGACTCATGAATGTGACAAAGACACGGAGGCACTAGTGGACTGCATTGTTTGGCTCAGATTTCCTTCAGCAACAGGAACCCCAGATCCCAACAAGGAGAGGGCCTATTATTCTCATACTTTTGTAACAGCTAGCACTGAAGTTATTACAGTGTACATGTTATACACCATGAGGACATAGATGCTGTAGATCCAGAGCCACAGAAAGTCTTTTCTATTTTTTTTCCTTCAGCACTGAATCCAGATAGAGTCTTCTAGTGTGAAATTTGAGGGGAGAGCCAAACTTCCTTTTCTCTAAACATTTCAAAAGATTGATGAGTTCAAAACTGGGATCATCAGGATTAACATCCAAGTTTTGCAAATGTCATGTCTTACTAATTAGCTGATCCAAGCCTCCAGATCTCTAAATACAAATATAATTGTTCCATGACTTTAATCTATCTTTAGTCCAGCTAAAGGATGCTAATTCTGTTACTCACTTTATTACTTTTTTTTTTTACATTTACTTTTTTTTTTTTTTTTTTTTAACTCGGAAAAGCAATTAATTGTCATGAAAACAGAGTTGTTGAAGTGATTTCATTCTGTCATGAAAGCTTGAAAACACACAGCCACAAAGCTTTCCCTCCCTCTTGTGCTGTCTCCTGCCTCCCCTTCCCCAGCCCACAGGTATAACAAAACAACCTTGCAAGATGAGCCTTACAGTCTATGAACACAAGCTTGTAAATCTGGCGCTTGAACAAGCCCAATTATTTTTAACTGCTTTTGTGTAAGACAAGAGGCTATGTAAAGAACAGGATGTTTTGAACATTGAACTCTGGTGCATTACCTAATACTGCTGCTACAGATTTGATGTAATTTCTCTGCAGGTGTTGAAGGCATCATAAAGAGCATGCTACTGGGGTGTTGTACATTTAGGATATGTAGCCTTGTGGACTTACTGATTGTTCTTTTATGAACAGAAATGACAAGTTTATAGTTTATACTACACACAGTTTATATTGAAATACATCTTATTCTGCATTCTAAAAGGCATCCTTCTAGACTTTATTTGAAAAAATATATAGAAAGGATGCTTAACAGACTTTTGTTAATCTCCATTTTTTTCGGAGATGTGTGAAATGATCCACCTTTGTCTTCCCTGGAATATGGGGTGACTGCATCTTCCTTAAGTAGGGAAAGACGGTTGCATCCTGCTGTACTCCGTGGGATTGCTCTGCAGCCAGGTTCTCTGTTGCTCATCTTCTCTCAGTCCCTATGGGAAATTCGCTGATACAGAAAGTAATCCTTCCAAATAGTGCAGGTGTCAGAGGTCTGTGTAAGAGGGAGGCTTTTGTGGAAAATTACACAACATCTGCCCACACAATAGCTGGCCAGTACTGTCCTTCCTTCACTTTTCAGGTGCATGAAATGTGTATAAAAGAAAACATAAGGAAATAAGTAGATCCAATATTCTATTGCATGGTTAAAATGTAGTTGTTATTGGAAATACAAAGCATCTTTTTTGAAGCTTTGTCAGGGAAATTGTCCTTTCTGACCACATGTGATAAACTTGAGGTTAAATGGCCTCACTTGTGACACACTTGTAAGCAAGGACTTAATTTTCCGTTGTAAAAGCATGACTAAAACTAAAGTGGAGGAGCACCACTGCTGGGAGTCTGGCCCATAATACTGTGAGGGGATTCTCTGAAGCCATACTGCACTTCGCTCTGCTGTTCCTATCTCTCTCAGTGACTCTTTTTCAACACCCTCTTCATGCTTGACTCATTTTGTGTCCTGGCGTCTAGATACATTCTTCCATGGTCACTTAGCTTTGTCTCACATCATCTTACCATCATACATGGTTCTTTACAGACAGCTATTATCAGCTTTATGCTCACTTATTCTCCAATTAGTGTCATTATTGTGGTGGATGAGCTAAGAACAGTGCTGCTCTTGGTGTCCTCTAAGTATCATATTTCCTCTGGGCCACTCATGCAACATTGGGTGGGAAAAAGTCACATTCCTCACAAAACTCAGCTACTGTCTAATGAGACTCATCTGTGTTGCCTTTCTGCATGGAAAGGCTGACCATTGGAAACACCTGTTTGATCACTCAGTTTGCATTTCTGTCAGTGTGAAGGAAGTCCCTTGTTTGTATTTACAGGTGCTTTCACAAGACTAATTTTAGATAGAACCCCAATTTTAGTTTTTTTTTTTTTTTTTTATTATTATTATTATTATTTTTTTTGAGGTTGTTTTGATCCTACTCTTGCCATCCTAACTTGATACACTTGTTTTATCTCCATTTTGTACAGCTGCAAATGCCTGCATGAGGTAAAAAGCAATGGAGAGAACTCTTTGTAGAGACAAGGGTTTGAAGCTAAAATGGCAGAAAGAAGTGAGAGGTGGTATGCCTCCTTCTGGCTAACAGAGAAGAACTAGTGATGTGATTGGGCTTTTCTACAGCTGCATGCTTGCTTGCTTGCTGGGGGCTTGCTGTGCTTCTCTGTTGTCCTGCATCTAAGGCAACACTCCTCAGACTTGTGCCTCCAAGGTTTGAAAACTCAGTACAAAGTGTAAGCATAAGAGTAATCACATTTACTTTAATTGTTTAATTGTATATATTACATATATTCTTTTCAGTTAGAATCAGAGCACCTTGTGTCTCGCAGGACTGATTTACTCTAGAGGGTAGAGAGTGTAGTAATCCTGTCAATGGGGTACTAAGGGAAATCGAGTCCCATATACATCTGTTTGTTGTATTGCCAAGTCTTATGGCTGTATTTCAAATCTATAGATATTTGATGTTTTTAAACCTCCATTCTTTAGATCATGGGATACTGAAAAAATCTGAGCATTTCTTTTTAAAAAGTAGCTTTCATACTCTTACAGTGACTTGGAAGAATTAAAAAAGCTCACAGACTAGGAGACAAGAAAGGACGCTGCATATACCCTTTGGAAAATCTTGTGACTTTTTTTCCGGTGGCCTCATATTTTTTGCAGCTTTGATTCAGAATTTTTGAAAATTTGGAACAGCTGAGTATTTCTGTTCATTTAAGGTGCTGCTATTTAATCCTGACAGTACCCAGAGGACAGCCACTCTGGCAACAAAGATCCTTTAAAATGCAGAGCTCATCTTTTACAGTGCATGGCACAATGAGACTGGGAGCCTTTGCTGAGAATTTTAGGCACAACCACAACAAAAATAATAAATAAATGAGGCATCTCATTCTACCCAGAGATGCCGTATAGAGCTGCTGTTAAAGTGCACATTAGCAAATAAAAGCAGCCTAAATTTAACTATGACTCAATTACACTAAATCTGACCCATTTTTGTTCTGTGTTTCAATTTAACACTTATTTACATTCTTAGTCTTGGCGCTGTTAGAAGAGAAGGGTGGGGGAGCAGGCATTCTGGTCCTCAGAATTGCTATAAAAAATTGATGATTAGGAAAACACAGCTATAGTCAGCTTGAAGCTGGGTAGCTCATTTGAACCTACTATAAAAGAAAAGATCATTTTCTCATTCTATTAAAACTCAGTTAGCAACGGCTGTGTAGGCGGCAGGAGATCAGAAGCGAACGTCCAACTTGGAGTCAGTACAACTGGGGTCAGGTCCAAAGCAAACTGCCTGATTAGTGAAACAATTTGTATTTTACAATGACAGCAAATAGGTAAATCTTGCGAGACTCAGGAAATCCTAGCGGACCATGAATGCAAGCACTGCCTGCTTCGCAGGTTGCACGTTGATTCGGAGGTGTCATTGCCTCTGCTTTTTCGTGCTCCTATTCCAGGGACATAAACAAGAGGGACTCAATTTACTAAGGGAACTTTTTTTTTTCTTTTTTCTCCCTCTCCCTCTTGTTTTTACAATCTACATGTAAAGACTAATTGGCTGTGTTTTTCCCAGCTATTTTATGCTTCTCTTGCTCTGGTTACAAGTCTTACTAAACCAGTATATCCATGGGGACCTATAGACAGCCAACATTTCCAAATGACATGCAGCATTCCCCTTTCTTTTTAAGTGTAAAACATTTACAAGTAAATTTACAAACGCATTAAGAACATTTCCCCGGCTGGCTGTTAGTGTTTATTTCTTCCCCTTCTCCTCCTGGGAGCTGACACCTCCCAGCCCTCACCTTTCGCACGCTGCTCCCCGTTACTTTGCCTCCTACCCTCCCCGCCGCCCCTCTCCCTCCTTCTTTCCCAGTTCAGCAGCGGAGATTTCTGTTTGTGCCAGTGGGGCGGCCTGGCGAGACCGCAATTGCTCTACCCCACAGATTGACGAGCCCTCAGATGCCGATTTACTGTACATGGCAGCCACGCTGGAGCCGAGGCACATCTGGAGTGGAGTAAGCTTACTCAGAAACAGGGGCCAGCTCCAGCCGGAGCCAGCGGAGCTGAGCGTGGCGCTGAAAGGCAGCCCTCCTGCCTCCCCTTCCCTCCTCCCCGGGTACATTTCCTAATGTAAACAGAGGCCAGGGGGGAAGGACACAGTAACTCTTTGCTGCATGTTTGTCATGTCGCGTTCTTTATCTGCTTGAGGTCAAGCCGGAGCTCTGGAAAAACAGAAGCTTTGCTTTTATTCTAAATAGCTGAAAGCCAGCGCTGCTGAAGGGGAAAAAAAAAAAAGAAAAAGAAAAAGAAAAAAAGAAAGAGTTTGCTTTTGTGTTTATTTGTTCCACTTTATGGTAATTTGGGGGATAATTTCATTATCTGCAGCCAAATTGAAAACAAGCTGTTGTCTATGCTAATGATACCAGTGTATTATTTTATGTACAGTAGGCGTGGAGCTCTTTAAACCACAAGTGGACTGAATTTCTGCTTACAGCTGTACTGCTTTAACTTTTTTTTATAGTTGCAAAATGAGACTTTCCTTTTATTATCTGGAAACAAAAAAGATTATGGATGGCTCTTTTGTTTTACAAAATGGCGAATACCTTTCACGGCCTGGTGCCAGCTTGCTGTCCAGAATGTGCATTTTAGCTACATTAGTGCAAAGAACAAGCACAATCATTTTGGGGCAGATATGCTGCTTTGATAATCTGGTTCACTGGACTGCTGAATTCCGGTCTCTGTAAAGAAATGGGAGAGATTTCTGAGGCATTTACTGACTGTCAGCAATCTGGATGAGTACTCTATAATTGAGGTTTAATAAAATTTTTATTTGTGCTCTTTAATAGCAGAATGATATAGGTGGTAGGTTAGTTGTTCAGATGACATTAAAATGATGAGCATGCAAATTAAAAAGGGCTTCCCCGCACACTATTCCTCACTACTCAGTAGATGTTGCAGTGCACAAAGCAGAGAAAGCAAACATCAGAAGACATTGCCACTGATAACATATTGATGTGTGACATGTTGATTTATTTGTCAAGAAATACTTTTTCTATGGATGTTGTGTCTTTGTCTTCCTTAAGATCACAAACCTTGCTCTGTATTTTAGCCTTCTGGTGGATTAAACAGTGACCTCCCAGACGAGTAGGTGGCTCCCATGGCTCCCGATGGAGTCCGGCCTAGCTATCACGTAGCAGAACTTGGCCTGAGCTGTGGGTGAGGTAACTGCAGCGTGGCTGGGCAGCAGCTCGTATACCACAGTCGGGCAAAGTTTCAGCATCCCCCTCCCCAGGGGGCTCCTACGATTGCTGTTTTATTATCTGTGCTGGTATGCCATAGTACTCATATGAGATAGCAACAGAGGTTGCATACTCTATTGTAGTATCATTTTTAATGGATATTGTTTTAGTTGATTTAAATAATTTCCTGATAATTATGTTTTCTCTTGCTTTCCTGATGATTCAGATCCCACTAGAAGAGGGTCCAAATTTGTCATTACCTCCTTTTGTCTGCTTAAACCACTCAAGGTGAAATTCAGTAAGGAGGGGACTGACAACATGGCAAAGAGGTTAGCCAGCTTGGAAAGTCAGAACTGCACACCTCCATCTGTGCCTGAAACCTGGTCCAGGAACAGATCCAGGGGAAGTAAACCTTTTGTTGTAGGACTTATGTGATCTATGTGTTTACTTGGGACAAAATGATTTATTTGAAGACAAACAAACAAACAAACATATTTCTACAGAGAAAAGCTGATGGAACCAGTCTGAAAAGTAAAGCTTCTTGGCAATCTTCAGAGAGACCTTGGCAATTGATTGAAACCTAAACTTTTTGCAGGGACAGTTGGATTTTGGCTAAGATTTTCTGGAATCCTGCAGGGCTCCACAGGACTTCTGCATGGCTGGCAGATCATTGCTCAACTCCCCTACTGCCAGGATAGAGGATTGATGACATGTCATTGCAGGACGGCCCACCAAGTAGTCTACCTTTGAACTAGAGACCTCAGGGCTTCCAGGTTTCGAAACTGGGACAACACTTGTTTTGAAACGTTGTTGATATGTTTTGATATGCATTGGAAATATTTTGATTTCAATGAATTACCAAATCCCGACCCCAAAAAATGTTCCATAGGAGTTTTTTGAACAGCTTTACTCCAGCCTTATTTTAATGACCCTGAGGGGAAAAAAGAATGGTTTCTCCATAAATAGAGTAGAAATAAAACATAACCCAGTCAATGAGTCTGAAACAGGGCTTCTCTGACCCTACTTACTGGGCATCCCTGCCAATAATTGCACTAGTGTCCTTTGACCTCCAGTAGACCAGTCTGGACTCAGTTACACAGTTCTCATCTTAATTTTAAATGTGATATCCCGATAAATTTGTTTTTGCTTTTCACTTAGTGTATGTTTGAATTTATTCAATTCCTTGATTTGCACTAATGCCAAAAGTGTCCATGAAGTTTCAAAATGAAATCTTCTTGGTAGACGACTATGCATCCTGGTGGTTATGCTATTGTGATTATATTAATAGCATGTTCTCCAACTTAAGCAATGTGCAGGTGCAAAACTCTCATTCAGCAGTACATAACTCTTTCATCTGCCATTTCTTGCCAGTAGATTTCCTGCCCATATGAATGTTTCTTGTGAAATTTCTGGAGAATAGCTGCTGGGGTTTTGCCAGTTGTAAGAAAACAAATACACAAACAACCCCCTTCTAAAACTCAACAACTTCTCCTCTCCCTAATCCTGTCTTTGGAAACTTCTGCTATTCATAGTGGATTTTCTACATTGAACAAAACAGACTAGTCATGAAAAAATAAACATTGTGGATTAATGTAGCAAAGGTAAAAGTAAAAAATTACTAGAGTTGCATAGTGCTAGAGCGTGCTTGTGTATTGGTATGTCTCTTTGGCTCATGTGGGTGCCTTACTTTAAATATATGCCCATGCCTACCCTTACTCAATCAGTCACTCTGTAATGGTTCTTTTGAATCCTATCCAGTTATTTTAGATTTAAAATAAAATTGGCCATGGCAAATAAATTTATTTTATTTTATTTTGTTTTTAAACAGGTCTCAACCCAGTGGGATTTTTAAGCCTACACAATTTTGGACCTATGTGCATGTTCAAGTAACAGCAAAACCCGTGGAACTTGTGTTCACAAACTGTTTATTCTAGTGGGTTTTGTACTTGGTGACCACCATCCAGAAACAAAGAGAGAAGAGCACTCTGAAAATTGGAGATTTAAGGGCTTGAAAAGTGTACCAGTAGGTGTTAATCTGCAAAAATACGTGTGGGAGAAAAGGACAGTGAAATTAAGCCACCTATTAATACTGTACTTTAAAGGGCAATAGATATCTTTATCGTTAAAATAAACTGAGAAATCTGCCTAAAAGTAAAGAAGGAATTTCCAGTTTCAAGTGTGTTATTTCCTCTCAATGTGATTATTTACAGTATATCTGTTCTATGCTCTTTGCAAAGTGTGTTATTGACATTTGAATGGTATTTCGGTCTAAGATTCTGACATATGCAAAACAGCCAAAGACCAACATTCACGATATTTTTGACCCTAGGACAAACTGTCATATTTTAAAAAATTATCCTATTGTACTTTGCCTGCTTTCAGTGTTTTGTTAAAACAGTAGAAGATTCATTGAACTGCAGCCTGCAATTTGTGATGGGCATTTCTCAGAAGAACAAGAACACTTTTCCATTATATATTTCTCCAACAAAAACATATACTTGGTATATAAATGTTCAGATTATAATTCCATCCCAAATATGCATGTATCCTAAAAATAAACCACAATAAATGTTAGACTAAGCAAAAATGAAGAACAGCAAAAGAATGAAGCAGAAGAAAAAAGGGAAAAAAAGTAGAAAGAAAACCATGAGAATAAAAAACTCAGGCATTAAAATAATAGATGTGAAAAAAGAGCTTAAGGATGAATTTAAGAGAGAAAAGGAAATTACCCACAAAATTATTACAAAACCAGAACTTACTGTGGCTAGGCAGGTGAAATTCTGATCACAGTCATTGCAGTGAAGTCAGGTGTCCTGGAACACAACAATCAAAAACAAAGACTTTTTAATGCTCATGATTAAAGAAAGATTCCAGTGTATTTCAGTGATCATCAAATGATGATTTAATAATCGCATTAAGCCAGGTTTTTCCTCTATAAAGTTTAAATCAAATTATACAAATAAGATTTTTAATTTTCTAACTAATTGAATCCTTTCTCTCAGATTGTTCTGAAGGAAGAAATGAGACTTGGAAACTCTGTTTGGTGAGGGGGAATCTAATTAGCTCAGGGTCAGGTTTGTGTTTTAAACTTTTACAAAATGAAGATGCATGTTGGCTGGGGTTTCAAGCTGGACCAATGTCTAATTCTATTGTCCACCAACTAAGGAAATGTAACGGACCTTTTATGCAGAACATGACTGACGTGTGTCAGTCTAAATTATTCCTGTAAGTGAATAGAACAAGCTTGAAGCTCTTCAATAGAATCAGCGCAACCACAGAGCTCTGATGTATCTTTAGGTAACCATATTCAGCTCTCATTAATTCCAACGGATTGTGCAAGTGCAACAATGTGCAGAGCTGTACTTGCTATTTTTTCATTAATGTTTTAAAGAAAAGTCCAGGCGTAGAATGAATATGTTCCTCATTAGTAATAGTACTACTATACTACTTTTCCAACAAAACTTGCAAAATATTACATTACTTTTTGGTCCACTGAACTACTGAACTGCCACTTCCTTGCAGAAAAGAGCTGTAACTGAATCACTAATAAAAGGGGCAGGAAATTAGATAAAAGGGGAACACTAGTTTTACATGCCTAAATGAAAAGGTGTTAGTTTTAAATATATAGCCTTTCAATATATATTCTAAAGCTTCAAAAGTCTCTGACTTTCATTACCGAAATGCTGCACTAAACTAACTCGTAGCACTGGCCCACTCGTATATGTTGCAAGAGAATTAGTGCATGTAATGAAAAAATAAAGTGAAAATTCATTATATCCTTATAGGCACCATGGTATCTTTGAAAAATAAAAATCTTAGGACTTGCATGATTGCAACATTCTTACTGGATAGACAAAGATATATTTTCTGATAATTACTTGATAAGACATTATTTGGAGGCAGCCAGCATTGTAGCCAGATAAATTTTCTTGCTCATGCTGCCTGGAAGACTGTGGTAGGAACAGCTTTTGAAAACAGTATAACAAACATTGTGGAGAAAAAAACCTTCACTTGAACCTTCACTTCTGGTAGGGAGGAGGAGTTGCAAAAGCATAGGAATATGTAAAGTATTTTGGTGGGAATCTTTCCACCTACCTTTAGCCACCTGTCTTAAGAGTGTACCTATTTTCAGTTTCCTTTACAATCAGTGGAGGATGAGAGCTCCAGAAGGTGTCATACTTTGGCTCTTTGAATTGTCAGCTGCTCAAGTGTCTCTCTTTCTGTCTGTTGACTGCAAAAGGGCATTTTGGGATCCTAAAGCCCATGGGTATCTGCCTCCATTCAATACTGATATCTGAGTGGGATGAAACTAGGACTTCTGGTAAATGTCATAAATGTTGGACATACAGTTACAGAGCTGTGTAAGAAATGGAATCCAGTCTAGGAAATCCCAAGCTAAACTTCTCTAGGTTAACACCAAGTCAAACTCCACTGCTAGGCGGGTAGGAGAAAGAGAAAAGAGAATGTATCCTGGGTGAAGAAATAAAACATTTTCTCTGATGCTTACTCAATAGTATTGTGCTTCAGGCTCAGGATGTTGCTTCATTGTCAAATGGCTGATCTTTCCTTGTCATGCTTTCCTATTGTTCTCCATTCCTTAAATAATCCTGGCTTTCAGCTGCATTTTTCATCCATTTAATTCATTTTCAACCCCCCTAAAAAAGAGAGATTAGTTTAGCAGATCAGGAATGAATTAGAAAAAAATGTTACATAATGGACCTATTTAAATTACACAGTTGCTACTTGCCTTTGCAGAGTAATAAAGATGCAGTTAATAGCTTCCACTTTATTTAGCTGCTAAATTCTGATTATATTTCTGCTGCTTTGTTTCGGAGATGAACTCCACTGCAATAACTACATTGTTCTTTGCTCATTAATCACTTTTATTTGGTCTCCTTTGAATTGTTGTGAAGTTTCAGAACATGGGCAGTCCTCTGGCAGACAGATGAATGTGTTGATCTATTAGACCTTTTAGACTCTAGGATTTAGACAAAGTATTACATTTACAATGGCTTACTGACATTAGTGGCTCATCCTGGGGCTTCACTGTGCAGCCCTTGATATCAAAGCAGCTCTTAGGTAGAACTCCATTGATGTCAATTTGCTTTGTGCAAAAAGATACAGCAGTAGCATAGAGCTAGTTACTACACAGTTAGTAATTGTCTGCTGTTTCCAGACCAGTATACTTGCAGTTAAAACAAAACAGCAGCAGCATTTAAGATGCTCTCTATTTTGGTCAACAAATGTATTTGCTGGGTTTGCTCTCCTTTCTTTAGGTTGGTAATAAATAGAAGAATAAACCAGCCTGAGGTGATTTGAGTGAGCTCCTACATAGAAAACATATGAGAAAAGCGTTTGTTATTAATTAGTCTTGTATTCATTAGCAATTAAAATTGCTCACAATGAAATTGCTCATAACATTTATGCACCTTTCAAAACATACAAATTGAGGTTGGTGCCAGACCTGCTGCACCTACAAAGTAGATCTCAGACCACCTGGGATAGACTGTGGTGTCCCACTGAACCTGCACGCTGCCCCTTTGCCCGGGGTGTTCAGACTCCGGCTGGCAGAAGTCCAGAAATCCAATAGTTTAATGCCCCAAGTTGTAGTCTGCTCTTCAGAGCAATTGCCATTGGACACCACCAAGTAAAGCTAATTTACTCACTAGTGTGATTATCTCATCCTCTGTGTGTTTATTTGAATTTCTCAGGTGCTTCCCGAAAAAAACTTTTCTTAGAGGTCTGTATATGTCAAACCGTTCAGAGGCCTCACAGTGGTCCTCTTACAGAGCCATACTTTGCTTTCTGTGAATGCTCATGAGATTACACCCAACTATTTGAATATTTATAAGTGGACTCTGTAACTGCACAAACATGAGTTTCAATTTAGTTTGAGAATTTATGGAAGCATTTATGAACAATATTTGCATGTTCTCCCATGTTCAGTTGCAGCTCTGCCTATATCATTGGTTTTGAGTAGCAGTTCAAACTAGCATAATAAACCACAGTCACTGAATTTGGGTTGTCACTGTGGACAGTTTACTTGGTTTGCTCAGCATTTAGAAATGGTATTTCTCACCTCCTCCATACAAGTCTTTTCACTACCCTGCCAACTTCTTGACGGGAAAAATAACTTCATTCTGGTTTGAGGTGTTTCAAAAGTTATGTGAGGAGAAGCATAGGGGAGTTTTTTATTATTGTTATTATTTTATTTTTTAGGAATATTAGCTCAGGTACGCACATCACTTCTAAATAAGCTACATCTCAGGAAGCATTTATGTAATGTCTCCACAGCAGGAACGTTCAGAAACATTCACAGTTGAAAATGCCATTTCACCAGCAGGTCTCAACAGCTATATCTGTGTGAAGACAGAGCTTAATCATTTGCAAAGTCCGAACAGCCACTTCCATGCCTGGGGTGGAATTTATTTTAACATCTAGAAGTTATATTAGTGTTCTGAGATTTTTCTATGGTCAATAGTGTGCAAGTGAGAGATCCTTCTGCTGAGGTGCCTGCAGAGGTGTCTGCCTCTGCTGATTATAGAAGCACCTCCGATCTAAGCATCTCCCACTAGATGCTAAACTTAAAGACTTAGAAAGTTAGGTAAGATGAATCCTTCTGCTTAAATTTGCATAGAAAGCTTCTGAAATGTGGGTTCCCAGGACTTGACCTTTCAAGCTTAACTTGATATCCAAGCCGGTGACTGAAGTCAGACTCCCTGGTATTTCCCAGTGTGCTGCCTGGGTGTGAAAAGGTGCAAGGACTCACAACCAGAACAAGAACACCTACTTATCATGCTGTATTCATGTGGACATCAACACAGCAAATTAGCATTATGCAAACAAACTCTTTTCCTTAAAAGAATCACTTATGCTATTAATTCTCTAAGGTCTGTCTATCTTTAGATTTCCACCTATTGAAAACTGTTCTTCATTAGCTTAAAATACAAATATTATTTGCCTTGTTTCTATAGAGAGGTCCACAAGTGACTCTTGTTTTCACTGTCAAAGAACTTTCTAAAAAAAAACAAACAAGACTGCAGATAAGCATCTCTAGCTCATCATCAGATGAATACCTTCACTACAGAAACTTGGAGTTCAGTGCATAGTAAAGTCTTGAGTTGACTTGCCCTGGATTTGATATGTCATAAGTTGGTAATTCAGTTTAGGGGAAACACAGATATTGTAAAACATGGATGAATCAAGCAATGAAAAGAATTACTTTTTGAAAAACCTGGTTTTCTGCAGAAAACAGAAGCAGCAACAGGAAGGGTGTGGCCAAGTGTTTTTGAGCTATACAAACCATACCACTGTGCCAAAAGCAGTAATGTTAGTGGCACATAAAGAATGATTGCTCTTTAGTCTCAAGAATGTTGCACAAAAAAATGGGAATCTTTGTGCATGACTAGAATTTTGGAAGTCACATGAACCTAAAAATAACCATATTTGATCAGACCAAAATCCTGCTTCAGTGAGCATCTTGTCTTTGACACTTCCTGTTCTTTTTCCTTGTTATTCTACTTGCATTTCAATCATGACCAGAATTTGCAGTAAAATCAAGACTTTGTTGCCTAAGCATATGGTAAAAGACATTCTCCCATTCTCCGCCCCAAAGAATTTACAATCTGAAACTGGGAGAATCTCCAAACTGTTGGAGCTTACCCTGTTGCCATAAAATGATCTATCTTAAAAGTTCAGTCTGGCAAAATATCCGAAGCATCTACTTAAGAGGTGCTGAGTGACCTCATTTAAACCAATCCTTAGGATTAGGCACAATGTTTGTTTAAAGTATTTTGAGATCCTGAGATATAAGACACTTTAGAAGTGCAAAGATTTTTTTAATTTTTATTTTTTTTTAACTAGCTTAATGTGTTTTTGTGTTTATTTGTAGATGTAGAACTTACGCAGTATAAAATTTGACAGCTAAGGCTAGTCATGAAATTTCTCCAGGAAAATAAAAAGCTGTTAACAATTTGCTGACATTCATGAAAACCTCTAAATGATTCCAAATCTGCTTCCAGGTATTCATATGCAAGAATTTGAAGTCTTTTGCATTGCAAATATTAGCAAATGCTTTTTAAATGCTCACTTTTCACACACCATTCATATAAGAGCTTTCAGAGTAGCAGCAAATTGTAGTCCGATTAAAAATTTCAGCTCACATTCAAGCTGGCACTTGTGCCAAAAAGTTTTTTTTTTTATAGACAATCCAAGCATACATGACAAGCAGTAAAGACCTGAATGTAAAGCTACAAATAATAAAATAAGCTATTAATAATGAACAGGGCAAATCCTGTTTGCTTTGCTAAGGTGAGCAATTCAGTCAGTTTACCAATCACTTTATTTGAACAGAGAAGACTGCATGCCATTTCACTGCCTTTTGAATTTCCATATTTACATGTGAGAAGTGTAGCAAATAGAAAGAAAATAATTCACGTTGGAGCCTTGGGTTAATTACCAATGGTTGCCTTGGATAACATTCTGTTTAAGGCAGCCATAAAATTTTTAAGGAATATTTTTAAGACAGCAGCTTTTAATTTTGCAATCCTAATACTTCTCTATGGGTTTATTTCTAGGGTATTCATGCTAGTTTAAATTTAGCCATCTGGAGAGTGTAAGCACAAGTGGGAAATGGAGAGAAAACGTTACCCTTCTTTCTTTCTCTTGTGGATAGCAAGTTTGTCGAGCCTATCCTGGTGAGTCATGTCCAGCAGTTTTAATAATTTAGTCTCATTACTCATTAATTCACTTGAGATTATAATGTTTTTTGATCATTTACAGTTTTGCTTCTTAACAGTTTTGCTGTCTTACCCTAAGGAGTGCAGAGCTGGGCCAGGCAGGGAAATAGGAACATTTGCAGTTAGGTAATACGAAATGAATTCATCTGGAAGAATGACTGTTTCTCCTTATTTCTCCTCATTAGTACCCCTTTTACTCCCTTTTCTCCATCCTCTCCTTCTGAAGCTGTGCTCCCAGTCGTATGGATTTCTGAAATGTGTGCATCCCAGGGAGGTTCACTGAAGAGAAGGAGCAGCACTGGCACCTTGGCATGTAGCGGGGACTGGATCCAGCTCATGCATCCCAGGGGTCCCTCTGGGGACAGAGAAGATGGCATTGCAGACACCAGAACCAAAACACACTACTGGAAATTCCTCCTTGGCTTCTCTTCATTCCGTCCTAAAACTTTTGCTGCAGCTTGAAACACCCTGGGCATGCTTAAGTTTAGCTTTACTCCCCCAGCCCTGGGTCTTTCTCTCCCATCTGCTCCCAGGATCTGTATTCCATCTGGGAGCTTCCAGGATGAATACTGATAGTAGGGGCTGCCTGTACTCCATGTATACACCTAAAGTGTCCTTTTTTGTTACCTTAGGTGCAAAATCTAGGCTGCTGTCTGCTTGAATTTATGCCTCTTTCTTCTTCAGCTGAAGTGAGGCTTCTCCTGGGTCTGAACCTACAATTTTGTGTCATCTATGGCCACCTTTTGATCTCCTCTAAAAGCCAATCATTAGGAGCAATGTGGTTGTGCCAAAAGCTCCCCCAAATGCAGTGGGAAGAGCAAGGAAATAAAAGAAAAGCACCTCTGCTACTGCCTTGCAGAACCTCTTTTCCCTGCCCTCGTCATTCCTATAAACAACTTTTAATGAGGAAAATGGGAATTTGCTGTGGAGAATGGGAAGAAAACATCAACTTGGAGGAGGTGAAGGAGACTGGGGAGGGCAGGAGCCTGGGAGCAGGGGTAGCAAACTGGAGCCTGGGGAAGAACAGCTCTGACTGGAAAAAATGGAGCTCCTGGTGAGTAAGGACATGTGGTTGCTGCCAGTGGGCTTGGTAGCCCAGGCTGCCGTGCCAAAAATTGAGAGCATGCAGTTGCCTATGGAGCATTGTTAAATCAATCGTATCGTTTACTCTGTTTGTCCAAGGTGTCTTGCTTATTCTCTGTATTTCATCTCTGAGAGTCTCCTCCATAAGGGCCGGGGGGCTGAAGGACACCTTAATTAACAGCAGCAGTAACGGATGGCAGTGAAGTAGCAGCATGCGTTGCCTTTCCTGCCCTGCCATTTCTCCGGTCAAGGAAGTCACTTGCGCTTTCTTTCATCATTCCCCCTTCACCCTCCCTCCCCCTTGTCCTGACTCCCTGCCCTGACTCAAGAGCTGGAAGGTCTGCTGGTGGTAGCCGTGGTGGCTGCAGGGAGGAGGGAATGGGGGAAAAAGCAGAGGGAGTAAAATAAGTGTCAAGGAATTCATTGTCTGTTCTCCACCTGTTGTTATTCTGGTCCCAATCAACCTGCTAGCCAGGCTGGAGCCAGTGGCCATCTGGAAACACTGCTCTGTTTATAAACTTGGCATGAAGCAGCACTCCCGGGCCCTGACCTCCCACACAAATCTGGAAACAATTAGAGCGAGATGATAGGCAGGCAGGCAGGGAGAGGAGGGGAGAGAGAAAGAGCGCGTGAGAGAGAAGGCTGCAGAGAAGGGAAAAAACAGGCAGAGAGAAAGGGAGTGTGGAGAAGGTGGCAAATGTTTCTGAGATGCAAATATTTATGCCCACCTTAAATGACTGCTGGCTCATTAATTATTGCCCTTGCCAAAACAGCTTCTTTTCCATGAAGGCTGAGACATGCCTCTTTGCCTCCCCCAGCAACGCAGCTTTTCCAAATTATGTTTTTATGTTTTAGGCTGCTAAAAGTTTGCCTTTACTGCTCTTAGGAAATTAGGACGGGTCTGTTAGATCCGCACACTCAGGCCCATACGCGTTCTATACATGGTGGTATTGAAAACCAGAGCCCAAACATCGCGGCTCCCGCCCATCTTTACCAGGAGCAACATCTCTCTCTGCTCCTAGCACACCCCGGCGTGCTGCTTTCCAGAAAGGACGGCTCCCAGTCTCTGGCTCTCCGGAGTGTGGGAGTCATTTGGGCTCAATTCTCTCAAGCCTTCTCTTGCCCCACCCTACCCACCCACTTGTATTGCAATTCATCATCATCTTTAGTGTGAAGCCTGCCCTTCTCCTAGTCAAACCAGACCTCCAGCCACTGGGTTACTCCCCAGCTTCTCGTTGGGTTCTGGAGCCATTCCCAGCCCTGCTCTTGCTGCACAGGTAGGCAGCCTTCCCATCACCAACCTGTTCCAGTGGGGCCTCCAGGAGAGCAGGGAAGAGCCACAGCCCATCACAAAACAAACCCATGCACTTCCCTTTCCAGATATGTGGTACAGGCAGTCCTGTCCGTGCTTGGGGTGATTTTAATGTAGCTCATACAGACGCCAGAGTGTTACTTCATTTCACACAATGTGCCCTTTCAGTGTTAAAGCTGCAGGAGTGAGTCCCGGAGGAGACAAGCCTGACATTCACTTCTGCTGGCCTGGCTGAAGGGAGGATCCCTTTTGGCTCACCTGACAAATCTCTTGCTTGTATATCCCAAGAAGCCAAGCGCTGTGTGTCAGGTGCAACAAAACACACTTGTTCCTAGTATGCAGAGCTGCTGGTGGAAACATTTTTTCTCTCAGGTGCAGGCTGGTGTGGCCGTGGATGGCCACATCAGGTCTGCTGGGCAGCTGGGCTTGAGTTGCTGTAGCTGAGCATGCAGCAGAACCCACACTGTTTTCACCATTGTCTTTCTTCCATTTTCTTCACCCACCAGTCTTAGGCCTGGACTAGTGTGCCCTGCTCCTACGGTGAATTAAAGGTTTGTCTGTCCTGGGGTTTGGCCATAAAATTATAGCCACAAATGGCCAACACCAATTGTTTCTCTGACACAGATATCAGTGGACTTGCACCTGCTGCATGTAACGTGGCAGCATCTGGCCTGTGGGCTCTGAAGCCAATGGATTACCTCTATTGCTATCTCATCCTGACCACAATATGGTCTTGGTCCAAGCAAGACCATGACTAGAGATGATGGTTATAGTGCCAGCAGCTGTGAAGAGAAGGAATGACCAGCCAGGAAGCAAGGGCTGTTTGAGTTTCACAGCTCCTAATGAATGGTGTGTTATGCGGCGGTGGCTGTGGTTGGTTGGTTGGGGAATGGCTCTGCCTGCTAGGGGAGGCATGCAGATCCAATCTGTTTGTGCTGTGCCATGTAACAGTAACTCAGTTATCCAGTGCTTATTTTCTTTCAAATGGTGAGCTGTTGCCATAGGATGCATGCTTGCAGCATCTGTGGTCTTGTCCTTTGGGGTGCTGAAAATCTTCTGAAAAGTGCTTAAAAGGTTTCTTCCTTCTAAGTTCACTGTTTCAGACTTGTTAATCTGAATGAAATATTACTATCATAATTACTTCTAATTGGCAGCTTTGTTTGCAACCTCATCAGAGCCAGTCATTACCTAAACAGAATGGGGAGGCTATAAATGTGTGTCTGTTCTATAGATAAATAAAGGACTTTAAGGTCAATTACTACTAAACCAGCACTTCTCAAGACACTGTACTCCTGTTTTGACTCTTCCCTTACCAGAAATTTGTGTTTCACAACAGCTGGTTACTCTTCTCAGATTTGCAGTCAGCATCGAGTTATTACATTAATGTCTGGTGTGGCTATTCCTGAGTGTGACCCACTCAGGAATGCATTTTGTTTTGACATGACCTTGGAAACTTAAAGGACTACAAAATGCACAACATGTAGGCGTGTAAAAATAAATACAGGGAACCCACCAGACATGTGAATAGCAAGGAGGCTAGAAGCAATTCAGTCATGGGGCTAGGAAACAAATGGTTTCTTTATGTGGCTCTGGCTGTTCAGTAGCTGTACTTCAGAGCAACGTAATGGGTTTTAATGTTCATAAAAATGTTCAATCTGGTAAACCAATTTTTAGACTCTTACACAGTCTTGTTGAAATTGGATTCATTTGAACTGTAATATAAAATATTATGTTTACTTAACCCTTGTAAACTGATCTCCTTTGTCTTCACAAACTTGCTGGGCAGTTAAGGACCTAACATTCCTTCCACAGTTAATAAAATTTTGCATTTTTCTCTCTATTCATAAATTTAATTACACTCAGGCCTTCTTAATCAACATCAAACTTCTTTAATGCTGATTTTTTTTTTTAGATAGCTTTTGGTTGAAAATAAATATGAAGGTCATGCATTGAGGCTTTGCATTTTATTACGTTCCTGAAGTCTGCTTACATTTTTTCCTGTGCGCAGCTCTGCAGATAGTGCAGCATGAATTGACTGAGGTCTGATTGTACCTCTGATGCAAGCTTTAAATCATGTCAGAGACTTTGCTCTTTGTAAAAGGTGATAATCCATTTCTGTCCTCATTTTTGACTAAAAGTCCCACTGATGTAAATGGCAGTTCAACATTCAAAGCTGCTCCTCTGTTCCTCTCTCTACCCATTTCCTAAATTTTCATCTGTCTAGCACCAGGCCCCTGGAGACATTTCATACAAGCATTTCTATGTTACTTGCAAGTGGGCAAGAATAAACTACATTCCATATGGCCATTAGGTCGTCTTTTTGCTACATGTACATTGCATTTCCCAAGGCTCTCAGGATTTACAAAAATCCTTGAATGGTACAGTTGATGTTGATCAAAGAGTCCCAGATTCAAGAATTTATGAAGAAGGATTTTGAGGTTTTCTGTCTGAAATTTTGTAGAGAATACAGTGGCTAGTACAGTGTTTATGAATCCTAGAGCTTTTTCTGGAGGTAGCTGGTAGATAGGAGTGAAATCTCTTTACAGCCTTAAAATACGATATGATTTGGTGTGCATTTCTATTAATTAATTTAACAATAAGCGCTGGTCTTTTGGTTGACTATGCATGGATTGTCAAGCTCCTGGGGACCATTTCACTCCAGCCTCACTGTGGAATATTAAACAAACTGCAAGATGAAAATATGAACTAAAAATGAATACTGAACGGACATACCATGTAACTTCAGCTTTCACCTCTAAACTGATTAATGACAGAAGATAAATGTAAAAGGTCAAACCTATCAATTTTAAAACAAGGAGCAATAACAGAGCTGCCATTTCTTAAGTTCAAGCTTCCTGCTACTCAAAGTCCTGCCTGTATCGGCTTATACTCAGTGCTCAGTATGGCTTATGATGGCTCTTTGCATAAAGCTGACTTTTATCGGGGAGAGTTTTCAGCTGTGAATCAGACATGCCTTTATGCAGCCACAGACCTTAAGCATATACATTCACAGACACTAGGACAGATGTGAAGCTGTGCAGAATTTTACCAAAACAGCTACTGAAATGAGGTAAGGAAGTACAAGACCTTTATGTGTGTGTGCATGTCTGTGTGTTATTTAAGGAAGATAGGTTCACCTCTGAATTTCACTGAATTCATCTGTATTTCACTAGGGTGCTACTTTTTACCCACTTTTCTGACATGACTAATTGAAGCATCAGCAGCCCAAGTGCCCTGCTCAAGGTCGCAGATTGATTCAGTGGCTCTGTCTCAAACCTAGATTTCAGCATGGCTCTGACTTTTTGATAACACAGCTTTGAACTTCAAAACTAAAGGCAATGTAAATGACTGCAGTATAGTGTAACCAAAGTACAAAGATTTTTTTTTTTAATATTTTCTTTTAAAACGATATGTGGAGAGAGAGGACATGACAAGAAGCTAGAAAGGGAGCAAAAGGAAACACTGTTTTCTGTGTTCAGAGAACGCATACAAACTGCATTCATGCCCAGACTGTGAATACACAGCTTGCACGTTTCAAAGTCTTTCCACAGAGTGCCTTGTAATCACTATCCTCAGCATCCTGTTTAAGAGAAGCTATTAACTACTTGCAGTACTTTCCTTCAATTTTTCGGTAAGATAATATGAGGCAAAGGCCAAGAGCTAACGTCAGGATCTGTCCAAAGCACTTTTTTTTTTTTTAAAGAAGTCTGTTAGTCGATATTTTTGAAGTGGCAGAAAGGAAGCACCGGGGCAGTGTCCTTCCTGGCTCTGCACAGCTTCCTGCGCGCTTCCCTGCTGGAGCGTTAGTCAGAGCCCTGCAACAATTCATGCTCAGCCTCCCACGCCATCGTCTGCCTGGCTTTGATTTTCTGCACTTGCACTATCGGCTGGCCAGCCTGCTCTCTGAGCTAGCAGTGAGTGTGCAGGTGGCAGAGCAAAGAGCCAGCGGCGCAGCAGAGACGTCGCAGTGATTCAGAGATTGCGAACGATCCCTGTGTGTGCGTCTCTGAATACACCTGCCTTTAATGCTGCAGGAGACAGGATTGCGCAAGGGACACAGATTAAAGTCTGCAGGGCTCTTGGATAAACCCCTTGTGGTTAAAAAAATAAATTAGAGGTGACTGATTGCTGACTAAACTGTTTTCATGTGCACATTTCTCATATCCTTAGTGATGAACTCTCTCCAAACCTCTTCCCACCTGTTTATGGCTTGGCTCTCTGGGCCAGGTACTGTTCCCATTGGCACAAGTGCAATTCCAGTTACCTGATGTAAATTAAAACCAGTTGGGCTACTCAAGCTTCCCATCGTTGCAGTCATTGTGGAGCCATGATTTGTGAATGGAGTGATGTCTAGCACCGTAATTTCCTGCAAATGGTGAAGAAGATGCTGATTTTGCCTGTAGCAACAGCTGCTAAGAAAGGGCAGAGAGAAACCATCTCTCAGAACAGAAGGAGATAACAAAGGCTCTGTACAAGGAAGAGTCAATCAAAGGGCCTTGATTATCTTAGGCTAAGTGTTTGTTCACTGAAAGAAGCTGGGATTTGCAGGCTTTCTGGTTTTCAGACTTTTATGGGTGTGCCTTTTATCACATTTCCCTTTTTAAAAATATAACCATCTTTTTCTTCTCTCCCACCTATTCTAATATCTTAACTATTAGAAGTTTCTAATCCTGAGAACAAGTATAATAATGCAGTTCATACTTTGTCTTTTCCATCTCTCCCTTTTTAAAGTTTTTGAGATAGTTTTGTGTCAAAGCAACAAGAAGCTGTCTCCTTGAGGAGAGCGCTGCTGCCCTGATTCCTATTGCTACTGCAGCTAGAAACTTGTTTTTATCTCCCACAGCAGCAAAGAAAGTAATGGGGAGCCATGCACGAATTCAGCAGGCTTAGACTTTTCTTCAGGAGGACAGGGGATAACAGAGTTTTGGAATGTTGTACCCTGTAGAAAGAGAAATAACCATCTGCATGCTACCTTATGGCTGCTGTCGCAGGGGGTCATACTGCTCTGTGCCCTTGGGACAGATTTCAAGGGAAATGATCAGTGAGAAACCAGACATTGAAGTAGGAGGGATGAAATGTTATGAGGACAAAAGGACGCTGCTGTTATCAGAAACACCTGGCTCCTTGGATCAGCCAGGGTCCAAGAAACCACCTGTGTTCTTCCTACCACATATATGTATATATGAAATATAATTTGAATAAAAAGACTCAGCAGCGTATATGAGATCAGAGCCTTTTGCACCTTCTCTCTTACCCTGTTATTAACTCCCTTTGCTGTTTGCAAGTCAGGCTGCATTTGTTCATGTCACTGTGAATGGTTTTACAATGGTTTGCAGTTGACTCTTGTAGTTTTGTGAGAATTAACCATTACGTGACAGAAAAACATTCAGAGAAGGGTGGATGGATTGATGTACTCAGTGATTTTGCATTGCAAATGTATTTGCTGTGCAGCTGTTAAACCAGATCCATTGCTGCTTTTTGGTTCAATTCCTTATTTTCTTGTTAGTTTTGATTCAGCCAAAAAACTGCCCACGTTGCTTTTGTACTGGGAATAGTTTATTGTGTATTTAGTGTACTCCCAATGCAGCCTAAATGTTTGTATTATTATAGTAGCTCTGACATATTCCCAAATAATATTAGCTGGGATTTGATGAACAACTACTGTTGATGTATTGCAAACATGACCTATATATATATATATATATATATACACACAAGTATATATATATATATATGTAAAAGTTTTTTTCCATCTTTCTCTCACACTAAGACTTCTCTGGTACATCGGCTTACTTTTGTACTCAGCAGCTGCTCTAATAGCATTTACACTAAGCCGTGAAATTGAATATATCTCAATAAACTGAAGTAACTCTACATTGTAGCCTTCCTAGGCTGGGCCTGAAGGTTCACATTATGTCCCCCAAATTTCTGCCAGGAGACCTCAGCCACTCTATTTCTACTTCATCCATAAAAGTGCTTTGCTTTTTGCAAAATGTTTGAGACATATGGCTCTGTCAAGTTACATTTGCTGTTCGTTTAGAAGAAATCTGTGAGCTTTGTGAAAAACGATGAAGAGAAAACTTGTGGTGCATGGTGTCTGTTTTATTGCTTTGTTCACGACTGTGTTACTTTCCTTCAGACGGTGGATGGTAACTGTCAAGAAATCAAAGCTGGTTTTTTATTTATTTATTTTTAATCATTGGATATGGTCATTTTTTATCATTTTATGATAAAATTCTTCAGTACTCCAAGGTACTGACAGCATATATAACTTTTGAAGTATGCATTTTTCTTTTATATTACCATTTCATAATCCTAAAGATGTTAATACAAGGCTTCTTGGCATACGTATATTAAAAAATAGCCACTCCAGATCACGTACATGACTGTGCTTAGTGGTGGGGAAGAATTTCCCTGTACCATAGTGAAAAATGATAGAAAAACAGAACTGAGAGGGAATTCACCAGCTTCAACCCCCTGGCCCAAGGCTTCTCACCTTAAGCACTTCTGGCAGATGTCTGTACCAGACCTTGAGCTGTTTGGTTCCATCCTGCATTTTGTACTTTGTGTTAATTTAGAGAGAGATCCCTGCTACCTCCGTGATTAAGCTGCACTCTGCTTGTGAACGTCCTGTGCGAAGGCTTGGTCTGGAGATCGCAAGCTGCAGCTCAGGTGTGTTGCAGCTACAGCAAGCTGCTGCCTGCCACTGCTGTTTTATTAACACTTATTAACATTGATTAACAATTCTCTGAGGCCCTCAGTGTTTTAGCAGCAGAACCTGCCTATCTGTATCATAGCACATGATGGTGTCAATTATAAAGGAAATGCTGAGAGGTTAGACATGGCAAGAGGTTCACTTGGGCATAGCGTAAGCACAACTCCGCCATTCAGCTTTTCAGAAAGAGCAATGGATATATAGTACTTTATCTCCCCCGCCCCCATAATTTTTCAATGTACTTTACTATTGCAAAATAGCAAACCTTTGCTTTGTTTCCTTGATGTCTGCCATTTTCTGCAATGATGTAAAGAAAGTGATGTTTTTACGAAGAGTAACAACTGTCATGCTTGAAAATCAGAATAATAAATCATGAAGCTTTTTTTTTTTTTTTTTTTGCTATTTCTGCCTAAGTGTTACATTCCCTCTGCACTAGAAAGAACATGTTTCCTGACCACTAAACACCTTTTCCGCTTCATGTAAGTTGACACTTGCGTTTGCAGCACCAGAAAAAGTGAAATCAACCAAAAGAAGGTAGGTTTTGTTTTCTAAGTGGTCTGTAGGGCACAGATAATTTATGCATCATCATCATCAGGTTACATAGGAGTTTTGTTTCTTTAAGTGCAAACCAATTTCTTGAATTCCGAAATAAAATCCCTATTTCCAGCAGTACCCGGCTCTTTCCATTTTGCATGTGCTGCCTCAGGAGATCCTACTTCATGGAACACTGATTGCAGGAGACACTCATTTTTCCATGAGTTTTCCGCTGCCTTGTACTGCTTTCATCCATGCTTCTTAAACATACATTCATTTATAGATGGTTTGGTTATTTATTTCTCAAGCCATAAAAGACCTTACCATTGGTCAGGTTCTGCAGCGGGAATCTCAGATATAGAGAGGGCTGTATTTTATACCATTATTTCAATCATTAACATGGAAGGATTACAGTGCAGCTGTCTAAAGACTGAGTGTAGACATCATTCCCTTTCTGTTTTGCTCTCCCTAAGGCAATTAATTTTCAGCCACCTCTTCCCAAGACCACTGCAGGCACAACAGAGGTGGCCATAGGCTCTAATTCTGGAACTGAGCTGAAGCAGCATTTCAGGAAAAAGAAATTAATTCACCAAACCCCCATTTGTGAGCTCTTAAGCCATGTGTGCTCTGGTCAGAGCTTGCGCCTTCATGATCCAGTTTCTTCTCTGGCTTAGTGCTGCAGTGAAATCATAACTGTGCTTCTGACATTGCAGGGTGTTGCCAGCACAGAAATGATTGTGATATCACAAATCCACCAGGGATGGGCAAACTACTTCAATAAAAATTGCAACTTCCATGAACCTGAGCCCAAATTTCTAACTCCCTCTCTTTCCCCTGCTTTTCCTAAAGCTAACATGATTTCAATAAGTACCTCCCTGAAATTAATCATGTGGACTCTACAGTCTTGGCTGTCTTTGCTGATCCAGCTGCTGTCCTCGAATCTGACAATTTCCAATGCTTCCCTTGGGTTAGAGGGAGTGAGTACATTTTGGGGTATACCTTTGACCTGCGGAATGCACGGGATGGGAAGACATCAGCCAGCTGAGCCCAGAAGAAAGTGTGCCAAAACTGAGGCTCCCCTGATAAAATATAGCTTGGACAAGGGAGCCAGAGGGAAGGAGCTGTTTTAGGTTGGGGGGTGGGCTAGAAAGACTCTGTTTATGTTGGGAAAAATAAATTCAGAATAGAAGAAAGAGATTTCAGATTTCCATAAGTCCTGGAGCATCCAGGCCACACTGCCAGATTGTGTCAGACTGAAGTGTGGGTACGTAGGGGGAGACCAAACAAAGCATTTCACCATCACCTTGCATACTCTATGCAAAAGTGAAAGGAAATAGCACTGCAGATTGCACAGGTAATGTTATCTTCTGCATACAGCCATGGCAGGAAGTTGCCCTAGAGAATGTATAAAAATGGATGAGTGAATGTGTCATGACAGATCCCATGTGGGCTGTGGTGCAGCGGGGGAGGCTGTGCGTTCCCAGAGGAGTGGACTTCAACACGCCCAAAGGGTATATATATGGTGATACATATATATGTATATATATGCAGATAGGGACCTTGAGAAGTCCCCTCTGCTTCTGCTCAGGACACGTGTCAGGCACAAGAGATGTGAGCTGCCTTTGCTGTACCCCAGGCTGGTCAGGTACAGCAGTGGCCACCTGACACATAAGCACAACTCGGTGCTTAAAGCCAGACAGCTCTGGGGATGTCACTGGCTTGTGTCTAGCTCTGTGGAGCAAGGGCTGAGAAGTAAGGACCCGTCCCACTATGTAAACACAGCCTCTTGGGTGCAATGGAGCCGCTGTGCTTACAGTTGTCTGCGAAAGCTCAGCTGCAGGGAGAAAATGAGCTTGCAAAGGAAAGCAGCTTGCTTTTGGACGCAGCTAGTGTGGGTAATTAGCGCCTCTGCGGAGACTAATGAAGAGTGGTATGAGAAAGGTGAAGGAAATTCGTGGCTAATTCCGGTGCACTTGTGAGATTTCCAGAGCATGGAAGTTTCTCTTTAAGCCACGTACATGCTGCAGAGCAGGCGTGTGGGAAAGGTTACAGTGAATTTGCCCTCACATAAGAATCACTTTGGAGCAAATAACAGTCCCAACATGAGAAAATGATTTCAAGCCATGAGAAGCTGAAACATTGTTCAAGGACTTGTCAGCTCTGCTTTCTGCATTTCTTTCTTCATATGTTTAGTTTAGGTAATATTTACAGTTTTAGGCATTTGGTTTATTGGCCACGGTGTTCACTTTAATCAAACTATCACACACTGTATGTGCCTTGCTGTGGTCTGCATTGCATGTAATTAGGGGGTAACTGTACAGTGCTCTCCCAGCATGAAATGTGTTGGCCTTTAGAAACCGTGCTTCTTCATGACTCTGGTGTTTAATTGCATGCCAACTGTGAAAATGAATCTGTTCCGTATAAAAAATAATGGTATATACACAGTGCCATTGATCTCGCCTTTCAAAATATGGTTACAAGCAATACTGAATAAATCCATAACAAGTTCTCCTAAATGTTTTTCCTCTGACTAATGGAGGGCTTGCTTGTGCCTGACAGCACAGAGGGGGCTGCCAAGATAGTGGGGGAGGAAGGAGGCAAGGAGGCAGGATCCCAGGGCAGTTCCCATGGGTCTGGCAATAAAATGAGACTAAACTCTTTTTTTTTTTTTTTTTTTCCTTTGCCCTGGCAGCCTTCTGCTCAGTGCCAGCACCCAATGCTGCTCAGGGAAACATTGTCCCATCCCTTGCAGTTCTCCCTGATCACTTGCAGCTGTCACAGCTTGCAGAGGGGTTTCACCATGACTGAAGAGAGCAAGAAAGGGGCAGTGAGGGAAAGCACTGATGGGGGTAAGAGGGTACATATTTTGTTAGCCTTGGAGCCTCCGTCCCATGGGGACTTTCTGGGCTGTTTGCAGCCGGCACATCTGCTGGGCTCGGTCAGCCAGTGCAGGATGTCCCCAGGGTCCCTGCCCCTCCTGGGTCCCTGTCACAGAGTGCTGGGGTGGTGGCTGTGTGAAAAGCCAGAAGCGATGGCTCTTCCATTCTCCTCCCCGATGGCTCTTCCATTCTCCTCCCTCCCTACCAGCCACTGCCGAGATCAGTCATGGGCAAATGGTCACTAGCAGGGGCAATCTTCAGAGAGCCAAGGTGGGCCTTACAGAAAGATGTAATGAGGACTTACTCTTGTGTGTGTTTCCTGAACTATTTTCCATCTATTTTTCCATTCTGAAGGGTGTCTTTTTGTTATATAGGCACGTGCTCCCCCAATGCTGAAAAAGAGAATTTATTCCCAACTGTGAAACGAAAACCTCTCCCAGCTTTAACCACATGTTCCTCTTTCCCCCCTCATGTCTTAATACTGTAATACTTAATACTGTAAGGTATGTTCAGGTGCTCAGTAACTATTTTTCAAGGGGTGGAGAGAGGCCAGCATGTTTCAGTGCTTTTAAATGTGTGTGTGAAATTTGTGGATGTTAAACTGTTAGAAGTATGCTGTGAGACCAGTTGTTTGTACCTGCAGAGGAGTTTGATGTTTAAACCATAATTCAGCTGTTATGTCAGGAGCTCAGACTCTAGGCTCTTGTTCTGCCTGGGGTTAGTTCAGGTGGAGGTCATGGCAGGATCAGTTCTGGATCCCCTTCCTACAAGCTGCTCATTTCCACATACAGATGTCATCTCAGTAAACTGATGTGGATCCTAATTATGGTTGTACAAGGTTGCTGTTGCTGCAGATGTATACATCAGGAAAGCTCAGACACATGTTCCCTTTGCCATGTTTTGAACTCCACTGTCCTGATCATTTACCAAGGCACCCCATATACTTTGACCTGCCATGTCCTGAATTCATAATATTCTACACAAGACAACACATGTGTTAATGTAGGAAGGCTGAAACCAAGCATCAGGAATTATAATTCTACTGTACATGCAGCAGATGTTTTTAGATTTTTACTTTATTTTATTTTATTTTATTTTATTTTATTTTATTTTATTTTATTTTATTTTATTTTATTTTATTTTTAACACAGCATTATTTCAGGGAATTTAGGGGTAAATCAAAATATACTCAACTGATCACTCCCCATAAAGCATTTATCTGGTCGTGAACTCCTTATGCTTTTTCAAAGTGCCTATTTTAAAAGGCACACAAATTTCTTCTTTATGCTTATTCATCCCTACTTGTATATGTACTCGTGCATGATCTGTAGGTGACAGGCCCTTTCAGTCCTGGGTGTGGAGCTTAACTCTCCTCGGATGAGGAGAGTATGACCACATTCCTCTCCTCTTTTCCAAAGGTCTGTAATTCATCTGAAGGGAGTTCAGCACTCCATTACTTATTCTGTTCCTCACGTCTCTTTTGCTTTTATACTAGACTTTCTTTATTGCATTTTATTTATTTCCAAGACTAGGGGTGCAGATTTTGAAATCGTACTTTTTTGTGTGTTTCTTTTAGAGGTGTTGAGAGCTTGAGTGCATCAGCAAGATGTCTGAATTGCTGAGTGGCTTTGGCACCTGAATCTCTTCATAAATCCTGTTAATAGTAACATTTCTCAGGGGTAGGGTGGAGGGACTTGGGAAGTTAAAAACACAAAAGAGATTGAGTAAATGTGCACACAATATCAGCTCTCAGGGCCTGGCTGATCTGTTCATCAAGCAAGTTGAAGGGGAGAGGAAAAACTCACCTCTGAACTCTTCCAGTCCTAAGACTTTGTGCTGGGCTGGTGCATCAGATTAGTGCTGCTGAACTACTGCTGGCTACCACTACACCCAGGTAACAAGGACAGTGGCTGGCTGCATAGGACACACTGCTACTCCCTGATTCCTTGCATAAGTAATGTCACACCTCCTAATGGGTTGGCCCTACACCACTGTGACATTTCTGGCCAAATCTTCCTCAACACATTGCAGCAAAATCCACTGGGAAAACAACTATGCTGCAGAGATGCAATGCAGAAGCTGCTATAGAATGTTTTTTTTTTTTTGTTTTGTTTTGTTTTTTTTTTGTTTTTTTGTTTGTTTGTTTGTTTGTTTGTTTGTTTTTCCCGCTGATTTCAGGAGTACTTGTTCCATATTTTGGGTCAGTGCTGTTGGGATACCTAGAAACGTGAGTAAAGTTACTGATGTGGTGGTCTGTGTTGGACTGTGTGGTTCTCTGTTGCCTAAAGGAGAAGTAGGCAAACTACATTTGTCCTAGTTTCTCTCTTGCTATATGGATCGCTGGACCAGATTGTTTTACAGTTGATGTATTATGGCTCTGCATAGATAAACCGGGCAAAACAGCACAGACTGAGACAAAATATAGTGTGAACACTACCAATAGAGTATGGCTATAAATCTTATCCATGGCCACAATCCCCATTTTGAGTCTTCACCATCTTTCCTTTCACTTACAAATGAGTCACCAGTGCCAGCAATATTATCTAAAATTTTTAGATCTGATATTATTATTTTACCTGTACGTCACAACATTTGCATAAAGTTAGTCTTCTTCAGCCATGTAAACCACCCACTGGAAGTCTGAATCATTGTTTAAAACAAAACCATTTGAGAATATGGTTGAAAATGAGTAGACTGATAGGATGGACATTGATTAATAGAGGCACCCCCTTCTTGGTCAAAGCAAGTGTCTCCAGCCTGACAGCCAGAGCCTAAATCCTTGGAAGTACAAAAGTTGACCTTAAACTTGAACTCCTAGTTAAATGGTCCCTTAGATGTGAGCCTACTGGTCTTTGTGAAACCGTTTCTTGCTAGAAAATTGATGGAATATAGCTACACTTAAGTAAGCCATATATAGGAAACATATTTGAAATCAACTCAGCAGAAGGAGATTTTGACCATTGAAGATATAAAACATATCATGTGAATTACGTCTGATTTTTGATTCAATGAAGATCAGGAAAGTTTGGCTAAATTTTACTATTTGGCTAATAGTACTATTACTATATTACTATATTACTATATTACTATATTACTATATTACTATATTACTATATTACCATTACCATTACCATTACTATTACTATTTTATTGTTGGTTTTCAACATCTGGCTTGTGCTTACATGTATTGCACCTTTTCAATGAAACAGCACCTTAAAAATGACAAAATATATTTAAAAAGACACAACAACAATTAGATTTATTCATCTGACCTGAGGAATGGAAACATACTGTCTTTATATATGTCAATGGAATGTTCAACAGAAATGAAGAGTAGAAAATATAGCAACAGATGGATATTTCACACTTTTCAGAAGAGTAATAGCTGACACCGATAAGATTATCTAGGTGGCCTTCTGACAACAAGGTTTGCTATACTAACATTTTCATTTATGGAAAACATTTATTGCATATTTATATTCCTCCCCTAGCCTAAAAATATCCTCTTCAGAGAATGATAGGAATGTGATTATATGATCAGTACTTATGTTATCACTAGTTTCATGTTAAGCAAACTGCAGAAGTGCCTATGCTATTGTCTGTCATTGAACTGATGAATGTTCTGTTGAGAACATATTATAGTAATTCAATCCATTTAGAATTTGTAACATTCCGTGGCAACAATTCTTACAGAATACATGAAAAAGTAGAACTATTTTTATACATTATAAATCTTAAAATATCCTCAAGCTTCTCTATGGATTTTAGCATCCAAAAAGTTGTTCAGTCTTTCAGCATCAGAAGATGACCTCGCTCTGGCAGAGAAGTCAGTGTAGTCAGGTTGAGGATGTGACCCACTACATGCATTTACTTTAAATTAAATAAACATTTCCTTCTACAAACACAGGATATACCAGCATGTGTGTAAAATATTTATACTATCCTGGGCCTTCCCACTGGCATCAATGGATGTTCTGTGTATGAAAGTAGGGGATCTTATTCTTCAGCCAACCTCCAGACTTACACATGTAGAAATTGATGTGTTTTGAATCAGATTCACAGTGGGTGTGAATCTTCATTGAGTTCCTTGATGTTTTGCTGAGGTACAGCAGCAGAATATTTGGTCTCATTAGTATGTTCTGTTATTTAGAAGACAGTAGCAACATTCAGTATATTGATCTGACAAAACAGTGGTTTGGTGAACACACAAAGTAATTGAGCATGCTTTTTAGGGGATTTGTAACTTGCTGTTGACTTTAATGGATATAACCTAAGGCTGAAGCATTAATTTCTTCCTTATTATAGACCAGAGGAATAACACAGGAAAGAGACATATGAATTCCCTCAGTATGTGAAAATCTTGACTCAGGATCTCTGATGAAGCTCGATTAACCTAGATAGAATCCTTAGAAATTTAAAAAAGGCCACTTCCTTCATTTATAAACTGCAGGGGATTTTTTCATTTATGATATTAAAATAGAAGGCTTTTATTAGCATTATACCCAAGACAGTCTTGTATCATTGTACTGAAGATATTCACCCCATAGAAAACAGAGGGAGATTGAGGAAGAGGGACAGATGGGTTATTTAGGTCATGCTTTTAGCAGAACAGGGAGTCCAATGCAGACTACTGATCCCAGGTTTCCAGATGAGCCTTTCTTCCTGAGTTTAAAGTAGGATGGGGTGACAGCGTACATTTGCATTCATTGCAAGCATTCAAAATTAATGCCCATGTTCAGTGTATTCCATCTGTGGAATCTTCCTTTACTGTTGCATTGAGTATGCAGAAAGGGGGTCGAGTGGAGACTTCATTGCTTTCTACAGGAGGTTGCAGTGAGGTGGGTGTTGGTCTCTTTTCTCAGGTGACAAGTGATAGGATGTGAGGCAATGGATTCAGGCTGTACCAGGAGGAGGTTTAGATTGGGTATCAGGAAGAATTTCTTCAAGAAAAGGGTGGTTAGGCATTGGAATGGGCTTCCCAGGAAGGTGGAATCCCCATGCATGGAGATATTTAAGAGACATGGATGTGGTGCTTAGGGACTTGGTTTAGTGGAGGATTTGGTAGTGTTAGGTTGGTGGTTGGATGTGATGATCCTAAGGGTCTTCTCCAACCTAAGTGATTCTGTGATTCTACATTTACTGGGTGTCCCTTGGCTGTTACTGAAAGGCAGTAACTCGTTGAACTACCTCTGGTTTGTAACTAGCTGTGTTGAGTGTTCCTACTCTTCTTCAGGGCAAAGTCAAAAAGGAAGGCTTAAATTCTTGCTAAAATGTGACCATGTGATGTGGTGACTTACAATGTGGGCTCCTGTAGTCTCTTTTCTTGTGATTGCTGTCAGGATCAGGATCTACAGGACACTTCTCTGCATAGGTTTAATACCATCTGGGGTAGAGGGACAGACCTGCCTCTTCAGGCTTTCTGTGAATAAAGGTTCTCTGAAATAATTTGTAAACATACAAATTGCTTTACCATCTCACCAAGTTTCACTAGCTGTTGCCACAAACTCTACATTACAGACCAGAACTATATCTGGATCCTGGATTTGCAGCTTGTACATTTACCAAAGCAAAGGAAGAAATGAAAGAGTGTGTCAAAGTAAAGCAACATTTCATTTATAACTATTAAAATTAGTCAGCTTGGAGCTTAAACCTACATACTGTGCTATTACGATTGGAACTCAGTTGTATGGGCCTGGGATCATTTATTTACTAATTAACTGTTGTCATGGAGTGTACAGTGCCAACTATACATTGCCACATCACCATTCTTGAAAGTCACACAGAAGAGAGCATGTGAAAGTGCTCTGTATTAAGAAACACAACAACATTATTTCCAAACCTGCTAAACTGGCATTATATTCTCTACATTATTATATTTGGCTACTGTTTAGGGATGGAAGAATCAGGAACCTATAATTTAAAACCTTGTAGAATACCATGGTATAAAAACTTTTAGCGCATTTGAAGGTTTTATTCCATTTTGGAAAGTGCTAGACAAAGAGAGAATGTTTTTTTTCCTATGAGAACTATTTTTGGCTAAAACAATATTCAAAGTAAAAAATTTTCATAGTTTCTGGGAACCCCCAAGTTTCTCCTGTCTTCCTTTCCACCTTATACTATTATCTGGTTTTCTACACAGCAGAAATTAATCCCATTGCAGAAAGCCGCCCTTGATTCTAGGCATAAGTATGGCTTAGGTGGTGTATGCAGAGTTTTTCTGGATCAAGACTGAAATTTATCTTCCAACTAAAAATTATAGGAGTGCATTCAATGATTAGAAGTATCAGATATAAGAGCTGACATCAGCCTTTAGCTGGTGAGGGATATTCATTGTAAATGACAATTTGATTCTACATAACACTGCTAACATGTATTTGAAGGTTCTGATTTTCAAAAAGTACTGAATCTTCTAGCAGCTGTAAGAAGATGGAGTTGAGCAAATACTAAAAGCTTGACTTGTGCCAGCCTCACACATCAAGATCTTCTCTATATTGTGAAATGAGTCAAATTAATTCTGGTGGGCCTATTTGAAAGAAGTCTTCCACTCAGTCCTTCTTGTCTCAAAATGTTGGCTGGAGAATTGTGATGATTTTGGGTACTATATGCCAAGAAAGATATAAAACAATTAAAAATGGTCCAGAGTAGGCTCTGAAATCTGAGATATAGGGAAGACTGGAAAAAATGAGGTTGTTTAATTGGAAAATAAGACTGAGGAGAGACACAGTAACAGTATTTAAATACATAAAATTATATAGAAGGGAAATAGCGTAAACTGTATTCTACAGTGATTTAAGTAATAATTTCAGAAAACTTTCCTGATTGTAAGGATAAATCAGCTCTCAAATATAATATCGGGGAAGGCTGCAGAACTCATATACTGGAGATGTTTAAGATGTCAAGATGGAGATATTCTACTGGAGATGTGCGTGGTTGCACACACATTGTATCAGGATTAGCTCAGATGAAATTGATTCCAGCTTGTATTTGGGAGAATTTTTTTTTCTTTTTTTCTCTCTCTCTCTCTTTTTTTTTTTTTTTCTGTTACATTTCTTCAGATAATCTTTCAACATCTCTTCCACATCTCTTCCAACCTCTTTTCTCTTGTGGTACAGTTTTCTTTGCTGAGAGAAGAAAGCATGGCAAAATGGGGTCTTCAGTTTCACATGGAGGAATATTTCCAGGAATATTTCCTAAATGTGGTATTTGGATAAAAATTTGACCCTAACAGCAAAGGAGTTCCATATATGCCATGTGCTTTCTAATAGTTCACATTTGGCCCATAGCAACATGCTATCGTGCCTTGCAGAGAGCTAGGCTGGAGAGTGACTGAGCTCACATACATGAGCAGGCCATGTGAGAGGAACAAAGGGGACAACCTGGAGCCAGTGACTTGTCTCTCTCATTCAACCAGTAGTGATGATGGGAAGTAGGGAGTTTAGTCAAGAGTGTTTGAGGGGAGGTTACCAACAGCATCAGAGGATGGAAAACCCCACAGAATTCAATCGACAGTTGAGAAGAATGTCCTGGAGGAGAGAGGAACGTTCATAAAAGGTAGGTATCTATTGTTGTGTGTGTTTTGTGTATCTTGCTTTTTCTCTCTTGCCAGCACTTATGAGTTTTGTATACTTGATTGTCCAGTGTCTCAGCTTCAAGAGGAGTGAAGACATCATGCTTCAATTTAGTATGTATCCTAGCACCCAGGAAGAGGGCTTGATGCTGAGGTTCTTGTCTATAAGATGGGTTGTGTCAATGCTTCTTTCAGCTGTAATTTAAGAGAAACCATAAGCCTGTTGTACACACACAGGTGAAAACCATGGGTGCTTAGTGGAAGAAACCACAGACCAGTTTCATGCAGAAGCCTGATGCAGTGCTTTTAACTGGCACTGGGGTTGAGGGGAGAAGTCTGCTGGCCCATGAGTCCTGGCCCATGTGTGCTGCCCACATTCCTGCATGAAGCCAGGGGACATAAGGCAGCCAACTCAGATTTGCCAGCATGGTGGGTTAGCACTGGACCCAAAAGTTAGTTGTGGCAAAAGGTATAGTCACTATACCTACACCCATCTCTGGATTTAGCCTGAGATAACTAATTGCAAATAGCCAGCTGACTAACACATAGGATACTTTTTGCTGTTAGTAAATTAACTATGTGATATGAACATACTGGCCTTTGCTTACTTTGTCTGATTGTTCATGTCTGTGAATGATTATTGATAATTAGAAAATATTTTATTTTTCTTTTGGAATTTAATTAAAATTTAGAAACAGTATTGACATTTCTGAAAATACAGACTAGGCAGCTAAATAGCTCAGCATTAATTGTTCTTCATCTCAAATTCAATGAAGTGCCCTAAATATTAGTAGATATTTAAAATGAGCATAGCTGAATTACTACTTATCTTCTCCTTTTTCTCATCCCAAGGTTGTATTCTACATCATATTCTATTTGACTCCCAGAGTAACAAATTACTAACTTGAAAGTAATATTATATTTTCAGGGTAATAAGAAATATTTTGGGTGGTCCAAGGGGGTCTAAATACTATATTGGGGAAGAAACATTTCCTAATGGTGAGGGTTATTATTAGAATAATTAAACTTACTACCTGACTTTGTAGAAGCAGATTAAACAAAACCCAGTGTGTGTCATTTTATGCCCTGAAAAACACATATAATTAGAGAATAAAATGATTTAGGAATCAAATTGGGACCAATGATCATTTGACAATTTCAGTGAAAACTAACCCCAAAGTTAACAACTGATTTACTGAGAACCAGGCATATTGTGAAACCTTCTCAACCCACATCCTGTTCAAGGTACTCTGTGAGATGGAACTTGGAATACACCAAAGCTATGTGTCTTTAAGGGGTCCCCAGTGTAGCAATATTAATAGGCTTTTTGTTGTGCTACTTCTGGTTTAATTTGTTCTGGACTTTATTAAACTCCTTTAAAACATAAGCTTTATTAATCTCCATTTATAGCAGACACCCGAGCACATACCAAATTATTCCTCGAAGACTGAAAGGCAGGGTAAGTAGAAAAAGTAATTTATTAAACAAGAGGTAATCATGTTTGTTTGCTTGCTTGCTTGCTTGTTTTCTTTTTAGATGGAAAGCTCTGAAGAAATATCAAAATTCATTTTATATGACAAAAATTGTTGATGCCATTAACGAGGGTTTTAAGGTTATATGTTCTTAGCTATACAGCCCTGCTTCTCAAATATTGATTAAAAAAAATCCCTCTTTACCATTTTTTAAAATTCTTTTAAAATGAGGGATGTCCTTCAAGAACTTTCAAGACTGTGAAGGAGCAGTTGAAGGAGATAAGCAGAGACTTGGGACCTAATCCTGCCATATTTTGCACTTGATGTCCTCTAGCCAAGGCCTCCATTTGCAAAGTAACATCATCCCATTGATACACCAAAAAATCTTTCACAAATTTGAGAATGACAAAGTTTCTGAGGCCCTGAAAGCAAATTGTTTATATGGATATTAAAGTGTCACTTATAGCATGTGGAAAAGCATCTGAAGTGGACCTAATATCATGATGACGTGCTACGTCACCACCAATAATCTCAATGAGAAAGCAAATACTGGGCCTACTGGCAATAAAATTGTGTATTTTCCTTTTTTTTTTTTTTTTTTTTTTTTAAGTTTACTTCTTCTATAAACAGGTACCTTAATGTCCTAACAGACCACATAATGAAATTGTTCATGATTTGGTCATGTTTTTATCTCTGTCCGATTTAGACTGTGGACCATATGTGAAATTCAGAAAGAAAAATTCCTCTTTCTCTATGAGAAACCCTGACATGTGGCACTCATTTAGGCAAAGAATTCATGCAGAGACATGGAGAAGTCTTTTTGATTTTTCATTTCTGTTATGAAATATGTCATTTTTGCTAACCAATTTCATGCTTGGAGAATCTCCTTCTTATTTGTCTAACTTAGTCTTTTCCAAAGTGAAGACGTCTTTCTGCAGTGTACGTGAAGAAAAGAGACATTCATGGCTGAATGAGGTGTAAGGAACATGGGACAAATGTATTTTACTCAGCGAAGAAATTAAAAAAAAATCATATTCCATTCTGCAAAAATGACCCACCCTATCAGGTATTAAGTGTGAAATTATTTTTCCTTTCTCCCATTTTCTTCACCTCCACCCCCTGAAACTTCTAGTTCCAGACCATTAAAAGAACAGTTCATGCTTCACGGAAATCCAGAGGAAAAAAAGAAAAGGAAAAAAAGGAAATATTAGGGAGGTCACCAACACAGCCCTGTTATCCACATGAACGTGAATGCAAAAGGAAACATTCTGCTTTGTAAACCAGTCTTTTTGGTCACTGTTTCTTCAGAATGAATTTATTTTTCTGTTATATTGCTACTTTTTTCTAAATTAAATAAAGATTTTTAAGCAAATGCTTATTAGACTGGCATGGTTGTTCATCTCATTAAGAGCTATACCAAAAATAACAGAGAACAACCTCATCACAGAGTAATGAAATCCAATTGAAACTGTTACTTTTGGCATTTCACTTAATCTCTTATGCATACATGTGATGTCAAAGTTTCTGGATTCGAGATTTTTTTTTTTTTTTACCTTTTTGGGTACAGCCACTACGTACTAACATGCATGTTTATGCATTGTGTCCTTAAGTCTTTCCGATGTAATTTTAGGAACAAGCTCTCCATGTGGATTACTAATTGCAAAAGCATGAAATTGGATTTTGAAACATTTTGCATTGAGGAAAAGACTATCCTGCAGATTAAAAGCCTTCTGCCACTTTTTCCTTTTCCAGCTGAGAGCCTATGGCTTGGAGTCTCCTTCACTGGATACTGGTGGGTCTCCAGGCATGGGAGGAGAGCCAGAGTGGAGTGGGTGCTGGGGGGCAGCTAGGTCTGGGTGTGCACAGGCTTCACTCTCACCCAGTCTCTGCAGGTGGCTTGAATTCAGCTGACAAGTGTTATCTGCTTCCATGCCATCAGCTTCACTGCCCTTACAAATGTTCAAACCTCAACATGTCATTTTAGGGCAGTGTTTCCAAGGCAAGGAGGCTCACCCCTGCCACAATCTACCTGTTTCTTCCCACTGTGTGTGAGCACCAGCTGCTCTTGTGCAAAGTGGGAAGAGCTTACTCAGCATCATGTGCTGCCATCCTGGAAAAACAAGGTGGGGTTTGACTTTTTGTTTTCTTGCTTGCTCTGTCTTTGAGTTCTTGGCACAAGGAAAGGAGTTCAGTGTCCTGTTTTCAGTCTTTGCATGCCTACATAGTCACTCTGCAAAAGCAATAGTGGCAGCTAATGGTATGGCACTCTTATACCCTTTTTAACTGCTTAAAAAAATGGAAAGAGAGATATGGCAGAAAAAAAAAAAAAGACTGCTGTAGTGCTTGAGTACTAACAGAGCCACGAAGTTAATAATGTTATTAAATCCTATATTAACCATCCTGGAGAAGAGCCCATCGCCACAGAGGTAATCAGATACCTGCTTCCTCATTAAATATATGGGGGTCATGCACCAAGGTCCTTGACTTTATTTGCTTCAGACAAAGACTTGAGATCTCACAAAAAAATGAGCTACATTCATGATTTTGGCTATATTTGATAGTTCCCTTGAACTTCTCACAATTGCCAGCTGTGTTTGACCTATTTGCCTTCTGGAATGTGTTAATTCAACCCATGGATCCCTGTACTGGGGGGTATTGTAGAATTGCATAAGTCTGAGTCTACACTGTCCTTCCTCTGGGATGTTTTGGAGTGTTTTTGTCTCTCTTTGATTTTAAAACACCTAAAAAAAATTATTTTATTGTTTTAATGTTTTTTTGTGTCAGGCAAAATCACTCTCAATTGAAAATAGACAATTCAGTGACCAGGTCTAAGGATGTGTTACTTTAGCTTTCTGCTATAAAAACAAATTGTCAAAGACAAACTTTATGAGACTAGAGCATCATCTCAGGACTGCTAAGTAATTGGGTTTCATGAAGTCAGTTGTTTATGTGCACCCAGCAAACACTGTGTAATCTACAGATTCTTCTTAAAAGAAGAAGATTATGTTTTTGAGTACAGCTTTGATCTCAGTATTGCAGCATTACTAACAAGCCTTAAATGAGCCACAGTATATGGTGATCTTATATGTAAAGTATGTGATAAGGACTTGTCTTATTTTCTATCTTAAAGAGGATTATATGAACTGGACCCTATCCTGTAGTTTTTCATATGGACTTTATAAGTTGCGTAAGTGGTAGAAATAGTCTTTATCTAGTTTTTTTTTTTTTTTTTTTTTTTTAAATACCAAGCTATGTCTGAGACAAAGAACAATGTAATCTTCCCAGTCTTCCACCACTGAGCTACTTTTAGAGTTATGTTTTTTGAAAAGCTCAGAATCAGATTTATTTATTTTTTTATTGCTGATTTAAGTGATTGTTCCTATAAATTGCAATTTACCATCTCAGAACAATGTCAATTTTAACTTAATGGCTTTAGTACAGACAGATATCAACCCTGCTGTCTTTCAGTAATGACAGAGTGTGAGAAGCCATGGTAAATAATTGCTGTAAGGAGGTGTTGCTTGCTTGTACGCATCTGTACAAAAGCAACCTGTGCGAATCCAACCTGTGCGAATACAATCCGTATGCATGCTTGATGTACATACTAGAAGGGCCCAAACTCTGCCCCTATATAAGTTTGGGTAAGACTACTCACATTTAACTGCTTGAGAATTCTCATGTGTTTAGGTAATTGTAGGTAAAAAGCTTAACATGAATTCAGCATAATTTGAAGAGAACAGTTTTTCCCTGCATTTGCACTGTGGTGTTAGTGGAAGATGATTTAGACCTGGGTGGTCAAACCCTGGCCAGACTTGGGACAGGGCTCAGTCAAGCTAAAAGCAGCAATGCCCGGCTAATATCTTCAGTCCTGTGCAGGTGCTGGTTAGTGGTCCCAGCACATATGCACTTGTAAGCAGTAGAATACAGACAAAATGTCAAACTTAGAGGATTTGGCACTAGGGAGCTCTAAAGAGGAGACGCTACAGATGTGTTAGAAGTAGGTCATAAGGCTGGTGAACAGACTATTTCTGTTGCACTTGTGATCCAGATTTGGCTTGTTTTGGCCAAACAGCAAACCTCTGGCCTGGATGCCCATTACTGTCTTCCCCAGATCCCTCAGAGGCTGGAGGATTAATTCCATTCCTGGAGCAGTATGTGCTTTGCTGGTATCATCTTTGTGATCCTTCAGCCCCTCTACATGATGTGTACAACACTGTGTGCATGTGCACAAGCATGAACATGCAAGTTGAGTCCTGACCTCTTAAAATAGGTCTGCTTGCATCAAACTTCTTATGCTTCCAGTATATCATTCAGGCACATGCCAGGGGCACATAACGCTGTGTACCTGAACAGGATACATGTATTCCTATCAAACAGCAGGGGAGAGCATGGCATGTTGACTGTAAAATTAATTTTTCTTTTTTCCTCTTTTCCTTTTATTCCTATACAAATTACTCCACAGCCATATTTGCATATTGACTCTCCATCTCCCTTTTTGTGCACCAGGAGCTGGAATTGCCGAGCTAGCTCAGCATGGCCAAGAATTCAGCACACTGATAGAAGCCCTGGCAGCTATTCCAGGGGGGTTATCTGATAAACAGCATTTACTTAGATATATGACTGTGAATGAACTGTCTGCACTTCCTGCCTTTGCAAAAGCAGAGCAAGGCAATGTGAGAGGACCTTTTGCTTATTTTTGAATTTCTTCTTCCAGAAAGTTTTTTTTTTTTTTTTTCTTTTTAAGGAAATGCACAGCCCATCATTTTTTGTGTGTTCATAAATCCAGAAAATTTAGGACCAGGCTAGGTTAGGCCTTTGGATCAAGATCTGAATTGTTTCTCAGTTTATATGCCAGATCTTACTTTAGAAGCAGAAAAATGACACTGTAATTCTGGTGACCTGTTCAGTGGATATTTGCAGGAAAAATTCTGTGTTTAAATAAAGTGAAGGTTGTGACACAGGCTGAAAAAGTCAGGAAATCTGCACTTAAGACTGACACTAATGCTCATGTGGAAAATAAAAGGCACAGGGACTCAAGTTCAGCAGGGAATGCCAACGATAACTCCGAATTTCCAGGCTTTGTGTCAGGTTCTGTCAATATAATGTTATTTAAATGGAGTTTTATGCCTGTGAATTCACTTGTGTTTTAATGGCAGGATTATTTTAAGAGGAATAATAATAATAATAGAAAGAAATGTTGTTAGGAAAGGTTGCATGTAAAATGTCTGTTATACATGACAGACCGGAATGGATAAATCTGTACCAAAGCCATTCGTAGGCAGCAGGCTGGAGCTGGCATCAATGCCAGTCCTTGCTACACGTCTTCTGGTTGATCTTAGTCAAGATGTGAAATACAAGGAATAATGCTAACCTCCTTCCTAAAGTGCTTTATAAATAAACCTGCAGAATAAAAGAGCCATGCTCCACCCGGGTTTTGACAGACCAGCATGGCCTGTGCATGTCTGTGGGAATACTACATACCTCACACCTCCAATGAGACACATCCCATCCATCTTCTTTCCCTGTGTGCTCTGGTGGCTGTGCAGGACCTCCGACATCAGTGGGGCTTCCACCTGGAGGTCACCACTGAGCACCGGCTGCAGCGTGTGATCCATCATGCGTGCCATCAGCCTGCAACCCAGCACCTGTGCAGGCTCCTAGGAGAGGGCTTCAGGCAGCCAGCACAGCCTTCCTGATGCAGCAAAAGGCTTTCTCTTTCTCCAGCTGTCCTTACAAAGAACCTCCTTTCCTTTTTGTTTGTGGTTTCCTCTTTAGCGCCTCTGCAAAGCCTTGTACCTTTCAGGAGCCATCCATAAGACCTGGAGAAGTTTGTGGTATTTCCAGTGGTTTCAGGTAGAATCACAGAGATTACTGCCTTCTCAGCTTGTAGTACAAGTTCCTGTGTATCCCTGTGAGTTCAGCTACTGTGAGAATGTAGTGTGGATATTTACATTTATTTGATTTTATAGGCTAAGAAATTGTCCAAGTACTTTTTGCTCCTTTTGGAGCTCCATCTCTCCTTTCTAATACCAAGGTAATTTGACAGGAAAACAGATTCATCACATGTTGATCTGAAAACTGTTTTTGTGAAGATCCACAAAAACAGATAAGAGGAAATCAGGCACCACTGAAAATCCCTCTGATACAGTAGGAATTGAATGCAAAGGCTCTTGCTACCAATGAAAAAGAGATCAGAGGAGCCACCGGGCATGGAAGTCAGAATCTTGACACCACAGCACAAGTAAAAGGGGAATTTAAAGTGAGAAAATGCAGCTGCTTATCCCCACTTTGTGTACTGTGACTGTTATAAGGAAAGCACCTATACAAACAGAATAACAACACTTATGGAAAAAGAAGGATGGTAAATACCATTTGTTAAGCTGTTGCTTTGGAGTTTTTCACAAACATCTATAGAATCATCATAAAAATATGGCCATAACTCAAATATTCAGCAACACTGACTTTTGTAACAGTGTGAAGCAGCTGTCCATAATCAAGTAGTAACACTCCTGCTCTTTATAGCTTGGCACAGTTTCTACCCCCTTAATAAGCTGAGCAAACAAGCACCTCTTTATGTACTTAATAGCTGCATCAGGACTTTCCCCTAGGAATTTCTTTGGGTGATTTGCTTCTCCTAAGCATGCTAAAATTAAGGGGGAAAAGGATATAGTAAAGCAGAGGCCAACTGTGAAAAACAAGAGGAATTGGTGATACAGCCTGTGAAGGGAATTAGATTTGGGAATAAGTAAACAATGGGAAAGGTAAGCAAGTAAATCTGGTTCCTGCATGCTGCTTGTCTGCTGCCTTGATGCGCATTCACCTGAAAGATGTTTCTGCCTAAGCAACCATTTGCTCTATCCCTTATGAAATGCACCTGGGAAACTGATGGCTCCTGGGGAGAGAGTATAAAAATGAGTCATGGACTCCTACTGAGACTTGGAGTGGGGGAAATCTCTCCATTTAGGGACAATATAGGATAGGATATTGAGTAATGAAGTAGAGCTCTGTAATGAGAAAGAGCTGTCAAGGAAGCACAGAACTCAGGGAAATCGTTATATGAAGAGGGAGCAATCAGAAAGCTGTTGGATTGAGATGCTGTTACAGCTCTCACTAGAATTTCAAGCTTTGGGGAAATAACAAAATGTAAGAAGGGAGTGGTACTATGTCAAGTCAACAAGAATTATAGGGAGAGAAATACAAGTTATAGATTCCATCCTTTCAGCTATTAGAATCATGTGATTATGATACTGAATCCTCTAAGCCTAGCTAAATATAAGGAGATTTGATTTATACTGAAGACCCAAGTTGGCTTTTATTGGCATAAATCTGTGCTGGAGTAGCAAACTGTTTGTTGAACCCTGTTCGTTAAAGTCTTTAATACAACCTCGGAGATTTTCTGTTGCTTTTTCCTCTCATTTTCTTTTTTAAATTGCCTTACCTCAGTTACTGAAAATGAGACAGAAGCACACAAAGAGACTGGTGACAAGATAAGTCTTCTGTATTTTCTATAGCTAAATTACTTCAAGGCAGAAGCCTGTGCCCATTTTGTCAAGCTCTACAACTCCTACTGAATTTGAGAACATTGACTTGTTCTAACTGAATCAGTCTTTTTTTGGACTAGATATTAAAAAATATTTTGATTGTATTACTTTGACAATATGCAAGGTTGAACTGATTTAGAGAAGGAGACGGTTGTACAGTTCCTTTCCTCTGGTACAATGCAATATTGATATATATAAATATATATTTTATCCTAGATTGAAAATTTTCTGAAGTGTCATATTTCTGGATTAACTCAATTTTTTTTACTGTATAAGACTGAAAGGGATCAGCCTGTATCCTTTTCAGTCCTCCTTAAATGTTACTCTACAGTTCTATCAATACCTATTTAAATATATCAGTTTCTGTAATACTGGTACCATTGAGATCTGCATGGCCTAAAACAGTCTGTGCCCTTTACATGGGACAATTTGGTTTAAACATCCAAAATCTACCAGGTGGTTTTGCACTCGGAAATCTGCAGTCTTCAGCCTTTTCCTTGCTCTCTGGCCCCAGATGGGCTTAGGTCCTTGGAGTATGCCAGAGCAAACTTAGTAACACATAAAGTGATGTGCCTCGTGAGTCTCACTTAATTACATCAAAATGAAGTTTACATGGAGTGTGCTGTATATCCTGTCTACCAAGACTTTTTTGTAGTCTGTAGGAAGGCATTTTCTCTCCCAGGAGACAAACGTCCCCTGCCAGACAATGCAAAGCAGCCTCTCACCTTCCCCTCTGGTTAGCGAAAGGAAGCAGGAGAGTTGCCAGCTAGAGTAGGGGAGGATAAACACACCATATTATTTTGACCGTAATGATTCAAATAAAATAAATAAATTGCTGCAATATAGCTTAGGGTTAATTTCATGATTTTACAAGAAAGAGCTGGCATCATTGTTAACATATTAAATTCTAAATGTCCATTCAATTTAAATGTCATTTAAATGTTGTTTTTTCTTTTCCTTTTTTTTTTTTTTTTTTCAATTAAAATGTCATTTAATGTATTTTTGCATTTTAACTGAAGCCCCAGATAAGAACTAAAAAGTATGGAAGAACAGAAAAAATGCTTTTGTGATAATGAATTTCCTTACCCATTGTTAATCAAGATGCAGACTTTTTTGAATGGCTGCTATCAGCAGCCTATCATTATTCAGCATCTCTAGCTGTTATAAAGCTGCAACATCATCAAGCATTACTTTCCTTCCATTTGAGAGAATAATGAAATTAGGGATGTAAGTTAGTGTTGTCAAAAGAAGTAGAACATGAATGAAAGGAGTTAAATTTCAGATGCCTATGTTTATATACACTTTATGCCTTGTTGACTGCTAGATTCTTCTATGTTTCAACAAAGAAGAAAGGTTTTATATTTATCCTTGAAATAATCTGTATCCTTGGATCTGCAGTTTGGTTTTTCCCATTCCATCACATTATAGAGATAGAAGTAAGATGGAATATGAATATGCAACTGGATCCAGACATCCTTCACATTTAGTTTGGGCCGACAATTAGATCTAAACTTCCTCCAGGTGCATCCTATCCCAAATTAATTTACTTCTTATTTTCCTGAAATAAAGAAATTTTTGCCCCAGGCTGTTGGAGTTAACAGGATTTTGTGACTATTTATTAGCTACAATTAGAACATGCTTATTTGATTGCTCATTATTTCGTCCCAATAAAAATCCCTCTTCCCCACAATAGTATGTGAAGTAGGCATTCTGTCACTCTTCACATTGTTCATACTGTGAGGCACTAAAAATATCAGTGTAACAGCAAAACATGTTAGCCAACTCCAAAACTGGAATTTTATAGCTCAATAACACACGTGTATTGGGTGACCAGGTGATTTTGGTGTTTCTTCATTTCCTCTCCAAATGCAGGTTTTTTATTGTCATAATTAGCAGTATGAGGAAATGCTATTGTATGTTTTGGAAGAGTATTAACTCCATATTAGGAGTTAATCCATTTCTGCTCAGAATTGCAGAGAATATTCAGTTGGCTACGTTTTCTTTAATTGTCCTCAGACAGTCCAATTCAGTGTCCTGTACTGCTGTTAGTGGGCTTATTTGTTTTGTCCTCATTATCAGGTCCTTAACTGAACTCTTAAAAGGGAAACCCTGACAAAGAAAAGGTCAAGCAAAGTTAAAGAAAACCTCTGTGGATAGCCTTTAATAAAGCTAGAAAACTGAAAGGGTTAAAATATGAATATGTGGACAAGGTACCCTGATCCAAGCAATGAGGTATTTTATATGGAATTTCTTGTAACTAATTGTAAGCAGGTGCATTTGAACTGCCGGATGCCAACCTGCCAAAATGTGTCATGGCTCTAAAACCTAGCCAGATCCTAATGCGTAGTGAGGTCTGTCTGGTGCTAGTGAGCTGGAGTCTTTCTGAGTTACTTCTCAGAGTGCCTTCATTGGACCCATGTAAGTGTTACAGAGACACTCATAACTTCTGCCTGCCTGTTAGGGCTTGCTGTGGTTGGGGCTGCAGCAGGAATGTCCAGTAGTTCTTTCCTTTTCTTTGAGTACAGCTGTAGTTTGACACCCATAAGTGCTGAAGCAGTGTAAGGATTCTCTCTCTGTCAGCAGAAATGATCGTTTGTAATGTTTTTGTTCCACGTGTAGCCTTCTGCTTCAGCAGTACTGCTGTAAAGCAGCTCCTGAAATGCAATACCAAAATTGTGTAAGAAAACACCTTGTCTTCAAGTTCTCTGAGTTAGCCTCATCATGCCACACAGTGAACAACAGACTGGTTGACAAATCAACTGGACTACCTAAAAATACACAGTCATAACATTTGTTTTATTGGTAATAAGTACTTACAAGCGCAGAATGGTTTGTGAGTGCTGAGCTCACTTGGAGCTGTATGATTGGCTGCCCTTGATATCATAGCCCTGCCGATAATGTCCAGTAAATCTGTGGGGCTAACTGTTTCCTTACTGTGTATAAATTCCATTTCATGACAGCAATAATATGTTCCAGGCAGTGCATTTCAGGGTGATAATTATACTTCTTGGGTGGTTAAAGTTACTCCACCTTAGCTGTGTGAAAAAGGAAGAAAAAAAAAAGTACTGCTTGCAAAAATGGGAGAATTTCTTGGTTTCCATGTATTTTTTTTTTTTTTTTTAAAGAGGGGGGAGGAGGAGTTTGGTGGTTTTTTTTTTTTTTTTTTTTTTTTTTTCCTCTCCTCCCATATTTCAGTGAGATTCTGGCTGAATAAAGGTGGGATGTAAAGTGAGTTCAGACTTCAAGGGAAGGCCTGTGCCAGTATCTCCGAGCTTTTTGAGCTAACTGACCTCTGCCAAACCTCACATTTTTGTGGACCACTGTCAGCCCTTACCATTAAGCTTTTATTTGAGGACTATATTACAGAGATTCACTGTTTCATAGGGGTCTAGAGACCATGACAGTGGTTGCTAGTTTTCTGTGGACTGTGGTTTCATAGAATCACAGGCATAAAGAGGACCTCAAAATAATGGATAAGGAAGGATAGTATCAACCACATCAGTATCATGTCTCACACATATTCGTCCGATCATTTTTAAAAGCCTCTTGTGATGAACAGGCCACAGCCTTATCAAGTGTTTACTCCAGAGCTTCACTGTTGATACTATTGGGAAACCTTTGCTAATGTCTAATTTAAATCTTTGCATTAATCTTGTCATTAATAGACCAAGGGCATAGAAAACCTTTTTTCTTTGCAGCCTTCTTTTATACATTTTAGGATGTTTAGCATGTTCCTTCCATTCTCTCTTTAGTAACCAAACAACCTCAAATCTTTCAGTCTCTAAGGCATATTATCTAGACCTTTAATGTGTAATTCTCTGGAGAATTCAATGCTCAACATTTTTCCCAAAATACTGTAGCTGAGGCCCTGCAGGCTGTTAACGTGGAAGAAGGAGAATCTTCTTTCTTGCATACTGTAAGTGTTTTTCAGGCAACATTTTTTTTTTTTGTCATTTGAACAATATTATGACATTGTTCACCCTGTAATCTATTTTATAATCCCTAGCTTCCTTCCTATCTAAATACTTCTATGGTACCAGTTCTATCTCTAACTGTTGTTCATGCAGCAATTTATTCCTGTGTAAATAGTCCTTACTTCTGTGATCAGCGTCCTACAGCTTTCTGATTGTTAACACCAGTGTAGGAGGATCTTTTCTGTCCTTCAGTACATTAAGAGTCCAGCTCACTCATCAAATTTGGAAAACGCCTTGTTTTTGATATTTTATAAACATACATTTTTTTTTCTTCCTGAATTATTAATGAAAATACTGAGTTATACTTAATGTAGGAAAGACCCTTTAGCCATTGATTGGTCCCTTCTGAAAAGGGAATTATATTTTTCCTTTCACCTAGTCCACACTGCACAATTTTCTCTGGAGCACATCACATCATACTGTCTGGTACATTTCTAAGGATGAGCTATACAACAACTATGACTTCTTTATCCGCAAGTTCTGTTATGTGGTTGTAGGAATTACTATGGTTTAGCACAGTTTGTTCTGGCAAATGTAAACTGGCTCGTGCTTATCGTGTTGTTTATTTTCTAGGTATTTACAGATGGTTTGTTGATTATTTGTTCTAACATTTCTTTGGCAACCTGGAGTGGTAATGTAAAAATTTCTTTGTTCCTCTTCTAACTCCTTTTTAAAGATGGACACTGTGGTAGTCCCTTCCAAGTCTTCTTTTGTTTTGCCTCAGAGACATCTTTACAATGATATCTATCAGTGGTTCCAAGATTTAATTAGTCAGTTTGTGACATGTTTTAAGTTTTGTGCATCATACAATCTTACATGGTCTAGCATCTCAGTGCATTAGGTGCAAAAATTTTACAGCTGAAATTTATCCAAACCTTTGCTAACTTATTCCTGTTTTATTTCAGGCTTGTGCCTTATGCCTTTGCAGGAATCAGTAGTCTGTTTTTGTTTTTGTTTTTTTCCTCTTAACAAAAAAAAAAAAAAAATAAAAAAATTGTAAAACCAAAAAAGTTTGCCTGTGGATATCTAGGTGGGATGTTTCTTGATTTCTACGAAAATTGGTATGGTTATGTATCCACATTTCTGCTAGATCTAACCTAGTAGAGTGTACTACAAAGAAACAGTTTGAGTAAGAAATGAAAATTAATAAAATGTGATGTACCAGCATTTTTTTTTTTTCAATATTTGACTGAACGTAAATTGTAAGAATCATATGTATGGATGGTGTTTAGATTTTTACTATATGCCCTAAACATTATTTGGAGCATGAGGAAGCCAGGACATGAAACCTTCCCTTTCCAAAACTTTTAATAGAGTAGCTGTAATCAGAGGTCTGTTTGTCACTGCTGTGTTTCTGAGAAATCTGCTGAGATCTTGGTAATTGATTAAAAAGCACCCCTTTACTTGGATTACAGCAATATGCAGAATATACGATGTACTTTGCAAGCCTACAAAATGAAGAAGCTACTGATCTTGAATTTTTTTATGTCTGGTGGTATCTTTCTGTGCATATATGCAAGGAGAACAGTATGCTGGGTCCAAAGCATGTCCATTGCTGGTTCGTCCATTCATTTTGCAGAATGATCTTATCCACACATTCAGGAGCATCAAAGAGACTTCTACGTTATGGCACACCTCTTTAAAAACCAAAAATGTATTAAGAAAAAAAAATAAATACAACCTTCAGGTTGAAAATAATACCAACTAGATGAAACTTCTAGTGTAACCAGAAATTCTGGGGTAGTGTTCTAATGCTGTATATTTCCATATTCCCCAAATTATTAGGGTTGTGTCACATAAATTTATTTTTAATTTTTATATCTCCTGAAAATCTTAAATTTTCTTCTAGTTTCATGCCTGCATACAGAAGACCGTGAAGAGATCTGTTCTGTACCATCCCTTCAGCTTAAAATATTGTATTTTATAATTCTCTCAAAGTTAATTGTACCTGAGAGATTGTCTGATGGCACTTGTTACTTTCAAGTCTCCTACTATTGCAGTTGCAGCTGTGAAAGGACACAATCCTTTGAATCAAATTCAAGAGCTCTGCTGTTTCAGCTTGGGCCTCATGTCTAATCTTGTCAGAGGTCACATGGTCTCATAGGGTGGTAGTCTTTTTAGTAACAACAGTGCTAATAAATAATTTATAGAAAAAATGTGTATCAGTTTTATCTCATATGCATTTACATGCAACAACAATGCTTAAATGTAGTAGTGCTCATAGTAGCTGTAGTTAGAAAACCTTTCTCCTGAAGAGCTCTATTAGAATTCGACATCTTCCCCCCCAAATTTTGTTTGCTAAGAATCTCAGAAAGCTGTTGCCAAAAATGTATTTTGTAATCTTTTAAAGCCAAACTTGGATTAAGTAGCAATCAGGGAATCATGCATCAAAACAGGAAGCTCTGTACAAGCTGACAAGGAAAGCTTTGCTCTGCTGATTTTGGACAGACACATCCTACGAAGATGTTTTCTCTGCTGTTTTCCCTACTACATAGAGCTGCTGAGTGAAAGTGTATCAAAAGCAGGAGCAAGATGCTGTAGTGCCACTGACTGCTCACTGGCCAGAGGCAATCTCACCTTTCCTCCCAGAACTAACACAGAGGCAGGGCTATATCCGCAGCCATTTGGCCCCATGCCTTCACCTACATCCCTGTTACATCCAGACCTACATCCCTGTGGTGCATGCAGTTCTGAGAAGAAAAAATAAATGATGAAGGATTAGTGGTGAAAATCTGTCTTGAAACAAAGTTCAAGGAAGGCAAGAGAAGGAGAGAAGGTAGTCGAGGAAAGGAAATAGGACGGTGTGGAAGGAAGCCAGGGTGAGGAAGGCGATTTGAGAGGAGGCAACAGGCTATCATTTCACTCACTGTTTAATCACACTACATTAGTATCATTGGAAACATCACGTGGGGTGCCATGGATGTAACAGTAAGGATGGAGAGGGAAGCACTCCACCTCCATGGCTTCTGTAGCTTCCCCTGCAAGCATATGTTGTTTGGACACTGTTAGATAAAGCAAACAGGTCAATCCTTGCATATCAGCTCCAATGAGCTCCACTGGCAGGAGCAAGTTATCAGATACAAAAGGCCACAACCTGACATCAGAATCCATGGCTGACCCACAGCAGCTGGAAATCAGGCCCATCTGCTGATGCTGTGGACTCTGGTGATTTTGTTTACAGCATGCTGAAGATTTTCAGGATCTATTTTTGTCTAGGTTGAAGCAATAATGAGGGCCGGTCCCACACTAAGTGTTAGCTAATCTCTCTGTCTAGAAGCTGTTTGATTCTTAAATCAGTTCAATGTGCAAAACTGGTTGCATAGCTCTCTCTGTCACTCACGGTCATAATCTGCCTTAAAATTCAAATTTTCCCTCATAAAAGACCGATGAAGGGGACAGGTTGTTTAAATTATAGTTTTCCTGTTCCTGGGAAAACAAAGGTTCAGAAGTTATAATGTGCAGGTGGAGCTTTTTTTTTTTTTTTTTTTTTTCTTTTTTCCCTACAAGCCAGTAATTAACACCTTTGCTTCATGTTAGACCTTATTGCTGCATGTGGACCTTATTGCTTCATCAAATGTTTGAAGGCCCAGCTGTTTTTCATCACCTAAACAGCACCATTTGACAATGAGGAAAAAAAAAAAGCAAGCTTTGCTAACAGCAAAGATCAGTTTTTCTTGCCCCCACCTCCTTCCCCACATGACTTCTCCAACAGCCATCTTTTCTTCCTCAGCATTCCCAAAGAAGATCATGTGATTGACTCCATTAATGTTTATATAAATCTAGAACAGTCTGGTGTCATGGCAGAATAAAGAAAACAATGCATGTTGACAACAGAGACTACCTCAGCTTTTCTGGATGGATTTGTCACCATAGATGACTCATTTTAGGAGAAATAAGAGAATTACTTGAAAAAATAATTTATAAGCTCCTTACCCAACCTCCCTTGAAGGCCTTCTGAAATGATCTTGTTCCATAAACCCTTCTATATCTTAATACAGAAGCTGTCTTTCTTGGGAGCTGGACTGTGTTTTGATCATTTGATAAATGAAAATAGACTCTGAACAGCTAATACAAAAACAGAGACATCATGCTGGTTTGTGGATTCTTCTCTGGAGGGATTCTGAGGCTTTTAGCAAAAACCTATGAATGTTTTCCATGCTCCTGTGGTAATGTTTCTGCCAAAGACACAAGGTCTGTCTCCTCACAAGATCAGTGCTCCTCAACATTGGATCAGGCCCTTCCTATGCTCCATGTTTAAGCAAGAAGTTGTCAGCTTGTTTGAACAGAGGGTGACTTTTTTTTTTTTTTTTTTTTTTCCCTGTGCTCTCCTCTAGCCCCCCTCCTTTAAGGCTTCTAAGTCAAACACTAAGTGTGATTTATGATGACAGAGATCACTGTGAGCATAAAGTTCAAGAGTGGGGCTGTTTATTTGTTTAAGTTGTTTTCTGAGTGTTTCTCTATATATCTAGCCACATGCTTAGACTGAAATACCCCAGCACAGTCACTGGTTTGTAAGAATATTGTTTTGACAACAAAAAATGCTTGTAAACATTCAGAATGGGGAGGGGAAATATTCACTGTTTTAGGATTAGGCCCATTGTCATGCAGTTTGTTCTCATATGAGTGGCATAGGGCAAAATGACTGGCAAACACTACTGAGGAGATACTGTATGCAAAAATACACTTGGTCAGGTGAGCAACTCCTGAATGTAGGTAGGAGCTTAGAGCAATCTGTGCTTTGTCTTCAGCAAGTAAGCTGTAAAGCAAACCCAAATTCAAAAATTCCAGTTATAGGAGTCAAATTAGGTTCTCCTAGTCCAAAGCACAAAAGGGCATGGCAGTATCCCTCCACTGGGATCCTGGGAACTGCCTAATGTCATTGTTGACTAGCCAAGTCAAGGATTTACATAGCTGCCTGCATATCTGTCATCTCAGCTCTCAAAAAATGGGAGTTCAGTTTCTCAGGAGTGAGATTTGCCTGAACTTGGTTTTGTCTTCTAATGCCTAGCACCAAAACTGTGCATCTCTGGTTCCCACTGATCCTTCAGTTACAGTTGTGTCGTACTTACAGGCTTTAGAAGCAGAGCTCTGGGGCACTGGGAAAGTTGAGAGAGTCTTCTCTCAGTTCAGTGTTCCCCTAGCTGGCTACTTTCATTTCACAAATTTGACTTAACAGCTTAGATTTGTCTGCAACTGAATGCGTGTTGGTTATTAATCAAAATAAATAATTAAAATGAGGGAAAACAAAATGTGACCAAAACACTTTTAGGTGAATCTGACTGCTTCTTTTCCAAACACCTCTGCATTTGACTTTTCTGTTACAAATTTGCTTCAAAGGTTCTGGGAAAGGGAATGGTGTTTAAATTATTGTTTCCTTTTAAAATTTATCCCCATGACACGTGCTTCATTTTTTTTTTTTTTTTTTTTTTTATGAGAGCAGTTCCTTTGAAAATTATCTTCTTGTGCTTTCTTTCACAATTTATTCTAACTGAGAATAAACTGATTTTTCATCATGACACTCTTTTTCTCCAGAGAATAGCATTGTTTTTCTTTTATTATTTTCTGATTCAGTCCATTTAAGTCATGCTCCTCCTTCACTTCCTTACTGCACTAAGTAGAGTCAGGGGTTAGTTAAGGAAAGTTTTGTTTGAGTGCTTCCAATTTTAAGCTCATGACTCAAAAAAAAAAAAAAAAAAAAATCTTGTTCTTAATGGGTTGATTGCCAGATTATTTCTTTAAAATTATAGCACTTATTTCCTGTTTTCAAAGGTTAAAATCAGCCACTTAAGCATGACTAAAAAAAGCCAGGATGCCTAAATTAGTTTGCATAGCTTGAGCAATAACAACTCTATCAGACTGCAGGTGTCACAATATGCACATACACATAGAGAAAACTTAAAAACAGGAGGCAGTCTTACTGAACCCAAAGGAATCTTTTTTAACAGAGTTCACACTGCTTTGCTCATGAGGTCAGGCTATAGAAAAGCAGCTGACACTATGATATTGAAGGCTCCAGTGGTTTTCCTGCAGGAATAGATGGATGACCTGGTTGCTTTATATTGCTGACTTTGTCCATTAAAACAGCAAAGTAAAAACTGGTTTTCCTCATGTGGGTTTCTTCTTAATGAGATTTGTTCCTTGTCATCAAGACTATTCGTATGCTTTTTTCCCCTCAGTCTCTTTTTCTTAATAGTCTCTGAATTTCCTGACTTCCCAATTTCGATTGTCTGGGTACAGTTCATCCAAGGCTAAAGTGCTCTGACAAAATCCATGCCAAAAATAAGGGAAAAATAACACAATTTATTAGATTTTATATCTACACCTTATGATTTCAGTGTGGTGTTTAACTCCTATTCAAAAGAATCAGGATTCATTAGAAATATTTTCAGAAAATGAAATTCACACCTATGGACAATGCCAGGTTTCAGCTCCAGGGGCTGAGTTTAGCAGTGTTTTGCTGGAGGTTCCACTTAGGCCAATCCCCATAATTTAATCCAAATATTTTGAGAGAGAAATAATGTCTCATATATTTTCAGAGCAACCTTAATACAATTCATCCCATATATGGGTTTTACTTGCTCTTCTGTCATATATATATATTATATAAACTGGGGACGTAAGAGATATATATATAAATCACCCCCCAAAGTAATTTTGTCTTCATGTCCCCAGAATTATCAGGATTAGAAACATGCAGTCTCATCCGACATCCCATTGTTTTCTCACTGTTGTGATCAGAGCAGTCATTCAAACAACTCATCATATAAGTTAAGGATAGATTAATCCTAGCTTTTCCACAAATAGGGGATCTAATTTCCCCACTCTTCCTGCAGCCACAACATATTATATATGTGCAGATAGAAGAGCTCACACATCAAAAACTAAGCCCTGTATTTCAGAATACAAAAGCCAAGAAAGAATGAAGTGAAACAAAAAATAATATTTTTGAGAGCTTTGGTCATGTGATAGTAGCTTCTTCTTTGAAGAAGTTATTCCACTGTTTTTATGAGCTGTTTATAACTACAGAAGATATGTAGAAGAAAAATGCTGATCAGTATGTATTTGTCCTGTTCTGTGTCCTGATAAGAGAGACTACATCATCATCAGACAGACTAGAGATGCAGTTTTCTGTGAAGTCCAAGGCAGGAGACAATTTACTGTAAATTATTATATAAACTGTGCTCTAGGTACTACTCTCTTAAAAGTCTATTTTCTTCTTCCTGAAACAGCTTCTTTATACACGCTACATACATACCACAATTTCAAGTGGTTTAAATTCTGAATTATCTGATCATTAAAACAAATACTACTACCCAAAGCAACAAAACAAATAAAAAATAAATATTGCTTAAAAAGGCAGCTAAAGTGAGAATCTTCCCCAGCATTCCCGGCTAGAATCAGGCTACAGATCTGTATCTTTACAGTTGATTTCTTATTGTTTTAAAGTTGGAAGAAGCCTATCTTGACTGCTGTTTGACACGTGGATAAAATGTCATGAGAAAATTAAGAGTCACATGGTTTCAGTAAAATTCTACTATTTCAGATTCAAATCCTATTTTGTTTTGATTTAAGCTTACTTGAAGCCACTCTAGTACTGTTCCTTAGTTTGGCTTTGGTATCCAAACCTGAACCCTTGATAAAAAATATACCAAAAGCAGCTAAGAACATCCCACGCCATATTCACTAAGAGCTCTGGTGACTTTGGATCCACCTCAAACCTTGTGCAGAGGAAATTGTGTTGCTTTGAGTTAGCGACTTTCCAGCAGTTTCTCACCTGCAGGCCACATCTGCCTAACTCATCAGCAGAAGTGGGCAAATCTGGGCCCAGGACCGAACTGCTTTGAGATGTTCGTGGAAAAGCTAGGAAATCCCTGTCACTCCCTATTACGATTAAGCAATCACTTTCCCTGGGAACCTGCTTCTGCTGGAGCAGACAAGCCTTCAGCCCTGCAAGTGGTCTTTTTGTTTGTGTATCTTTTCTGCTCCTCTGTTTACTTAAAGGGACAGAATTGTCAGCTCTTGTAAAGCTGGGCTGCATAACTGATGGCCTGTCCACATCAAAATTGTATTTTTAATTTTTTATTTTTTTATTTTTTTTTAAGAAGAATCTTGTCCAAACATGAGTAGAAATGGACAGATTTATGAAAGCAAAGAAGAGCAAAGTGGAAAAGGAAGTTTAAAGGAAGTTTATGGCTTTTTTTTTTTTTTTTTTTGGTAGAGACTCACTGCTGTGTAAATGCACTGAAAGAATCTTTTGGCTATTTGGGCTTTTGCATAACAGCTAGAGACGCAGAGCAATTAGATTTTCTAAGTATAAGCAAGAGAATCTGTTTTGTTTATACAGAAAAGTCCCCCAGAAGAGAGGCAGGAGCGGAGACATAAGTAATAAGCACATATGTTTGGAAAGAGTATAATGTACTTATAAATATTATAGTGGCGTCGCTATAGTTAAGGGTCTGGCAAGATTTCTGTTGTAAACCCTTCTTGTCAGAGGTTCAGAATGGAGCTGTAAAAATTCCAGGCTGCAACTTGGCATGTGAGGGCTCCAGGCAGGAGCACAGGTTTCCCTCCTGCCCCCTCGATAACTTGGCATGAGCCTGATTGTCCGCAGGGAAGTGATGCTAGGCAGAGCCCTCGCCTTTCTCTCCAAAAGCAGATGGTTTGTATTCCTGCCTTGCCAGAAAAGCTGGAATACTGGAAATGTAGTGGGACATTGATTTGTGCTGCAGAAAGCAACACCAGTGTGTGGATGTGTGGTAGATAGAAACAAACCCCACAAATGAATGAATCCTTTCAGATTTGGAACCAGTCTACATGTCTAAATGTTTGGTTTCACAAAGAGAAGATCGTGAAAGTTTTTAGGAAGTTGCCTTCATAAGCAAAAGCCACAGAAGGGGGTGTAAACCAATTAATGACTTTAAAATTGAACTTTTATCCAGTCTACTCATGGTTTACTGGTTGCACTTTGTTAGTAGTTGAACTTAATGACAAAAGGAAGCACCAGGATCTGTTCTTGATCCGCAGACTATAAGGCTGTGATGTTTTAGTGTATTAACTGGCAAATCTGGCACTGCTAACAAAGGGAAACTTAACTAGGAATAAAAAAAGAATTCAGCTGCAAGAAATTTAGGCTATCCAAATAAGCAGTGAGAAAAATAATATTTTACATTTGGGCAGTTTATATACTTTTTAAATTAAACAAAATAACACCAGAAAGAGCCCACTGTATTCTGCTAAGCCAAACACCTTAGGGTTCCTGCACCCAGTATCTGAGGTTGGTCTTTACACTTTACCACACAGCAGCTGCAAATCTGGGTGCAAAGGATCAAACTGAACACTGGAAGTTTTTATTTAGGAGATGGTGTATACATATGCACTAAGCATATTGATAGCTGTAATTACACAGGGATTTAGGGACCTAGTTTTGGGACTAACGTTTCATGTGAATGTCACCCGATCTGGACTGCAAGGCTTAGGTATATATTACTAACCATTAAATTATCATTGATGCTACATTTTGGTAGTGGCTACAGAGGAATGAATTCTCCTCAGGTATCAGGTTGACAAGAGCAATGCCACAAGAGACATCTTGAACTGCTAAGGCAAAAGAAAAGATCATCAAGACAATAAATCAGTAAGCTAAGCAAAATGTATCAGCCGTGCCAGAAAAGATTGTAGACTACAAAACACGTGTTTTTATCATGATGGTTATGAAGAGAATCTAAGCTGAAAAATGAAATGCCATTCATTAATTTTACTATAAATGGTTAGTCGGGCAAAAATGTAATTTGTTAAAGGCGCCGTCCCTTCTACTTCCTCGCCCACTGCATAAGTTCAGTACTTTCAGGCCAAGTTTTGCACCGATGTACATCCTGTTCAATCCCACTGAACTGAGTGATACAGGCTATAAGACAACACTGTAATTGTCCCCTAGGATTCAGTCTGGCTTCAAGTAAATGTCACCTGGAGAAGCTACTGTGTCTTGTGGGGTAGCAGTGAGTAGTTGCTCTCATTCTGAAGTCAGGATCTCAAAAGCAATTGCTGCTGGCCTAAAGATCCTATTAAAGTGATATTGGGACTCTGACTGAAATGCAGAAAATTTGGAGCCAGGACTGACTGTCCAATCTACACCAAATCTTTTTGCAAGATTGTGGGAGATGTGGAAATATAATTGAAAATACTGCATAATAAAACTGTTGATTTTAATATAGATCCTTATGGATTAGATGCCTTGTTTCTGACTATAAAAGTAAAATCACCTGAGAGAAAAGTTTGATCTTTCTTGCTTCACAGTAATTCCATTCAGTATTTACTCCCACTTCATACTGGAAAGGGGAAGCCTTTGAGACTTAGGTTAGAAAGTAGCTTATTTTTTTGGTCTTGTGAAATACACTCAATCACTATCTGTAATTATCTGTGTAGACCAGCACTTTTAATTCTAGAAGATAAAGGAAAAAATAGAGATCAGTAGTGGGAAGCTGAAGCTATATTAATACAGAAAGGAAATAAGGAACATATTTTTAACAGTGGATGTAATTATCCATTGGAACAAATTACCATGGCTATATGATGGATTCTCCATCCCTTGAAATATTTAAATCAAAACTGGACATCTTTCTAAAACTATTACCAGAGTTATGGGTTTGTAGGAATTACCAGGTGAAATTCAAAAACTGGTGTTTTGTGGGAGGTAAGACTTAAAGCTCACAAGTGTCTGTCTTCTGGCCTTAATAACTGCTATTGCTTATGAGAGAAGAGAGGTCTGTGTTCTTGATTTTGTACCAATAGCCAGAAGTGGCTACAGTCCCATGTTTGAATTTCAAAAATAAAAGATGGACTTTTGGAATAGTAGTTGACTTCACTTTAAAATGCGTTTGTGTGCCTTGGTATTTAACATCTACGTTAAAATCACTGAAAAAAAAATCAGTGGCCTTTAGACCACGTTTTCCATGAGATAACAAGGATAAATAAACTGAATCATTTTTAATTGTTGTCATTATTATTATTTTAGAATCAAAGAATCTCCTTGGAACTGCCTGGTTTGGCTCTGTTCTTTAGTGACAATTATAATTCCAGTGGTAACTATTCATTCCTTTCACCTAGTTTGCTTTGGAGGGGACATTGGCCATATGTAATATTTAAGATGAAAATAGCTATAGTCGTATAGCTAAAACAGAAATTACACTCTCAACGTTATATATGAAGATGTGGAAATTTATTTTTTCCCCCTGTAAGTAAACTACAGCTAGATCATATCTAAGACAATCCTTATTGTTATGTAGGAGTACTATGTGTCTGTGTATATATTTGTATACATGCATGGGATGCAAGCATGATTGTGATTTCAGTAAAATAAAGAGAGAGAGAAACCATGGAAAATCTGATCCAGTACTACTGAATTCCTGGACAGGTAGTCCATGCATCAATCTCTTCTCACTTCACATTCTCAGGACAGTTCAATGTGCCTGAGGCCTCAAAGGAATTTTTCTCATATACCTCCAATGTTTTTATAAGACTGCCTTGGCAGGAAATACATGTGTTCTTAATAATGATTAAAAAGAATAAATTCACCTTTTGAAATCAAAGTGCAAATGGCATAGCAGGTGTAATTGAGGCAAATGGTTATGGTACATATCTGTCTTTACAGAAAAACTCAAGGGAATTTAATATCTCCTCAAGGATATAATATTTGCAGTAGATCTTGAGTATATGGTTTGCCAAGAATTCAAGGCTGAGTATAAAACATGCCATTCAAACAATGAATATGAGCATTCAACTGGGGTGATGAACAAGTTTTTTAAAAAAAGAAAAACAATAAACATAATTTGAAATAACCCAGATATAAACTCCATATGTGGAATCCAACAGGGCAACTGAAACGAAAAGGAACATTCATCATGGGATCTCTGCACTGCAAATACAGTATGCAAAGGGATTTTTTGATCAGATGGCTAGCCTAAGTGCCACCTGATGACATGCATTTTCCTGTGATTAAACAAAGAAAACAAGAAATATATATTTTGCATGCAAGTTTTTCAATATCTTTAGGTAGTGCATAGGGTGCTCTAAGCATTCTTCTTTTGGGTAAGGAACTTTATAAGACTGATGTGTATTTCTGCTGTGCTCTGAGAAGTCCTGGCTCCTACCAGTCTCTAAAAGTTTTGAGATTGGACTCTCACCTTGCATCACCCTGTCCCTTCCAGCTGGCACTGTACAGCAAAATTGTTATGAAGCAAATAACAGAGGAGCAGAAAAGTTTCAGCTCAAAACACCGCATTTGACCAGCTCTTTGCTCCAAACTGGAGTAAAGAGGATAGAAGGAGAAAATAACATGTTGTTCACAGATTTCACAACTCTGATTCAAGGAATATTTGTTACAATTATTTATTTTATTTGCCTATCACCATGGCAGCTGAGTTCTTCACTTATAAAAAATAAAAAATTAGAAACACATTGGGGCCACATTTCACAAGATCTCAAATGTTACTTTCTTGTGTGTAGTTGTTTCTACTTCTTCATTGACTAGTAATTAAGCTGCAGTATGTCTAGGTTTGCAAATCCAGCAAACTTGGAAAATTCCTCTAATTTTTAAAGTTTGTTTGTTTGCCAGGTGTTTTTTTTCCTCCAAGCTTGTCCAACTCTGAAAATTACAACTTAAGTAAAACCAAAAACATAAGTGTCATGTATCGCTGAGGGATTACCTTACCACATTAATATTCAATAATGCCAGCTACCCTTGTTCAGCAAATGAGGGCCCCGATTCAAATGAGTGATGAAACTGGGCCCAAAAATTTAGTGGAAAGAGAGGAAGGTCTTTCTCGTGGAGCTGGTCCACCTTTTCAAGGGTAGATTTTTTTGTGTGTACACAGACAGCTCACAGCAGTTTCTGGTAAGCAAAATAGTTTGGTAATCTTCCCCCAGAATGTAACAATTTTAAAGGCTGGAAAGAAAATCAAACAACATCCATAATTTTCAAACTTGTCCACTGGAAATACTTAAAAATTTTATATCTTTATTTTTGTCTCTTTTCTAGCTTCTACTGACCAAACTCCTCCCTTGTGATGTGTGCATTCTATAAGTTTCTAAGGCATATTGTACAGATGAAAGGAAGAGGTAAAGCTGTAAAGCGGGACACCTAGCTGTTATGTAAAAGCTTTCTTTAGGCCAGGCAATATTTTGCAACATATGCATTTGCCAAACCATGCTCTAGTGACAGACCCTTGGCATATGATATTTTGCTTAGCTGACAGATTAAGGACGTTGAAGATGAGAACAAATTTTGCTGGACCTAGTGGAAGAACTGCAAGGAGACGAGCCAGCCAGATAGTTTGTTATTCACTCATCTCTGAGGAAAGTGAACTTCAGCTCAGGAATCCTATGCCACTTATGTCTAAGACTGGATAGTAATCCTGTTAACACAGCAATGTGCAAAAGGGGTGGTCAGCTGGGGGGAGGTGATGCAGAGCTGCTGAGTACTCTCTCCTGAAGCCTTCATGCACTTTCCAGGCTGATTGCTCCTGACCTCTTTAGACTCCTTTGACCTGAGGAATGGGGCCCCATGTGTCTTCTCATAGAATGACCAGCAGGATGAAAGGCAAGACTGGTGTCAGGTGGAGAGTTTTCCATTTTTCAGGAAATGAAGATTTAGCTCCCTGGAACTGTGGCAGGATGGGAATGATCTGGTTTGCCAGGAGCAATGGGAACTGGGATGCTGGCTTATCTGCTGCCCCTGGGCACTGGCACCAGGGCATCCCACGCAGGGGGGCACAGGGCCAGGGAACAGCCGGATGGTGGGGTGGGAGCTGCACCATTGGCCATCCAGCAAGGCAGCTCGCCACATCTCTCGCCCCTCGGCTCCTCGCGCTCAGTACCTCAGTGCTCCCACGGCACAAAAGTGTTTCCAGATGAATGGATCATGTCCAAGTGTTTGCCTTTTGGCTATTAGCACTGCAATAGCAAACAAGTTTTCTCATGGCGAGTGAACTTCCTTTGGTTCCTTCCCCCACAGAAAGTTGTGTCTTGTTTGTCATGCCATGACAGCATTGCTGTGCTATCCAGAGTGAGTGTGTTAATCCAGGAAGGGACAAATCTGAGGGGTTTGGCTGGCAATTTTTAAACTCCAGATGGCCATACTCCAACTACCTGTCGGCTTGAATAGGAAATAAGTCTCCTGACAGGCTCACTTCCTTCTGTTTGCATTGTTTTCAGCAAAAATAGGTTTTTAATAACTCCCATAATAACGTTCCTGCAAGGTGCGGCCTGCAAACACTAGCCGAAAGCAGGACAAACATATTGCAATGTCTGTTGACTTTTCACCTATCAGTGGCCCATAGCCAGTGGGCTGTGGCTGGTTATTAACAAAATAGGAAGCAACCTCAGATTAAGTATTGCTAAGAAGTGTCTGATATCTAAAATTAGAGGCCAGAAATTCAGCTGCTGCAAATTAGTTGAGGATCTGCTCAATGTGCTTAAGGATACTGACGAAATGAATTTTGTCACTAATCTTTTCTAATTCATCAGATCCTTCTTATATTGTGTTTCTTCTCAGACTTTTCATACCTATTTGCTGTGAATTAATGTAGCACAGCTGAGAATGTGTGGAGCCATAGTTGGTTTTGTTTAGTTAACTTTGAAGCTGACCGCAACTTTTCTCCAATGACTACCCTGTTTTTCATCACTTATATTTTCTCCTAGCATGTATATAATGTCTCACCTTGTGTCAATCTTTAGCACCATTTCTGAAAATTCCCAATTATGTCACAGTGGTACTGTTTATCAAAATCTGCACTTCAAAAAGCACTTTAGAACTCGTCTGATTTTTGTACTGTCTCCCCTACTTTCATCACTTGTGCCAAAAATTTGATTAGAGCCAGTATGTGTAGCCACCCATCCCAGAGCTCTTATTCTATTCTATTCTATTCTATTCTATTCTATTCTATTCTATTCTATTCTATTCTATTCTATTCTATTCTATTCTATTCTATTCTATTCTATTCTATTCTATTCTATTCTATTCTTACGCTACTCTACGCTACTCCATACAGAAAATGGAAGATTCTGTTTTCAAGCCATCAGTTTAAGTATTCCTATGCATTAAATTTTGGTAGACTCGACTTGCTAATTTAAATAGAATCGTTAAAAAAATAGTGGTGTTGCCCTTCTTCCTCAAGATTCACCCACAATCATGAACACAATACAGAACCTCTACCATTTTCATCCCTTATAAATTTATGTATGTATATATGTATGTATAAATTTATGTATGTGTATGTAAAAGTTTCCAAATTTGAGTTCCCTGCATCAGAATATAGTTGTCCACAAGACCAAATCAGATCCAGTAGCAGAACCTGGTAGAAATTGGTCCTTCATCGTCCAGTAGCCCTCCTGTGAGTAAATTACGCTTTTCCACTGCTAGTTGTTTCTTTCTAAAGTCTGTGAAGGGTTCCATATGTTCTCACTAGTTCACACTGTAGCTAGGGATTTTATATTGGTCTAAATATAGCAGGTAAATAATCCAGATATGCTGAGATTTGTTTTGAAAACTTTAGTCTGGCTAAAATGAAGGATATGACATTCAGAAGTAAATTTATGAAACTAGGAACAACAGCAAAGAACAGCTGGGGAGAGATATTCAGGGACAGAAGTGTTATCTCTTTACAGCCTCCATTTGTACAGAGTGCTGATTACTTCAGATAAAAATCCATGCTACCCGTTCCCCCCCCCCCCCCCCCCCTTTTTTTTTTCCCTGAGGACTCCCCTGTTTATTTCACTCTCTCTAAATGATAAGGTCCTCTGAGATTTCCAGGTTTATCTCTGGGAAAATGAAAACCTCAAAGCATATCAATAAATATATATAATATCAGAAGGAAGGATCTGATAAGAAGAATTTAATTTGAGAAACTTTAGCTGACATTTCCTATCATAATTGAGAACTCCAAAGTGCACCCTGGCTGTGTGCAAAGTGATCTTCCAGCATAATGTTGGCATAGGGTTGCTACCATATACACCACAAACTCATACACTAGCTCCAGACCTGGGTTTTCCTGTCTACAGACACCCTGAAGCTCAGTTCTATCCTCTCATATCTCTCTTTTAGAGACATTAACAATGGATCTGGTTTGACACCTATCTAACTTCATCAGCTTGTATGGAGTTGCTTCTGATGCCTTTCAAAGAAGCAGCCAGCCTTAAGCTTTATTGTCTCTCTGTGGAGAGTCTTAAAAAGAATGTAAATGTTTAATAGCTGATCCTGGAGCTTTTGTAAATACATTCTAGTTCTTGCTCTGTGATAATTTAAAAACATATAAATGGTTGATATGCAAAGGTTTACGATGGAATTTTAAATGTTCTTTGAATGTAAGAGATTGTTGTAATGTATTTTAAAAAAAGTTAATTTATCATGTAATGCCATGTTATTTCAGATACAGCCAAAGCGAAACACATCTAAATTATTATTATTATTATTAATTTCAAATGTTCCATTTTCTACTGGTATCAAGCCTTCTTTTGCCCTTCACATGGCTTTTGTATATTTTTTTGGGCACTTTTAAGGGGAGGAAGACTGTATCTCCAGTAATTCCCAGTTGTACAGTGTCAGTACAGAAACTGATCATCGTTACATTTTTAAGTTACCAAAAAAATCTGGAAGTTTGCAGTAAATATAAATGTTCATATAGACAGAAAACTAATTTACATTTCTGTGGCACTCTCAGTGTCTCAGTGGCACTTTGGTCTGGATTTAGTTTAATATAGCAAACAAATATTAAAAAAAAAAAAAGCAACAAATTTATTATGACATTCACAGAATTAAGTATAGTAAAGAAACATAAGCAGACAGCCAAAAATCTCAATTAAAAGTAAGTTACTGTGGCTGTCAAAATTCTCCACCCTTTTGAGTTCAAGTAGGTACACCTTTTGGGCTATAAGTACAATGGGAAAAGACTGAATAAGGAAATGAAGTAAGATGTCTTAATATTATACTAGTAACATAAAAAGCTGTTCTGTGCCATCCCTTCCATATGAAACATTTTGTTTTCCTTGAGCTCCAAATTACTGTTCCTTCACTTAGTTCTCTTTCAAACATATGCTGTCTCTGTGCAGTCATTCCACATTCTGGCACAATGACGGTAAAATCTATATGTATGCATATATATGTGCATGCATTAAGTGTCCATATGTGTTCATACATATGCATCTGTGCAAAGACAGGAGCTGAAGCAGTATAATCTTTTGGACTGGATGGAGGACTGGGGAGAGGACCATGCAGCTGTGACCCCAACACATGATGCACAGTGAGGCTGAACTGCTTGGTGCTAGGAGGGAAGCCAAAGCTCTTGTTAAATGTCCACACATTTAAATGCACACACATGCTTCATTCATAGGACATGTTTCGTTTGATAAGGACTCACTGCTAGGAAGAATAAATAACTGGGAAAATGGAACCATAGCCAAAGAGGTTTTTGTATTCTGAAAAAGTTTAAAAACCTATGAAAACAAAAATATATTGTAGATTACTACCTTAAATTTTGCATTCATATTTCTTCTGGACAGAGAGAATAAACATGCTCTTGTCTTTTCATTCTCTACGTGGCACATTGCATTGCTCTTCACCTACTAGTTCATACAGTCTACAATGTAAATTTTAAAAAAATTTCAGCATCTCATTCTGTAGGGTTTGGTGGGGGTGGTTAAGAGGGTTCTCTTTGCTTGGTGATTATTACTTTTGGCATTGTCTTTGCCTTTTGTTACAAAGTCTTATTTGTATTTAATTTCCTACATAATAAAGACTACCATATAATTAAGGTTATTTGAGTATAACTAAGAATTCAAAAAATGTGAATGAAGAGGAATGTATGATTAATGAACAAATGAGAAAGCAGTCTTACTTTTTCCTTTTCTTATCAGCTTTTAATCCCTCTGACGTACTTAACTGGCTCCAGTTGATGTCACTGGCAGTTTTATGTGGCCTCAATGAATTTTTCAAGGAGCAGCTTCAAATTCCCTTGAGTTGGAAGGAAGAAAAAAGAACATAACTGCACTGCAGTAAAAGGGCTGTCATGAGAATACAAACCAAAAACAGTGCATAATGCCTAATGTTCTCAACTATAGTATTTTATACAGGCAGAAGATCTGAGAGCCATGAGATGGGGAACAGATTTTCTTATGAAGATAGCCACAAATAAACCCACGGAAGGATAGAACTAATTATGGTATTATGAAACATAAATGTATAAAGTACCAACACTTAGTGGAAGTTAGCAAACAGCTGGATACAGAACTAGTGAAACAAAGGTGGCATCTCTCACCTGATTGTATAGGCAATATAATATCATCACTTTATACCTCCCTCCAAAAAGTGAATGGGAAAAATTGAACTCATAAGTTCTATGTTACACTTCTGAGAGATTTTCATGTGTCTTGGGGAAAATGCCAAGTACACTGGAAGTGGGGGAGTGTTAGCTGTCTCTAAGGCGCCAAAAGGAAATGGAGAAAAGGGATAAAACAGCCCAAACAAGCAGACAAATTACAATTTTGTGGCAGGTTGCTCTAGGTCTCATTGACCTTGGCAGTAACACAGGGGTCATTTTTTATATGAGTGTACCGTCCTTGAATAATTTCTCCAACATCTACAAACAAGCTTTTCTTCCATATCAAACATGCTTGTCATGCTCTCCTTTCCAAAAAATGACAAACAAAAAGGATTTTTTTTTCTTTTATGTGCTGGGAAAATCCAGCTTTTAGCTATCATTCGTTTACTTAGCCCTCCTTAAAAAATATCTGAGCACTAGCACATTATGTATGTGCTTCTATTTTCTTTCTTATGGAAAAAAGATTCTCTTTTTGGACAACTGACTGTTTGAACACTTTGCAAGAAAGTTATAGCATTATTAGCAAGAGAAGAATAAACATTTGAGATGAGCGAAGGAAGAATACTATGCATTTGGCACATATACTCGATAAGGCCTTTCACAAAAATGTAAAATAGAACAAAGGAGATAATTGCCCCTTCTCTTCCCTATTTGCTTTCTACCTCAAATCCCAGCTTTTTCTGAGTGGAAACCAATCTTTTAGGTGCTCTGAATTGACTTCTGGAAGCCTCTCTCCTTTGGCAGTGCAGGAAGCTAATCTTCCAAATTAAACACCTACATTCATGTCTGAGAATGACAATTGGTACCTGTTGATTTTCAAAGGAGGAAATGGAAAACAAATTTCTTTGTTTTCTTTTTCTTTTTTTAAATAAAAAATAATTCCCTTTGTATAGATATGTACATTCAGTAATCTGTGGAACAGGAGAGTTGTATGATTCCTCCTTCTGAATGTAATCCTTATTGCCTTAATTTGGGAATTTTGTAGGTAATGGTTATTGTCTATTATACTCTGAGCTGTATCTAGAGCTAAAATTCCATCTCTGTGATGATTGTCACCTCCAAACTTACAAGAACCAAGATACCATGTTGGGATCAATGTGTCTGATGAGTAGCAATACTGTACCATATAAACGATTCTTGAGTTTCCCAGACTTATGGGAAACGCTGAAGCACTCAACGCTTATTGCCTCATCCTTCAAAGGCAGAGCCCACTCCTCTGCATGTACAGGTAGATATTGGAATAAGAGAGTCTAGTCAATAGCAGGGGAGCAAAAAGTTAGGTATTACTCAAAGAAGTTGGTGGGATGCATCTGAAGATGTTGAGGGTGCTTGACTGATGTGCTTGTAAGGCTTCTGTCTGTCCTCATTGAAAAAGCATGGTGACTTGAAAAGGTCCCTGATAGCTGGAAAAAGATTACAATAAAGTCCATCTTTACAAAGGCAAAAGGAGGATCTGGAGAACTACTTGTCTGCCCTACTTTAGTGTCTGTAAAATCATAGAGTACATCCACTTAGACTCAATTTACAAACACATGAAGGACAGGAATGTAGTCAGAAGTAGTAGACATGGAAATACCCAGGGCATCATGCTTCAGCAACCTGATTGTCTCCTGTGATGAAATGACTATGTGGATGAGGGAGGAGTAATAAATGCAATATATCTTGTAAGGCTTTTGACACCATCTCCCACAGTATTTTCAGTAGTAGGTTGAGGCAATGTGGGATGGATGGATTATTAGAAGAACTATAAATTAACAGGATTGGCAGGCTCCAAGAGTGGTAATTGATGGCTTGAGGTCAGGTTGGTGGCCAGCAACAGGTACCCAAAGGTCTGACACCAGAATTCCTTGTTTATTATCTTCAACACTGACCTGGCTGACTTGACAAAATACACCCTCTGGAGATTTGTTGAAGATGGAAAGTCAGAAGTGGTGCACATGCAGAACTGGAAGAGAAACTGCAGATATGGGCCAACAAAAGCTGCATGAAGTGCAAAGTTGTGCACCTGTGGTGGGGTAACCCTCTGCACCAATGCAGGCTGGGAACTGACTGGCTGAGAAGTGCTTTGGAAAAGGACCTGGGGGTTATGACAGATGTCAAATTTCATATAACCAACAATGTGCTCTCAGAATTAGGAAGAGAAACCACATACTAAGTTAGGTGGAGCTTGGACAGCAGATTGAGGGAACTATTTCTAGTTGACATTGGTGTGTCTGCACTTGAAACACTCCGCCAGATTTGGTTCTCCAGTTAAAGAGAGAGACTGAGAAACTGGATAAGGTCCAGTGGCAGGCTGCAAAGATACTTGTGGATGTGGAGCATATGGCCTGTTAGGAGAGAAGGAGATGGACTTGTTTCATTTCATAGAGAAGAAAATGGAATGATCAAATAGTAACTTACAACTTCTGGAAAGGGAATTATAAAGATAGAAGTGCCAAACTCTTTTTGGGCAACAACTTGTTAGTTAGTAGACAGTTTTGTTAGTTATGTGAGCAAATAGACTTTCAAGGGGAAATTGCAAGTTTGTGAGTTGTGAGGTTCGGTCTGGAAATTTTGAAAAATTTATTCATTAGCTGGTGGTGTAGTATTGGAACACTGGAACAACATATCCAAACAGGGCGTGGAATCACCATCTGTAGAGGTTTCCAAGATTCATCTAGCAAAACTATGGGTGACCTGACCTACTGAGGGCCATAGACTCTTTCTGGCTGGACTGGACAACCCCCAGAGGTTTTCCCTCCAGCCAACATTTCTATGATAATATGACAACACTCTCCACCAGCACACAAGGGATTGTGGTTGGTACTTATTAGTTCCCTTTTGCAATCCTATAGATTCAGTATTGCTCAAGAATATTTTGAACCTTCTCTGACTAAGGGCAGAGCAGGTTTCCTCAAAGATGTGCTGGTAGCAAAGTGGCAGACAAAGCATAATGGACAATTTTGATTCAGAAATGAAAGATGGCTGGATGGGGTTGAGGAATGACATTATAAGCTCTCTTTTCTTGGGAGCCCCACAAATACTTTTATGGGCTTGTTTCATCATCCTAGAAAGCAATTCTGTAGAGCAAACTTGCTACAGAATCAGTGGGTAACTGGCTCATAAGCACCTGTTGTCTCCTGTGCTTTCTACTCAGACCCCTGATTTTCACAGAAATCTTAGAGATAGTGCCCTTAAAAGGATCAGTCCATATCTATTTTTACAGGGAGATATCTGTAATCTTCTCTGTCATATTATCTGCTTTTGGCTAAAGACGTTAAAATGTGGAATAGTATGGCATTATAATTTAGATATATATAATTACAAATGAAGTGAAAGCAGAGGTAAGGACATCTGACTTCCTGGGGTCCTAAACCAGAGAAAATGTAGTCCTCTCCTCTCCTCACTCCTCCTACCCAAAACATTTAATTTTTTTCTTTAAACCCTTAACAGCAGAATATTACTTTGTACTCAGTTGCTGTTTTTCAAACTCCTTAATATTTAACTGCATTTTTTTTTCTCTCTCTCTCTCTTTAGAATACCAAAAGGGATTAAAGCATGAACTGGATTAACTACTTGTCAAATGCAATTTTGTTAAGTGAAACTGTATTTATGGAGATGGGATGGCTCAGTGGATTGATGATGAGATACCATTCTAGGTCACTTGTTCAAATTGATGCTAGTCTGGTAGTAACTGAACATTTGCTTGCCATCTGACAGATTTCTAGTAGTGGAGACAGTAAGGAACTGGCTGCAGTCAAGTCCTGAGGGGATGTGCTTGTCCTAATATATGCACTAAATGGCCATTGCTAAAATGGTGACTAAAATGCACTAACTGCCTCTCCCTTTGGCAGACCTAATGGAAAGGCAAAGTGCTAAATAGGGGTAGAGAGAGATCTGTCACAATAGACAACTGTTTTAAAAAAATCTCTACACATTTTACTTGAGATACTTTGGCAAGGCAATGTCAGGAAACTTGTTCTGTGGAGTTCATAATCCAAATTTATTGGTCTAGTATTTCCTTCAAATGTTGAGATGTTTTTTACAAACACTAAGAAGAGAGAACGAAATGTCTTTTGAATTGAAAAGAGAGCAAGCTTTTAAAGTCATCTGATTGTCAGGAAAAACATTTGAAAAGCAAGGCTATTAGGCTGAGCAATTTCCAGAGAAAGGTAGTGGACATGCCTTTACTTGAATCATGTAAAAGAAAGATGAACTCCTCCCATCACTGTTATCTAATTACAAGGATGAGTAAATAGGTATGGGCAACATTTTCAAACCTGAAAGTTTGACACAATATCCAAAGGAAGATATGAAAAGGCGGGGTGATTTTTACACAAACTGTCACTGAGACTATCACAGCTCAGAGCTCAAGGTCTCAGCCCTGATTCACAGTGAAGAACTGAGATTAACAATTAAAATTAAATTGCCTTAAAGCATAGGCTAAAACAAACAAACAAACAAACAACAACAAAAAAAAAACAAACAAAAAAAACCCCACCCTATTCCTTAGTGCATTGTACTAACAAAAAATATAACCAAATAATTATCAAAGCAGTGAAAATTGACTTACTGCATGGTTGACCAAGAACATCACAGAATCAATCACAGGGTGGTTGGGGTTGGAAGAGCCCTCTGGAGGTCATCTAGTCCAGCCCTCCCTGCTCAAACAGGGCCGGCTAGACCAGGTTGCCCAGGACCACATCCATTCAACTATTTGTTCTCCATTTGTTTCCCTTCTAGACTGGAGACAAAGATTAAAGGGCTGCTGGTAGCATAGAAAAGGTCAGGAGTTGAACAAGCAACGAGGCACATTGTCACCAAGAGGGTCCAGTAAAGGGAACAGAAGTGATACAGAAGTGGTAGCTTCCCAAGGTGTGAAACAGAACTTCGAGCCACTCTCAACAAAAACAGATTTGTAGACTGGGAGGGGAGAGCATTGATCCAGTCTTGAGTGATTTTGGTTTTCTGAAAGAATGGGAACAGAATAACCTGTTTTCCAGTGCAGTTGACAGAAGTAAGGGCAAAAGGTCATAGCCACACCTTGCAAGGGTTCAAGCTTCTGCCCTTCTTGCTCCAGTCAGTCTCAACAAAAGACTCGGGTAGTGTTTTGTCCACAGCATGAAGCAGCTTTCCTTTGGGGAAGACCATGTTGTGACTCCCCACCATACTGGGGAAAGGGAAGTGGTGTTCAAGCACGTGTCCCGATTCTTCACTGCTTCACCCCAACTCACTCCTCCTGCTGTTGCATGCAGTTAGAACAGCAGCTAAAGGACTGTCCAAGTTTAATTCAAGGTATCATGGTCAGCTGGCAAATTCTGCTGCCCCCCTGCTTAGAAGCTATTTTCATATTTGGGCCATGTTTCCCTGTCATTGTGTTGGAGAGCACAGCTTTGCTGAAATCAGAAGTGAACGGTGGTGGTGACTCTCACTCAGGTGCTGCCATTCACACACTAAGCTCCTCTGCCTCAAAGGCCTGGCTGGCAATGCTAACAATAAACAAACCATAATAACTCACAACTGTGGCTGAACCCAGCCCTTAATGACATTGTTCAATACAACTTCAACACTGTGAAGAGCTTCCTCGCTTCGTTCCCATGCTCCTCGGAGCATTTCCAGAATGGCTTTACCAACAGTGATTCCAACAGCTTATTCTAATTGTCTTGCTAGTACAGTACAGGGAAGCTAACCTGCTGTGAAACTTGATGCTTTCTGCAGGAACAGGTTATTGCAGGGTAACAAGTGGCTTTTCTTTCCTAAGCCTAAACTGACAGTACAGTACCACAGGGGGGCACTCACATTAACATGTACACCTCCCCTTGCAGGTGTGTGCAGCTGTGCAGCAAAGCTCAGAGAGGGCTTGCAGGGAGGCATGGGCTTCGAAAAGTGGCTGAAAACACCTTTCCTTGTCTGTGCTTCCATTCGGCACACTGTTAAGCTTATTTATTTTTTATTTATTATTTTTATTTTTTTGCTTTGCCTTTTGGGTAGAAAAAGCAAAAGCTGAAAAAAGGTGAAACTCAAATAAATAAATACATAAATAAATATCTTCTAGCACTGTTTTTTTTTTTTTTTTTTTTTTTTTTTTTTTTTTTTTTTTTTAGTGCATGTGATATATATCAGTTTTGACCCTGAGGAAAAAGTATGGGGAAAATCCAAGAGAAGAGTGGTGGAGGTATTGTTTCTGATTTCCATTGATAAGAAAACCATTTATGGAAACTCCTCTCTGATCATATGAAGCAGCAAAGGAAAGTGTGCTGCAGACAGACATTGCTGGCGAAGGTTGAATAATCGCTGCTTGAAAAGGCTTACCTGCCAGTGACTACCAAGTGTCTGAGAACACTACGGATGATTCAAAAGGGTGCTTTCTGGCAAATCTTTGGCTATTTCAAAGGAAAGTCTGAGCTTACAATTTAGTTGTTTCTCATTGTTTTCGCAGATGGTTTGATCAAATGAAAGCATACACCACAATACATACATAAGAGCTAGAGGAATCAGAACTTTGATGTTTGCCTGAATATTTTAATTTTGTTTAAGGGGTTCTTTTGGATTATTAAGTGCAGCAGATAAAGCAAGTGTAAAATGTGAGATATTTTTTTCCTAAAATTTTATGTTTCTCTGAAGCTCAAAGCCGATATCACAGAGAGGTGTTACCAGCTTCTCAGATGCAGATGATCAAAGGATGAGAAGATGAAGAGTCCACCTGAAAATCTGTCAGAGATCATCAGGCAACATTTATTTTTCTTTCTTACTTCTCTCTCTCTCTCTCTCAGTGTAATCCACTCTTAAATACACCACCAGACTCAGTCTGTTCCCCAAAAGTCCACTTTTTTTTTTTTTTTTTTTTTTTTTTTTTCAGGGGTTGGGTAGGAGGTGGGAAGGGGGACTATAAACAGTCCAGCACATTTAAGAATTAGTAGATTTTGTCAAGATTTTGTAAACCACTTATCTTCAGCTTCATGCTGCTCCCACTGTGGGAGCCATGTTAGCCTAATATTGGTCTCTCCTGTAAATTTCACCTCTGGAGCCAAGCACACTAAAGTTATAAATGAAAGGAGAATGTGACAGTAATCAAAATCTGTCTCACTGGTCCAGACAGATAAATATCAGACTAGCTTGAAGGTTTTCACCTCTTTGCTGCCGGGAGTTATATTTTTTTTTTTCATGGCAGAGCACTGTGGGCTAATTTCATAGCTGGTGTAAATCAACATTGCACAATATATATTGGTGGAACAATGCTGATTTATGCCAGCCAAATCTGGCTGCTCATACTCCTACCAGCACTACTCTGACTTATATATCTTCTTTTTAAAAACTGTGGATGAACCAGGGGAACTGCTGCTGAGAGCAGTGTGTTTTAAAATTGGCCACAAGAAAAAAGGACAGCCTCAGTTTCAACACAGCATAACAAACACAGGCACTGAAGCAGGCCTTTTCCCAGAGGTGATAGTTTTAGCTCTGCAGAAGCCAGAATCCCCCAGCACCTGTGAAAACTGGGGTCAGGATCAGGAATTCAGCTATTCAGATGTGCTCACCTTGTATTCCTTTAGAGTTTTGAAATGATTCACCTTCTTCCCCATTAAACACATATATATTTTTAAATCATCCTATTGCTTAATCACTGCTCCTTCCTTCTTTACTTTCTTTCTTTTCTTTTTTATGTACGTATGTATACCTGACTCCTTGGAGATCACTCTGTCTGTCTCTGTGATTACTGGAGTCTGCCAGCAACACGACAGGACTTGCTTGTTTACATAGCTCTGAGGGTTATGACAACACATCAGAATGTACAGGTGCCATGTAGAGATGCAGCTTGCAATTAAGATCAGTAAAGCTGACTATTTAATAAAGAATTCCTTCATTTTATAACAACCTGATCTCATTAGTATACAAAAAGCAAGTCACCTCTTTAAAACTCTTGAAAAATTTGTCGTCCCTTGGTATTAAATATTTGAGCTAAACTTAAGAATTAACAATTGCAAAACAGTTGCATTAATTGAACAGAAAATTAAACCCATAAAACGTGGTTAAATGCAATTTCCTCATAATTGCAGTAAATGTGCTGCCAAGATAATTACAAAACAATTTTTAATACATTTTTTAGTCCATTTGGTGACATTTCATCCTTGCAATATAGCATTCAGAGATGAGCAGTTCAGGGGAGCTCTCTTCACATTCTGATTTGATTTGGGCCTTTCGTTGAAGTGTGACTCCAGAGCCAAACCAGGGTTAAGAGTGCTCACTCAGGGAGCAGAGTGAACACTTCCTGCAAACCCCTTCCCTGATATTTGAACACTCAGCAGGGGAAGCTTCAAGAGTAATCTGTAACTTTCAATAGCTTGTCAGAGCAGCTCTTCATAGAAAAAAATCAGTCTAGATTGCTTTTGAAAATAGCTCTCTACCTCCTTTTAAATTTAGCTCAGAATAACAGTTACTTCCTACTACCCTAGGATCCAGATGATCTGATGATTGTCTGTAACTTATAATGTGGAAATGTTTTCTTCTTTGTTATTATTAATTTATTTCCCCCCCACACCCCCCCACCCCCGGTATTTCCTTCTCACAATAGGAACACATGACTGAAAGCATTTTTTATTTATTTATTTATTTTTAATTAATGCAGTTGTTCTAGAATCCCTGCTTCTGTTAAAATATGCAATCAGATGCTAAGTTTGTACCCACAGTCAGGTGGAACTTGTGGTCTCTGTAGATGTCAGTCCTTTGCTAGAGTATGAGAGGCTCCTGACATGTGGTATGCTCTGTATCCCAGGGGAAGGCAAAAACAGGGTAACATGTCACATCTTTATCCCTCCATTTCAGGGAATTGCAAAGTACACTGATGACACATCAGATGAAACACTCCTCTTTGGAGTTTATTCTTTTGGAAGCAGCCTTTCCTTTTCCCTTGGGTTTTTTACCCTCTACTGTTTGCCTGCATTGTGTCTCCTACATTGTAATTTGGATGATTTTCTCTGGAGCCGTTCCTTTCATATATCAGCCAATAAACTGGATGAATTTCCTATTCTCTGGAAAAGGGCTGAGTTTATTGACATAAAGTAATCCTTGGCCCAAGTGACTGAGCATGGACAGGCAGGCTGGGAATCTGGACAGAAATCCTGCTCTAAGAAGATCTTGGATCACCCTGTAATTCTGAGTCCAGTGTTTTCTCTTGTCTTGCCTGCCAAGCTATCCTCCTTTGTGCTGGAAAAATCCCCTGCTATCAGTGAGGGTTCACATCTTCCTTACTTGGACCAGGCCTCCCTGACGTATCATCTTATTTATGCTGTAGCAAGTTCTGTACAAAGGTGATTGGAGACCTTTGGAGTTCCAGATATATTTGTCTCTCATAGTCTGCAAACAGCCCCTTTGCTGATGTTCTGTTTTCAGTCAGTCTGTTTCCATAATTTCTGAGTTCTTATGCCATTCCCAGTAGTCTTCTTTTATATCTTTATAATGTATCTTTTTTTCCAGTTGTTTATTATTGCTGTTTTTCATTCTACTGATCAGCTTCTGTGAAGATAGTAATGAATGTGAATTCTTAGACTTTTTCTTATTTCAAGGGCTTATTCCAATAACCGTGGCCAGACATATTCCTCTGGATTTTTTACTCTGTTTGCACTTGAATTTGAATGTGTTGAGTCTGTAACCCCATATAGACAGCATGTTATATCTGCATGCCTTTAACAGTATTGAGTCTTAATGGAGTAGGCCGACAACAATGCGTAGACTACACTACCTCAAACATACACAGCTGAAGGCTGTACACTCTCATTCTTATTTTCCTTCCCTGAACTCCTTCCATCCACTGGCTGCTCCTTGTACTGTGCTGAAGTTGGGATCTCAGCTACAGACCTTGGTTTATGACAGGTGGCTCAAGTTCAAGCAGTCACCACAATTGCCTTCCACCCGGCTGGTAGCTACAGGCTTGCAGGCTGTAGGTCTCTGCCAAAAGAAACGTGGTATTTTTGATCTCTTTATCCCTTGGCCCCATGGCTTATCTGGCTCACAGAGGGAGACTCTGATCAGGGAATTATTTCAAAACACACACCTGGAGCGGAGAGGAACTCAGGATGGGAAATGAGGGGAAAAGGATGGCAGGGAGGTAGAAGTCAAGGAGTGCTTGGGTTTGATGTGGAAAGATCAAGTGCACTGTGGCCTGCCTCGCGAGGAAAGGAGCGTGCCCGGGAGGCTGGTGAACAGCAGGCTGACAGGAAACCACTGCACAACCATGCAGCAACCTCTCCTCGGCACACTGTCTACCTGTAGGCACTGAAATTCCTCTCTCTGGGGAAGCACGCAGCGGTCCATTTGCTTCAGTGGCTGCCAGGGAAAGCGAGGACCCGCTGGCACAGGAGGAGCTGCCTACCAAAGGGCTCTCCTACACAAACCTGCCCCTGGCTGCGTGCGGGCGGGAGGAAGGGAGAGAGACAGGTGTGTGTTTGTATGTGTGGGCACCAGACAGACAAACAAATAAACACAGTGCTACATCCAGGGGGGAATTTTCTTCCTAGCGAAGTTGCCTCTGCCATCTGCTGTGTGAGGAAGTTGGCTAGATCATACAGTCCTCCCTGCACCGCAGCTTCAGATGAAAAGGGCTCAGGCACCTATGCCCTTTGAGACTGTGTTTTTTCAAAGCTTCCTCTGTTTTCCTGTCTCTTACTCATATCATCAAGGGCTGGGACTGGAAAAATGCATGCAGGTCAGTGCCTGCTTCTGAGTCTTCCAGGTACTGCTGAGCTTGAGCAATAAGGTATAACATAAATTTGGCTGCTTCCATTTCTTCTCCAATGATAGTGAGAAGTTGAACTTGTTTTTAAGTACCTTCAATTTCCAGTCCAGATTAGTAATTTCCTTTAAACTCAATCCCCACTGCTCCTTGCTTTCCATAGGAGCCTTTAAACATTGCAAAAACAGGCAGCTAACAGAACAGTTATCAATGTACTCTCACAATGTAATGGGTTTGGCTGAACAAATTAGCATCTCTTGACTACTCTGATATCAAATGAGGTCCTTTGTCTGTTTCTGTGTTTTCTGGCAGCTTCAGGAGATTCTTGATGAGTCAACAGATCTAAAGGATTTTGCATTGCAAGAGCTTCCAATACTTCCAGTGTGTTCTTTAGCCTTGCTTTACAGGCAAGTAAAAAAAAAAAAGAAGTCCATCAGTCCTCATGGGAGCTGTATGGTAACCAAGTACCCAGCAGGGCTGTGCTGCATCCCTACTGCATAGTACAGACTGATGTGTGGAGAGAGCAAGAAAATTAACTTGCAAGAAAAGCTGGTGCAAACCAGGGCATGCTCTGAAATGGCTTTATTTGTTGCTTTCACATGGAGAGCAACTAGGGCAAGCATGTCTGAAAAGCAAGGACCTGAACACATAACAGAGATGGGAAACCAAGGAAACCATACACTTGGAGGCTGCAGGCAGCAGCTGAGGTGAGGTTGACATTTTTCCTTCAATCCACGCACAGCGTCAGACAGATGTGAGTCAGCCTCAAATATTGTCCTTTCTATGGTTTGCAGCAGACACATACTTTAAAGCCCTGCCATATCATCTCTGTCATAAAAAGAAATCTCCTGATTCAGAGACTTCTCTAAACCACTCAAGATTTTTGTGTGTGCTCTCCCTCCCCAATTGCTTGGAGCCCTGAAAACCACAGCCTTTGCTGGCAGACAATAAAGATACGACCTAAAGTATTCAACAAGGAAAAAAAAAAAAAAAAAAGAAAGGGGGGGAGAAAAAGGCGAGTGGCTGTTGAGGAGGCTTAGAACATGTCCCAACATTTTCTGCAGGTTTTTTCCTTTCTTGAGGCAATCAGAGCACTGCCTAAGTTTTGCACCTGCCATGGGCAAGTGCCTCTGTCTTTTAGTGAAATAACTTTATGCATTTTTAGTGCAAGCCCTGGCCTGCTTTGTATCCTGCTTTACCTGAATGATTATATCTTCTTTACTTCGTTAACTTTTCAATAGGCTATGAAAACAAAAGCTGTCACTCTGATACCTGCCATTTGATATTTAGCAATGCCTTCAGTACAAAAAGAGCCCCTCCATCTCCCAGCCCCCACTACCAAGCATCACTTGGTGAGATCCTGCCTGTAGCTCTTCATGGTATCAAAATGAAAACCTTCCCCTGTTAATGTTTCTTTGAGCAACAGCCTGATCCTACATCTGCAAGTATAAGCTCTGCAATAAGCATATGAGTGAGTTGGACAGAGAAATCAAAATCTACTCCAAAATCATTTCTAGTGAAATATCAGTTTGCTAGGATCTTAGGACATCTCAGGGAGGTAGTCGTTTGCAGACACAAAGCCACAGGGCCCAATGCACTTTTCCTGTACACACAGACACTAAAATGTTGTAATTTGGTATGGTTGGACTTAGGAGAGACTCTGAGGATTCACAGAACTATATTTCAGATTTGCTGAGATCATGAAAATTAGTCATGAAGTTAGCTCATGTTCTGTGGCAAGAAAAAGTTTTTAAAAGTCATTTTTTCTAAGTAGATATCTGGGTTTTATTTGCCTTTATAACTAAATTATTTATTTACAAACCTCTACAGCTAGTCATGTTAGTAAAGGAATCCCTTTAGGCTTTTCCAGTCCAAAGACAAGCTCTTGGCTCTTTGTAAAGGCCAGCTCTCAGAAGACAGATAGGAGGCTTAGGGTGGGTGGGCTACATCATCTTCATTTATTCAAATAACCTTCACTTGAGAGATTCCTTAGATGAGGAAAATCTGCCTGGAAAACACAGCGACCACATAATAGAGCAGTGTACAGCTAAACAGGCAGGAGGGTAGGTAAAAATAAACAAAAGGATGTGTGTTTTGGGGGAGGAATATTTTTTTGGATGGATTCAGGCTGGAGGTGTAAGGGTACACAGAAAGCCGCAAATTGCTGAGGACAGAGCAGTTTGCAGATCAAACAAGACTAATGTTGCTCTGGGATGTAATCACCCAGCTAAAGTGATTTTCCAGCACCTTCTCCTAAGAAGAGACAGGAGAATAACTCTGAATATGTTTCTGGTGGCCTCCATTCTGGCAATCCAGGGAGCAGCTTCACCAGTCACTGACTCATCTAGTCCAGGTTCAAACGGGTGCAGACAGTAGGGAAGTCTGGGCTTTTCAAATGAAGTGATTGCTCTGGGTATCCCATCTTAGGGTGAGTAGCTTTAACTCTGGGCGTCAAGAGAGCTGGAATTGGGGGAGTGTTGTGACAGTGTCCTCTGAACAATGAGTCTTTTCATATCCTCTCAGGCTGGGCATTACAACAGAAGAACAGAAGGTTATGATAACCTGTATTCTGGTGCCAAGGTAAAACTTACGGGAATGTAAATTCAGAGGTTTTGAATGTGTCAAGTTCCCAGTGATGTGACTGGGCACTGACAAGCCTTTGAGCTCACAGTACTTCTCCAAATCTAGACATTTCTTCTTTGGGGTCTAACCATGGATGTAATCTTGTAATGCAAAACAACAACAATAACAGAATCCCAACTTTTAGTTCCCTTCTGGGGAAGTTGGAGAGTCTCTCTGGAGAACTTTTGACTTTTCCTGTAGGATGCCTCATGGCCTACTCAGCACCCTCTGAGGACCCTCTGCATAAACATCAGACCTGGTTTGTAGGAATCAATCACTGTCATGAGATTGGGAATGGTGATTTAATTTGTTTTTAGGAATCAATGTTTACAGCTACATTCTCTGGGAAGGCTGAGCAACTCTGAAACTGGATTGAAAGTAAGCTAATATTTTTTCCATGTAAAAATCTCTCTTAAAACATTAAAATTGTTTTCTATCTTATTTCACTGGAGTTAACATGTTGTAAATGGTACAGACATGAATCAAGCATCTCCCTTTACCCTTAGCTTTGACATTCTTCCTGAAATTTGACTGGATCTGTATAGACAGTGTCAATTCCCAGTATCGTTCTACTTAGGGTAGTTTGTGTGAAGATCCTGACAGTTAGACAATGAGTAATAATTTCTGGTCAAGAACTATATTGTAAATTATTTAACAGTCTCAGTGTCTTTAGGGAGGTCATTGAGCAGGGCCTGAAGCAAGGTATTTAAAAGTTTATTTAGTTCCAAAAAAATCTTGAATTATTTTCTGGGATAAGATAAAAAATATATTTACTATCTTTTGATAGATAGTATGTACTCTTTTCTTTAAGTTGTCAAACCTGTGTTTCTTTGACCAACTCTGAACTAAAGTACATGGAGTAATCCAATGAAATGCTCAATTTCCTAGAATAGTTTGTGCATCTAATAGCTCCTCTTCATAAAACAGTGAAAATAGGGCATATTTCAAGTGCTTCCACTTGAATTTGGAAGACCATCTTGTGGTGTATGTTTTTGAAAGTGTGACTCCAACATTTCAGGGGAATGCGATTTTAGTTTTCAAGCTCCACTGTTAGAACCTGTTGCAAGCTGGTGGTAAAACTCCTCTTTTGGCCTCCCAAATAGTGGCCCTACCTACAGTACAAAACATTCCTAGTTCTATCATCTTGGCATTAATTATCCTAATCTCTTTTCTAATGTTCAAGCTGTTAATTTAACCACGTTGTCTAAACTTGCATTGGAAGTGGGTCTGGATTTGTTTCCTTGCATGTGCAGACAGAAAAGCTGAAGGTAACTTATCAAAATGAGTATAAGATAACAGAACTCTGGGTTGGTAAAGAAAGAAAGAAAGAAAGAAAGAAAGAAAGAAAGAAAGAAAGAAAGAAAGAAAGAAAGAAAGAAAGAAAGAAAGAAAGAAAGAAAGAGAAAGAAAGAAAGAAAGAAAGAAAGAAAGAAAGAAAGAAAGAAAGAAAGAAAGAAAGAAAGAAAGAAAGAAAGAAAGAAAGAAAGAAAGGAAGATATTTGTGAGCTACTTTCTCAAATTGCAGAATTCTGTGTTTATGCAAAGCTAGCTTTAGAAACAGGTGGAGCTTCAAGAAATCTGCCCTCCTGGATATTTTCTGTAATAGATGTGAGGGTAATTTCTCAGCTCCTTCTGTGGGGAATAAAACACAGAGCACTGAGCTATGAACAGGAGCCATGAATGTCAGCTTCTGCATCTTACACTCCCTTTTATAGACCATGAAGAATTGTTCCTGTTCAAATTAAATGTTCTTACAAATCTTAGTTTGCTTACAGACATTTTGTAAGCATCAGTGAGCTAATTTAATTTCTTAGTTGGCTGGCTAAGGGGTCCAATGCAATGCAGGCAGGGTAGCTTCACATACAAGAAACCAGCTAGACTGTATAAAATGCTAGTGAACAGGTGATTATCACAAGACTTATTACAAGAAAGCTGTGGGCCACCTTAGTAGAAGTAGCTGTGACTGGGTGCGATGTAGAATGATTTATCTGCTCCCTTCAGAAGGTGATGTGTTACTCCTGATAGAGCTGTTCTACAGCTACAAAAGTAACTTCAGTTTTTAGTGCTGACAGTTCAGTACCTTGCCCAAGCACTAATCTAAAACACTGTTGGCTTTTGGGGACTAGGACTTCAGACTTATGGGTATAACTAAGGAAATCATTGTGTTGGATTGCAAGAAATCAGACTGGGCAATGGTCAGTTTTGACCTGAAATGGTGTAAACTGTGATGAGAATGTGGTCTCCCTTCTGCTTCCTCGACAACAAAACAGTATGTACATCTATACTCCTGTATAAGTAATAACTGGTTCTAATAATTATACAGAAAATGTAAGTTCACATGGAAAGTGCACTTATACTACCATATAAATAATGGTTCATACCAATAATTGGGTAGAAACATACATTCACATTGAACTCCCTGTTGATATATATTATATGAAGCATATTTTCTCCCAACAATATTGACCAAAAATGCATGAGGATAGGAAGGAACTTTTAATTTTAAAAAACAAAACAAAACAAACAACAACAACAACAACAAAACAGAAACATGTTCTTTTTACTTTCTTCTTCTTCTGTCCAAGACCAAGGGGGTAGGATCTGCTGTAACAGTGTCCCAGCAGGGCTTTTTGAATGTGAGTTTTCATTTCTTCTTCACACTCCTGACTTGGCTACTGTTCCCTCTGACTCTGAACGAAGCAAGTACAAATTAAAGAAAGAATGCAGCCCTAACGCCTACACCCAGAAGCTTTCAAAACAGAAGGCTGCTACACCTGTGGGGATAGAACAAGTGTATCAGTGTCCCGGGCTCTGCCCTGGCTCGTCTGCCTTTGTTAGCTGGAATGTGCCGATGAAACAATCAGGTGCAGTAGGCGCGTGGCAGCCTGCTTAAAAACTGATTCTTTGGAGACAGGGAGTGGGCTGTGAATCATGCATCCACATAATCTGATGATAACAATTTTAAATGTGGTGATTAGTGTATAATGGAAAGTATTGTGCTATTTGGTATGATTTGTCTGCCACTGCACTACCCAGTATTTAAAAGGTCCCATCTTCTATGCAAATTGTGATTCATTCCAGTAGCAAATGCATAAGGAAACTTTAGGAACATTTAGGTACTTATACTTTCCTCTCTCACAGAGTACATGCTTGCGTGTATATATATATATATTAACTTTTTGGTCATGGTACGAACTTAAAATCATGGACATGTGGCAGGATCGTGATTGTGCTGGGCAGCAGACAAAGCCATATGCCTTGCTGTGGAGCTTACAGGCTTGTCTGTGAACTCTAAGTAAGGGCAAGACCAACCTCCTAAGTGCATCTAGCAGCATATTAGTAATTGAGAACACCAAGGATGCATCAGGATGCATCTAGTTGTTCAGCTTAATGAGTATGGTTAACAAGATGCAACTACATGATCGGTCCTTTCTTTGAGGTACCTCCACCTGACTACATCTTGAAGTTTATATCTATTCACAGTGAATGCCAGAACAACATGAATAACTGATGGTACAACTGAGGGACATCAGTGTTAAAAGCATTAAAAGACCTTACTTGAGTTTAGTGTGAAAAGTGTGAAGCAGTAAGGCCATATTTTAATTGTGACAACAATTAAAAAACACAATACAATTCTCTCACATCAGGACTAAAGAGGTGTTGTGTTTACTTTTGGTGAGAATTATTTTGGCGGTATCTTGTAGCATCAACTTTCCATTTTAGGTCTTAGCTCACTGGGCATTTATAATCCAAATAGATTCAGGGCAAATATCTGTTGACAGGGAAGAAAAACAAAGGAAGCAAACAAAAATAGAGAAGAAAAGCCATGGCAAAGCCAGGTGCCCTTGTGGAGAAGTCCTCTGACAAGATGAATCATGATCTGGGAGAATTAATAACTGTAGACAGCATCAGATTGGTTAAGATTTTCCTTTTCTTAATCACTGAACCTCCATGTGTCCTTGCCATGAATGCATAACAAATAATATCAGGAAATGGATTAATAGATCACTTGCTTCTATTTACTCACATAAAACAGTCCAAAAAGAATAGCTATTTTTCACATAGCTTTAGTGCCAGAACTAGTTCTTGCTTAGGCCAAATTATCCATCATGTATGACATTCATAGGAAACCTGAAAGTGAAATTATTTTTTTTTTTAATAGTGAAAAGATAAATACAACACATTAATGCAATTTATGTGTATAAATTGCATCTCAGTTTTAGTTCTGAACAATACAAGCTTGGATGGAAGATCTTCATCCAGCACTGTCATCCTGCTTTTGTTTCACTGACTAATGTGACTAAAAAAAGTGTCCATAATTAGGCTTTAGATAGCCCACTGAAGTGGCTGGCTGGATTCTCATATGAATGTGTTTAAAACTCTAAACAGATTTGAAACGCCAATGGCCAATTCTTATACAAGCCACTTGGACTGTAGACAGAAGTGTTACTTTCCTGGAGGCATTTGTAATGAAGCAAATCTTCAATGTACGCACACACACACACACAAAGAAGGAAAAAAAGGGAGAGACTGTGTAAAAAGGGCAGCTGTTGCTGGTGATGGAAAAGCCTTCTAGGCTCCACCTGCCTTGCTCGTGCCAGTATCTTTAAGTACCACCTCCCCTGACATGCTGAATACACATTACTGTCAAACCTGAGTATTAGGTGGATAGATATGCAAGCCCACACTAGCAGCCAGAACATTTAGGGGAAGTGTCAACAATTTTCTGCAAACATTGTACGTGGTGTTTTACTGGGAGTTTGCTCAGGAGCACATGCACAGTGTGAAGTAATGTGCTCTTATTTTACAAGCTGCAAGTAGAGCGCCAATCAACTGAACTGCCCAGCAATGGAAAAAGTGATATAGAGGGGGGATCTCTGACAGCCGAGGATCAGACTGCCGAGTCTGATGCCAAACAATAATAAATGTACTTGTTGAGAAATCTCCCTGGATAACAGAGGTTTCACTCTGACCTAAATGATAGGAAAGTAAGAGAATCAACTCTTCTGCACACTAATCTCTAAATCCCCAGGCCTCATTGCACTATAATAAACCTGACTTAGTAATACCAATACTGCTGGAGATCCTGTTACCTATTAAATGTGAGGCTGCAGTTGCACTTCAAGCAAGCCAAGGCCGACCCTCCTTCTGGAAGGAGCAATCCCGCAACCCCTTGGTAGCACCTCAGGGCAGGGACCTGGTGTGTGCACCCCCATTTTGAAGGAGTCCTGCGACCACCAGCCAGGACCATTGCATACAGCTCAGTCCTGCTTTGTTTGTTGGGCTGTGGGCCTGGGAGGGTGAAGGTTATGCTTAAGGAGGTGAATTGTGACCTGAAACTTCGCTTGTGAGAGTGAATGGGACAGAGCAACAAACCCAGCATTGCAAAGCAAGGTGGGAGTTAACCTCAGCTCGGGACCCAGGGGGAGAGGTAGGTAGGGTGGGGCAAAGTTGTGATGGGCTTTGAAGATAAGGCCAAGAAATCTGTGCTGGATACAGTGAAAAAGGGGACGGGCTTACACCAAGGCAACACATATGCATGAGCAGGAAAGATGGTGTTAGAGCAGTGTTTTAAGTTAACTGGAGGGGACCCTGTGGTGGCTGTTTATAGCAGAGCGGAGCAGACTGCAAAAATCTAGCGTAAGCTGTCCAATGCTTGGACGAGAGCTCTGCCCTTAGAGCTGGGCCTGGAAATCCTTGTCAGTTATGCTTAGCAGGCATGGTAAACATGCAGGGATAGACTTGTTTCTTAGCCTGAGGAGCTTAAACAGATACACAAAAACCCTAACAGCTTTTAAGTGTGGCTTGCCTGTTTGTACTAATCATTGCAGCCCACTCTCACTGTTTTCAAACCTAATAAAATGAGGAAATGAAAACGAAAACTAGCTCTAGTCTACAACTATCTTATCTCCTTGTCAACTACAAGGGTAATCTGGCATTTTAAAACAATAGCTACTTGCTTACAAAGCCCCTTTTAATTAATGGAACTGGAGAACATCTCCCATAGCACAGACATTAACCCCTTCAAAGTAACGTCAGTACATTCAGCTTCTTGTGATGATGCACAGCTCTCCCAGAAGGCATCGGACAGAACTATATCCTCTAAACACCAGAGCCCAGTTAAGCCCAAAGTACGGAAATAAATCCACATCTGTTTCAAGCTCTTCTCTGACCACTCTTCTCCTTTGTTGTCCTCTGAGGCAGAAAATTGTCCACAGAACAGAGGCAATGTTTTTGTTGAATAACAGTGGTGCTAATAATAATACTTCCATTCCATTATATAAAATAACTGTCACAAAGGAAATCAGGAGGATACTGTTTTTCCATTTGGAAGCAATACATTTTAGTTCCATTAAGAGAACCAAAGCAATCACAATCTTCTCCTTACAGATATTACAATGACAATGAGGTGGGAAATGTTATGTTGCAGTATTAATGAATTTTCTAGATGAAGCCACAGAAGTACTACTAGCAACAAATATACAAAGCTAACATACAACTTTTTGTGTAGAATTGTCTCAGAGATAAGTTATTTAATATTCTTAGCAGTATACAGGGAATGTAGTAAATTGACAATGTCGAAAATGCTAGAGAGAAACGTACTTTTCTTGAATCAACTTAACTTTGAAGTTAAAATGTCCACTAAAATTTGTGCTGTTAGCAAACCATGACAATTAGCACCAAGAGGTGTGCAAACTAAGGTGAGAAAATGAATTCCTTATTTACGCTGAGGTACCTGGAATTTAGAGATCTTACTGAGAAACCCTGTAATACCTGTTTGAATAGAGGAAGTGCAGTTGAGATATAACAAGAAAATTCTTCATTAAGTCAGACCTTATGGACAAATTTTAATAATAATCCAAGCTTCATTAGCTCTGTGGGATATGCAATGAGGAGGACAAATGTATCTACACAATATACAATCTAATGCCCCATTTTTACAGGTCTGGCCCCTAGAGTGAAACCGAGATTCCTATGTTAGTTGCTGAGGCTTCAGAAGGGAGATCAATTCCCAGTGATGGATAGGGTGCAGCTCTTTCTAAATGTCCCAGTAGGGAATGTCAAAACCACTGTTTCCAAGCGTGGAGATTAAAAGTCCAAGTCAATGCATTGCCATCAGTTTGAACCCATCAGTTTCTTGGATGATTAATTTGCCATGGCACAGTGCTTTTCCACATGAACACTGATACACAGTTTCATTTCCAAAGAACTGTGCAGGGCTTACCCTTCACTATTTCAAATGTGGCTCTGAGTGTTTGTCCCCTCTTCCACATTTCTCACCAGCTTTACCTTAAACAAGTATAAACTTAAAAATAAAAATGATTATCCCTATGAGCAGAGACTGTGAATTGGGAATCATTTCTAGATACCATCAAAGTGCCTTAATTAATAGATTTATAGGTTTTTTCGAATTGCTTTTTTGTCTTACTGCCTTATGTAGTTTTATGTATAGCAAGTCATCTTCAACAAAGGGCAGATAGACACCACCTGCAAAGGTTAAATTAATAATGCAAGACCTCATCTTGTGAAGGCTGAGTAAGGGAGCTACTCTAACCTAGATGGACTCAAACCTCCTTGAGATAGCTGCTAATGTGAACGCTCAGGCAACTACCTTATTATCTAAAAACTGTGTGCTCCAACATTACAGTGCATGTGTACTGTCCCTCAGGTTCTCAGGGTTTTACAGTGGCTGTTATCCCAGGAGGGATGGGGTCCCCTGGCACACTGCAGGCACTGCCAAGGGGCAGCCCCAGAGCCTGGTGCCAGGCTGGAGAATGGTGTCTGCCCAGCCCAGCAGCCATGGCTGGATGTCCGGCTCCTCGGGCCTGACAGGGGGCTGGCATCTCAGGAACCTGGGGTGGGAAATGGGGGAGCCTATGTAATTCTCCTCTTCTGGGCTGGGCAGCTGCTAAGACTATCCATGTTATTTTGAAGAGAAAATTGTAAGAAAACTACTTTGTGCTGATTTAACAGTTTAGCTGCCTCAACGGAAATATTATTTACAGGTGACTATGCAACCCAAGGCCCATGGAGGGACTGCAGCATTGCACATATGTAACTGAAGACAAGACTTAGGGCTTATAAGAAAAGGAATTCAAAATTAAAATAAATCCTCCCCTTCCCTCATGCCAGCCCATTGTTACAGCAGTGTGACAGTAACAGTCAGGAGGGGCACTCTTGAATCACTTAATGCTGGTATATGACTACTCTGTATGGTATTTCTTTTGTTGGGCATGTTATGTCTGAGTGCCATATTTTCCTCTTCAAATGCTTTTATGATTTTTTTTTTTCTCTTTTCTTTCTGTTTTGGTTATTTTCCTCTTTTTTTTTTTTTTTTTTTTTTTTTTTTTTTTTACATCAAAACACACACATACACAAAAACAACAACAAAAGTCCTCCACCTCCCAATAAAGAAGTTGGAAACACTACAATACAATCACTACATGTACAATTTCATTACTCAGGGACAAGACTCTGTTTTGCTTATCTTTACATTCATTCCATATATATATATTGTTCTAAGTTTTGATTTCCTTCACACAAAACCATTTGCTCAAAGAAACAAGATGTTTAATGTATTGTGTTCTAGTGAGAGCTGTCTAATTTTGGGTTTGCCGTTTTGCTGATTTAGTGCCCTTAGGAAGTATGATACATATCCATTAATGCATCATCTGTAAAAACTTGTGGATGTACATCCCAGCCTTTCATTAGTGTTAATAGTGCCCAACCCCTGAATGTACACTATGTCTCAGCACTCCACAAGTTAACTGAGTTCATGCCATAAACATTTTGTTTTTGTGTCTGCAGTACAGGCTAGCTATCTTGGTGGGTTGAAGAGAAGCAGAAAAGTGCAGGTCGGTGATCTCAGTGTACACCTGAGAAACTATTTCTAGCTCTTAAACTGAAGAGTTTACTGGGGATGCAGCATCTGATGTTCTGCAAAGGAAAATGCAATGCTGTTTGCTCCCTTTCCAAGCATCTCCTTACAATCTTGTTAATTTAGTTGCTAGCAAGCATATTAGGCATGTTATTTTATTTGCTGTACTGCAGTAATGAGATGAATGTTTAGCATCTTTTGCAGAGTGCTGCTGGTATGAGGCCAGGATTATATTCCCAACTGAAATAGTATATTTAAATCATATGTGGAGACTGCAGTATGAAATATGCGGGCCTGATGAAACCTTGAAAAATTTTGAGTTGCATGATACATTAAGAGAGTTTAAATCTGTAGATATGTTTTTCCTTTCCTTTCCTTTCCTTTCCTTTCCTTTCCTTTCCTTTCCTTTCCTTTCCTTTCCTTTCCTTTCCTTTCCTTTCCTTTCCTTTCCTTTCCTTTCCTTTCCTTTCCTTTCCTTTCCTTTCCTTTCCTTTCCTTTCCTTTCCTTTCCT